>NC_138210.1:71988540-72301040 GCF_964194415.1 Vipera berus | reverse complement strand
AGAAAATCCTATACCATTTCAGACAAATGGCTGTGCAGTTTCTTTTTTAAAAACTTCCAGTGTTGGAGCATTCAGAGCTTCTGGAGGCAGGGTGTTCCACTGGTTAATTGTTCTCACTGCCAGGAAGTTTCTCCTTCGTTCTAGGTTGCTTCTCTCCTTGCTTAGTCTCCATCCTTGCTATCATGTCCCCTCTTGTCCATCTCTTCATTAAACTAGACATTCCCAATTCCAGCAACTGTTCCTCATATGTTTTGGCCTCCAGACCTCTAATCTTTAAGTCTTTTTTCTCATAAGACCGTTTTTCATACTCACAACCGTTGCGGCCTCTCCAAGATCATGGGATTGAAATTTGGATGCTCGGCAGCTGACTCACACTTATGACGGCTGCAGTGTCTCCCGTGATCAGTGTTTGTGACCTCCTGACCAGCAAAATTAATGGAAGAGATGGATTCACTTCACAGCTGTGTTACTACTGTGTTTTCCCGAAAATAAGACCCGGTCTTATTTTCAGGGTAGGCCTTACCTCACCTCCAGCAACGACAGCCTCACCTAGCCGGTCCACTTCTTCTGGGGCCGAAGTTGTGCAGCTGCACTCAGGCCTGAGTTTTATAGTCAGGCCTTTCCAGAAGGCCTAAGCAGCCGAGTACCGAGCTATGGATTCAATCCTTAGCTTGGTGCTCAGCTGAAGATCTCTTACAGAACCGAGCCACAGCTTGGTTCTTGGCTGCAGAGGCCTTCTGGAAAGGCCCGTGACTGAGAAATGCAGGCCTGGATGTAAAAGAGGCCTCAGAAGAAGAAGTGGGCCGGTGAGGGGAGGCCTGGCTGTGAGGTAAGTGGGTGCGGGGCACATAGGGCAGATCCACACCCCCACCCCTGCCCTAGCTTGATTTTTGAGTATGCACCTTGCCCCCAAACTAGGGCTCATTTTCGGGGAGGGCTTATATTAGGTCCAACCCCCCCCCAAAAAAAAATCAAGCTAGGGCTTATTTTTGGGGTTACTGTAGGGGAAACAGGATAACTTAATGACTGTAGTGATTCATTTAACAACTGTCGTAAAATGGGGCAAAGCTCATTTAACAACTGTCTTGCTACGCAATGGAAACTGCGGCTTCAGTCGTGGCCGTAAACCGAGGACTACTTATATTTATGTATAAACAAGTGTCTTAGAGGCTACAGTTTTCCAGTATATCGGAATATCATTGACTGCGAAGATACCACCACGACGGAGCCCAACATTTCTGTTGCTAAGCGAGACGCTTGTTTAGTGAATTTCACCCCAGTTTTACAACCTCCCTCGAAGCCGGCATTAGATGAATCGCTGCCATTGTTAATTGAGTGACAGGGTTCTTAAAGTGAACCTGGCTTGCCCACTGACTTTGCTTGTCCGAAGGCTGCAAAAGCGGATCCTGTGATGCTGCAAGCGTCATAAATATGAATCGGTTTCCAAGTGTCAGAGTTTCGATCACATGGCCGAGGGGGATTCTGCGACGGTCATAAGTGTGAAAAACGGTCATAAGTCACTTTTCTCAGTGATGTTGCAACGTCAAACGGTCACAAATAGAATAGAATAAAAGAATAGAATAGAACAGAACAGAACAGAACAGAACAGAACAGAATAGAAGAATAGGATAGGATAGGATAGGATAGGATAGGATAGGATAGGATAGGATAGGATAGGATAGGATAGGATAGAATAGAATAAAAGAATAGAATAATAGAATAAAATAGAATACAATAGAATAATTAAAATAGAATAGAATAGAAAAGGAAAGAATAGAATAATTAAAGTAGAATTGAATAGAAAAGAATAGAACAGAATAATTATAATAGAATAGAGTAGAAGAATAGAATAGGATAGGATAGGATAGGATAGGATAGGATAGGATAGGATAGAATAGAATAGAATAGAATAGAATAGAATAGAAGAATAGGATAGGATAGGATAGGATAGGATAGGATAGGATAGGATAGGATAGGATAGAATAGAATAGAATAGAATAGAATAATAGAATAGAATAGAATAGAATAATAGAATAAAATAGAATAGAATAATTAAAATAGAATAGAATAGAAAAGGAAAGAATAGAATAATTAAAGTAGAATTGAATAGAAAAGAATAGAACAGAATAATTATAATAGAATAGAGTAGAATAATAGAATAGAATAGGATAGGATAGGATAGGATAGGATAGGATAGGATAGGATAGGATAGAATAGAATAGAATAATTAAAAATAGAATAGAATAGAATAGAATAGGATAGGATAGGATAGGATAGGATAGGATAGGATAGGATAGGATAGGATAGGATAGGATAGGATAGAATAGAATAGAATAGAATAGAGTAGAATAATAGAATAAAATAGAATAGAATAGAATAATTAAAATAGAATAGAATAGAAAAGGAAAGAATAGAATAGAATAATTAAAGTAGAATTGAATAGAAAAGAATAGAACAGAATAATTATAATAGAATAGAGTAGAATAATAGAACAGAATAGAATAGGAGGGATCTTGGAGGTCTTCTAGTCCAGCCCCGTGCTGCTAGCTGCTTCATATTGATTTAAAAGCCTGAAATTTGCTACTATGAAAAATCGTTAACAAACTACTGCTTAGGAAGCGATGTCACCACTTGATGACGTCATGGCTTCTCCTAACGTTAAGACCCTAAGACCGTCCAAAGGTGTGGATTGGAATTCCTATTTTTTTTAAGCCTGTCGTGACCTGGGACAGTTGCAAAATCAAGGAACTGAGAAGCTTCTTGATTTATTAGACTTGGAGAACTGCCCATCATATAAACACAATTCTGGGCAGCTTTTTTTATTTATTTTTTTTAATAAAGCCCAACATCGCAAAAACAAGAGAGGCGGAAGCAAAAAACTTGGCACCACAACTCATCTTCATTGCTTTGTGTCTCCGCCTTTGTCATATCCCAGCACTTGGAAAAAGTCCAGAATATCTCCATGTTTCTCAATCACTTGAAGAGGGGGTGGACTTCAACTCCCAGAATCCCCCAGCCAGCCTAGCTGGCTAGGAGATTCTGGGAGTTGAAGTCCACCCCTCTTCAAGTGCTTAAGATTGCGAAACACTGACCTGTCTGGAAGACAGATTGTCATATTGTGGGAACCCCCAGGTAATCCTCGACGTACGACCACAGAGAAGCCCAAAATTTTATGTCGCTAAGCGAGACAGTTGGGAAGCGAGTTTTGCCCCATTGCACGACCTTTTCTTGCCACGGTTGTTAAGCGAAACACTGCATTGTTAAGTTAGCAACCAGGGTGTTCAGCCAATCCGGCTCTTCCCTTTGACGTTGCCTGTCTGAAGGTCGCAAAAGGGGGGCCCGCGTAACCCCGGGGGGGGGAAACGCTGCGACCGTCATAAAGACGAGTCAGCGTCCGAATTTTGATCACGGGACCACCAGGAGGCTGCGGAAAAACAACCGGGAGCCATTTTCCCCCAGTGCTCCTTGCAACTTCAAACGGTCCCTAGAGGAAAGGAAAGTCAGATTGCCAGGTTGCGTTTGGGCAGCCTAAAACTGGGCTGAGCTTCCCAGCGCCAAACGAGGGTGCGTTGCCCACCCAAAGTGTTGGCACCACATTCAGCTATGCGGAAGCTCATCCTGGATTTGGCCTCGGGCTAATCTCTCCGTTTCCCCTGCGTGGTCGGAGGGTGAGAAGAAGGAACAAGCCACGGTTTTGTTCCTTGTTCCCCAGCGGCGCAAGAGGTTTGAGTTTCTGTTGATCCGTCTCAGATGGACTCTGTTTACGCACAAACACCCAGAGGTCAGCCTGTCTGCAGACGGGATGTTTTCCACGCTGGTGGCCTTGGGCCAAATAGGTCACCGCCTTCTCTGCTCCTGGTTTTCGTTCCGTGGACAACGTCCAGCCTTGTGTCTTTCCATTCCCTGTCCCAGGAGGATGAGATTTAACCTTGAGTTACAGCCTTAACGGGAGGTCGCTGAACTCAAGGAGAGAAGCAACCTAGAACGAAGGAGAAATTTCCTAACAGTGAGCACGATTAACCCGTGGAACTACTTGCCACCAGAAGTTGTGGCTGCTCCATCACTGGAGATTTTCAAGAAGAGACTGGGCAGCCGTTCGTCTGAAGTGGTAGGGCTTCCCGTTTGAGCAGAGGGCTGGACTAGAAGGCCTCCAAGGTCCCTTCCACCTCTGCTATTCTGGATTCTGTATCAATTAATCAGTGGAGCAACCTGCCTCCAGAAGTTGTGAATGCTCCACCACTGGAGGCTTTTAAGAAGAGACTGGACAGCCATTTTGTCTGAAATGGTATAGGCCAGGGCTAGGCTCTTTTATGACTCGTGGACTTCAACTCCCAGAATTCCTCAGCTAGCCATGCTGAGGGGAAAGGCAGAGGTTTCCAAGCTGAGCTACGCTGGCTCAGGAATTCTGGGAGTTGAAGTCCACGAGTCATAAAAGAGCCAAGGTTGCCTACCCCTGGTATAGGGTGTTCTTCTTGAGCAGGGGGCTGGACTAGAAGACCTCCAAGGCCCCTTCCAACTCTGTTATTCTGTGTCAATTAATCAGTGGAACAACCTGCCTCGAGAAGTTGTGGGTGCTCCAACACTGGGAGCTTTTAAGAAGAGATTGGACAGACGTGTTTCTGAAATGGCCTAGAGCAGGGGTGTCAAACTCACAATGTCATATCGCGACTTTTTCCCCCCATTGCCGGCAGTGGGGTGGGCGCAATTTCTCCATGACGCCTCCGGCCCGCGGACCAGGAGTTGAACACCCCTGGCCTAGAGTCTCCTGCTTGAGCAGGGGGTTGGACTAGAAGACCTCCGGGGCCCCTTCCAACTCTGTTATTCTGGATTGCAAAATCGGCACAAAACCTGGCGCCGAGCATCCTCAAACAGAGAGGCGTCCTTGGGTGTGTGTGTGTGTGTCTGCGAGAGCTGCCATCTCCGTTTTCACCCAGGCCCAATGGTCCTGACCTGGTTTTACGCATGAGTAGGAAAGAGTTTTGGAGGAAAAGCATTGAGCTGGGTTGGGAGAAGGCGAGCTCGGTGGTGCCAGCTTCTATCGTCTTGTTTGCTTCTCCGCAGTGCTGCTGACGTGGGTGAACTGTGCCAGCGTGCGCTGGGCGACGCGAGTCCAGGACATCTTCACTGCCGGGAAGCTGCTGGCTCTGGGCTTGATCATTATCATGGGAATCGTGCAAATTTGCAAAGGTGAGAGGCCCCTTCGGATCCAACCGAGTGCATTATTGTTTCAGAAGGTGTGGGTGCTCCGGCGCCAGAGGTCTTTAAGAAGACGTCAGGCGGCTGTTTCTCTTGTAACGGTGTAGAACAGAGATCTCCAGCCTTGGTGACGTTACTCTTTACGACTTGTGGACTTCAACTCCCAGAATTCCTCAGCCAGGCATGGCCGGCTGAGGAATTCTGGGAGTTGAAGTCCACAAGTCATAAAGTTGGGGGGGGTATCTCCAACTTTGGCCACTTTAGGACTTGTGGACTTCAACTCCCAGAATTCCTCAGCCAGGCATGGCCAGCTGAAGAATTCTGGGAGTTGAAGTCCACAAGTCATAAAGTGGGGGGGGGTTTCTAACCTCGGCCACTTTATGACTTGTGGACATCAACTCCCAGAATTCCTCAACTGGCATGGTCAGCTGAGGAATTCTGGGAGTTGAAGTCCACAAGTCATAAAGTAGGGGGGGGGGATCTCCAACCTCGGCCACTTTAGGACTTGTGGACTTCAACTCCCAGAATTCCTCAACTGGCATGGCCGGCTGAGGAATTCTGGGAGTTGAAGTCCACAAGTCATAAAGTAGGGGGGGGTCACCAACCTCGGCCACTTTAGGACTTGTGGACTTCAACTCCCAGAATTCCTCTGCTGGACATGCCGGCGGAGGAATTCTGGGAGCTGAAGTCCACAAGTCCTAAAGTGGCCGAGGTTGGAGATCCCTGATAGAGGGTCTCCTGCTTGAGCGTGGGGCGAGGGTGGGGGGTGGGGTTGGACTAGAAGGCCTCCAGGGCCCCTTCCAACTCTGTTATTCTGTATTTCTCCTGCTGCATTGGTAAGGGAGAGGTTGCCAAGGTGTAAGTAGAGGAACACGGACACCCTTTGGAGATGGTTTGATTTACAAGGTGGTTTCCTGCCCAGAGGCAAGGAGGAGAGTGGGAGATTGGTTGGGAAGGGGGATAAAGAGAAGAGACCCCCCCCCAGGATGGCAGTGGATTACTTCTGTCTTGTGTCCTTGATGTAGGTGAATACTTTTGGCTGGAACCCAAGAATGCCTTCGAGTTCTTTCAAACGCCAAATGTGGGGCTGGTTGCTCTGGCCTTCCTACAAGGCTCGTTTGCCTACGGGGGCTGGAACTTCCTCAACTACGTCACCGAAGAGTTGGTGGACCCTTACAAGTGAGTGAGGGCCTCTCCTGGTGGCGTGGGAGGTGGCAAAGGCCCATCTTGGTCTTCGCTCTACCTTCTACCCACCTCAATTCTTTCCGTCCTGCACAGAAACCTGCCTCGAGCTATTTTTATCTCCATCCCCCTGGTTACCTTTGTCTACGTCTTCGCCAACGTGGCCTACGTCACTGCCATGTCTCCCCAGGAGCTTCTGGCCTCCAACGCCGTTGCGGTGGTGAGTCTCCATAAATGATGTTCAGATTCCTCTTTGGTTGCCAGCGAATTGACCCCTAACATCTTCTCGTTCCTTACTCCAAAGACATTTGGGGAGAAACTCTTAGGAGTGATGGCGTGGATCATGCCCATCTCTGTTGCCCTCTCCACCTTCGGAGGCGTCAACGGCTCTCTTTTTACTTCCTCCAGGTGAGTAGGCCTGACTTCCAACCAACAGGGTGGACTTGCCAACCTTGGTCATGGTCCCATCTTTGGAGATCCCCAAGGATCAAACGATAACGCCCTAAAAAACCAGCGCGAGGGTCACTCATTTGCATGTTCGCTTAACAGCCACAATCAAAAGGATTGTAAAGTTGGGATCTGGTCACGGGATGACCTGCTTAATGACGGCACTGCTTTCTGAGCAAAATTTCAGCCCCAATTGTGGTTACGGATTGGGTGAAACCAGGCCTAATAGCAGCAACCGTGAGAGGGATCTTGGAGTGTTAGTGGACAATCAATGAAATATTTATTTATTTATTTATTTATTTATTAATTTAATTTGTATACCGCCCTTCTCCCTAGGGACTCAGGGCGGTGAACAGGGCAATACATAAAAACTAGATACAAAAATTAAAATTATTAAAACATGATTAAACAATGCCCATAAATTAATACAAATTTAAAATTAAAGTCGTTTATAAAAATCCCACCCCGTCCCATCAGGCCAGGCCAGCTTGTTTAAAGAGATAAGTTTTAAGATCGCGCCGGAAGGAGCGGAGATCGGGCGCCATCCGGAGCTCAACCGGAAGATGGTTCCATAAATCCGGTGCACCCACAGAGAACGCTCTCCCCCTGGGGGCCACCAGTCGGCATTCTTTGACCGGTGGCACCCTGAGGAGGCCCTCTCTGTGGGAGCGTACTGGGCGGAGGGAAGTTGACGCCGGCTGCAGGTGCTCCCCAAGGTATTCTGGACCCATGCCATGAAGGGCTTTGTAGGTCATTACCAACACCTTGAACCTCACCCGGAAGACAACTGGTAACCAATGCAGCTCGCGGAGTAAAGGTGTGACATGGGAGTATCGGGAGACTCCCAGTACAACTCTCGCGGCTGCATTCTGTACCAGTTGGAGCCTCCGAGTGGTCTTCAAGGGTAGCCCCATGTAGAGAGCGTTGCAGTAATCAAGACGAGAGGTCACGAGCGCATGAGTGACCGTACGCAAGGCATCCTGGTCTAGATAGGGCCGCAACTGGCGCATCAGGCGAACCTGGGCGAAGGCCCCCCTAGTCACAGCTACAATATGGTCTTCTAAGGAGAGTTGTGAATCTAGGAGGACTCCCAAGTTGCGAGCCCTATCTACAGGAGATAATGACTCACCCCCCATAATGAGGGGTGGGATATCCTGAATATCCCGAGATGCCGGTTCGCACAGCCACTCAGTCTTGTCAGGGTTGAGTCGAAGCCTGTTCCTCCCCATCCAGACCCGGACCGCCTCCAGGCACCGGGACATCACGTCGAGGGCATCACTGGGGTGGTTTGGGGTCGAAATGAAAAGTTGGGTATCATCAGCATACTGATGATACCCAACTCCAAAACCACGAATGATCTCACCCAGCGGTTTCATGTAGATGTTGAACAGGAGAGGCGAGAGGACCGACCCCTGAGGAACTCCACAAGCGAGAGGCCTCGCGGTCGACCTCTGCCCCCCTGCCAACACCGACTGCGAGCGTCCCAGGAGATAGGAGGAGAACCACTGAAGAACCGTGCCTCCCACTCCCAATCCCCTGAGACGTCGCAGCAGGATACCATGGTCGATGGTATCGAAAGCCGCTGAGAGGTCTAATAGGACTAGAACAGAGGAATATCCCCTGTCCCGGGCCCTCCAGAGATCATTCATTGAGCCAGCAGTGTGTGGTGGCAGCCCAAAAAGTCAATTTAATCCTAAATTGCATTAACAGAGGGATTCAATCAACATCACATAAGCTACTAATAAAAGGTAAAGGTAAAGGTTCCCCTGCACATGCGTGCTAGTCATTTCCAACTCTAGGGGCCGGTGCTCATCTCCGTTTCAAAGCCGAAGAGCCAGCGCTTGTCCGAGGACGTCTCCGTGGTCATGTGGCCGGCATGACTAGACGCCAAAGGCGCACGGGAACGCTGTTACCTTCCCACCGTAGCGGTCCCTATTATTCTACTTGCATTTTTTACTTGCTTTCGAACTGCTAGGTTGGCAGAAGCTGGGACGAGTAACAGGTGCTCACTCTGTTACGTGGCATTTGGGATTCGACCCGCCCAACTGCCGACCTTCTGATCGACAAGCTCAGCGTCCTAACCCACTGAGCCACCGCGTCCCTAAGCTACTAATACCACTCTATAAAGCCTTAGTAAGGCCACACCTAGAATACTGCAACCAATTTTGGTCTCCATACTATAAAAAAGGTGTGGAGACTCTAGAAAGAGTGCAGAGAAGAGCAACAAAGACCATCACGGGGCTGAAGGCTAAAACATATGAAGAACGGTTGCCGGAACTGGGCATGGCTAGTCTAGTGAAGGACCAGGGGAAACATGATAGCAGCCTTCCAACATTTGAGGAGCGATCACAGAGAGGAGGGGGTCAATTTACTTTCCAAAGCACCCAAAGGCCAGACAAGGAACAACAGATGGAAACTGATCCAGGAGAGAGTCAACCTGGAAATAAGGAGAAATTTTCTGACCGTGAGAACAATCAACCAGTGGAACAGAAGTTGCCTTCAGAGGTTGTGGGAGCTTCATCACTGGAGGCTTTCAAGAAGAGACTGCACTGCCGTCTGTCAGAAATGGTGTAGGGTCTCCAGCTTGGGCAGCGGGGTTGGACTTGATGACCTACAGGGTCTCTTCCAACTTTGTTATTCTGTTCTATCCTTTCCCCGGAATGAGATTGATGGCTCTGAGCTGTGTTAGGAAAGAGAACCAGATCTTTGATTTTAGTACCCTGAGGCTATGCTTTAATTGTTAATGCTGGCTGCTTGGTTGATTTTTATCTTTGCAAGCTGCTTAGAGAGAAGGCAGCTGTCTTTAAATTATTACAGCCAAAGAAGGGCATGAATAAGCTGTGTTCAAAACACAAGAGCTTCTCTTGTGCCGATTAAAACATGCCAGCAATCTGTCTCCACCTGCTATTGTTTCCTTGTGCGATATTATTTTTCCTTCTTCCCCAGGCTGTTTTTCGCTGGTGCCCGCGAAGGGCATCTCCCCAGCGTCTTGGCGATGATTCATGTCCGAAGGTGCACTCCGATACCTGCTCTAGTTTTCACTGTGAGTCATCGGTAGAGAAATAAGGGTGGGGAGATCTGGGTAGATCCCACACGGGTGGGATCCAATGAGAAAATGCAGTGTTTGTCTATCTCGGCAGCTTGAAGATGGGTGGACTTCAACTCCCAGAATTCGCCAGCCAGCAAAGCTCCTAAGGTTTTGATAAGCTGGTGGCAAATCAGCACTCCTGTTGACTGACAAGGGGCCTGTTTCCTAGGCTTCAATGATTTCCTTGGCTGTTTTTGTGCTTGCTCTGCCAACAATCTTAACAACTTGTGAAATTGAATGTATGTCCTTGTTCATTGCAATGAACAAGGACATGCATTCAATTTCACAAGCTGCTAAGATTGTTGGCTGAGCAGGTACAAAAATAGCCAGGTTACCAATGAGTTTTGATTTCACGATCTGGCTGCTTTCCTGTGTTCTTGCCATTTGCTGGCTAGCTTCCTCCCTGTCTGTCCTACATCGTCACAGAGGCAATCCCCTGCAACTTATCAAACTGGCTGGGGAATTCTGGGAGTTGAAGTCTACCCATCATCAAGCTGCCAAGGTTGACAAACACCGATGTGGTTGACTGTTGTAGAATTTTTCCAATTTTGTCAATAGTTTAAACCCGTCGGCTCATTCTTATTTTCTCTCTGGCAGTGTCTGTCCACTTTGCTTATGTTGGTCACAAGTGACATATATACGCTGATCAATTATGTCGGTTTCATCAACTACCTCTTCTACGGAGTGACGGTGGCTGGGCAAGTTGTGCTTCGCTGGCGTGAACCCCATCGGTCTTATCCGATCAAGGTAAGGACTCTCCCGAGACATGACTCTGGTTTTGATCTCTCGACCGTTCTTCATTTTCGCACTTAATTTCTTCTCCCTCGGCACCTGCCAAGCAGGCTGAATACGGTCAATTTCAATGCTTCTGGTGGTGTCAATTTCTCCATTTCAAACATGATCAGTGTCCCTGCTGTGATTAATTTCTCTGCTTCGAATGTGGTCCTTTCTCCACTTTGAGCATAGTCAATTCCTTCATTTTGAGTGCAGTCAATTTCTCCATTTCCAGTGTGTCTGTTCTGCAGGATCCAATCTGGATTGGATTGGTTTTTCTTTTTGCCTTTTAAGTCTTTTATTGATTTTCTAATTTTACATTTAAGTATTTGAAAAGCCGCGTGGCGGCTGGGTTAATCGATAACGACATACAAGTATGTTTGTACAGGTCTCCAGCTGCTACATTAAATTTTTCCTCTCTTTTCCCCTTGGTATTTACTGTCTCCTGTTTAAACTAACACAGTTCTTATTATGTCAATGAAATAAAAATGACCTTCTTACATTTGTCAGTAATTTTTGGCTTATCCATATCCTTCTTGTTTTAACATTCAGTCTTCACAGACAATCAATGTCCTAATTAAAAAGGTAAAGGTAAAGGTTCCCCCGCACATGTGTGCTAGTCGTTTCCAGCTATAGGGGCCGGTGCTCATCTCCGTTTCAAAGCCGAAGAGCCAGCGCTTGTCCGAGGACATCTCCGTGGTCATGTGGCCGGCATGACTGGACGCCAAAGGCGCATGGAACGCTGTTACCTTCCCACTGGAGTGGTCCCTATTTTTCTACTTGCATTTTTACGTGCTTTCGAACTGCTAGGTTGGCAGAAGTTGGGACGAGTAACAGGCGCTCACTCTGCTACGCGGCACTCGGGATTCGACCCGCCAAACTGCCGACCTTCCGATCGACAAGCTCAGCGTCCTAACCCACTGAGCCACCGCGTCCCTTTAATGTCCTAATTAGTTTTCCCCAATTTTTAATTTCCCATTCATATTTAACTTAACATTTAAGATTTATAGTTTCCGAGTTTTAAGTAACCAAAGTTCCCATTATCACAATAGGTGACATTCAGAATACACGTCTCATCTATTTGAACAGATTCTGTTTCTCACCATCTTACATCAACTAGTTAATAATACGATGTAACATTCTTGTTTTCTACTCATTTCCAAGCATCTTACATTTAGTAACCAACTTTTCTCTTGCTTGAACATCAAATACTTCCTCTCTTTTTTTCTCTTAATGTCTGTTATCTCATATCTAAGCCAGGGCAGTTTTTATTATATCAGCTAAGTAAAAACATACTTAGGACTGTTTTTCACATAGCTAGCCGTTGCAGCATCCCGATGGTCACGTGATCCAAATTCAAATGCTTGGAAACAGGCATGTACTTATGACAGTTGCAGCGTCCCGGTGTGTGTGTGTATGTGTGTGTGTGTGTGTGTGTGTGTGTGCAGTGCTTTTTTTGTAAAAGAAAAAGGTGCCAGAACTCACACACATCATACAACCCGCCTTGCCTACCCTACAAGGTTCCATCCAAAAAAGGTGCCGGAACTCCGTTTTGAGCGTTCTATGAGAAAAAAAGCCCTGTGTGTGTGTGTTTGTGTGTGTGTGTGTGTGTGTGTGAGACGCAATCTCCTTTTGCGAACTTCTGACAATGGGGGAAAAGCCGGATTCACTTTAACAACCTAACAACTGTCTTGCTTAGCAACAGAGTTTTCTACAGAGAAAGGAAGAATTGGGATACAGATCTCCTCCTTCTCAGCAATCCTGGCCTAGATCTGGTTTTCTTCTGGCTAAGGAAGTAGAGACATTTTTGTTTTCCTGGCATTTCGGTCTAAGTTCATCCCACTTCTCTCTCTCCAACCCCCCCCCCCCGCAGGTGAGCCTGTTCTTCCCCTTCATCTACCTGCTTTTCTGGGCTTTCCTGTTGGTCTTCAGCCTGTGGTCGGAACCTTTGGTGTGTGGCGTCGGGCTGGCCATCATGTTGACAGGCGTTCCCGTCTACTTCCTGGGCGTCCATTGGGAGAACAAGCCCCCGGCCTTCCACACCTTGATCAGTGAGTGTTGGACCCCCTTCCCCCCAGGCAAGGAGGGGGTGGGATAGGTTGAAGAAGGGGGGGGGTCTTTTCCCTTTGGAAGGGAATGTTTGTGGCTCAGGGTGGAACTGGGGGGCTGGGCTTGGTGCTCTCTCTTGAGCTGGGTGGTTTTCTGGCAGACGTTTCGTGGCCCAACCAGGTAACATCATCAGGGCTAGGAGAGGAGGGGGGGGGTTGCTCTGTTTATATACTAGTCAGTGGCTTGACCACCAACCCTGACAGGACCAGCCCCCCCTCCACTCCACATCGCTTCCCTCTCTTCTAGCACTGACGATGTTCCCAGGTTTGGTAATGAAAGGTCTGCAAGAAAACCACCAAGCTCAGAGAGCACCAAGGACCCTACAGCCCCCCCCTCCTTCTCCTCCTCTCCCCCCTTTACTCCACAAACCTCCCTCCCTTCTTGCACTGATGATGTTCCCAGGTTTGGTAATGAAAGGTCTGCAAGAAAATCAACTGGCTCAGAGAGTACCAAGGACACAGCACCACTCCTCCTCCTCCTCCTCCTCCTCCTCCTCCTCCTCTCCCTCCTTCATTCCACAAACCTCCCTCCCTTGTATCACTGATCACTGTATCACCAAGAGCCTTGGTGGAGCAGTGGGCTAATGCCTCCTTAAGTAACACCAGCTGCCTGCAATTAGTGCAGGTTCGCATCCCACCAGGCTCAAGGTTGACTCAGCCTTCCATCCTTCCGAGGTAGGTAAAATGAGGACCCAGATTGTTGGGGGCAATTAAGCTGACTTTGTAATAATGCCGCTTGGGGATGTGTGTGTGAAAGCCCTAATAAGCAGGCATATACATAGAATGAAGGCTACTGCTAAGTTTGTAAGCCGCCCTGAGTCTTCGGAGAAGGGCGGGATATAAATGGAATTAAAATAAAATAAAAATAAAATAATAAGCAGGCATATACATAGAATGAAGGCTACTGCTAAGCTTGTAAGCCGCCCTGAGTCTTCGGAGAAGGGCGGGATATAAATGGAATTAAAATAAATAAATAAAATAAATAGTGTTACCTAGTTTGGTAATGAAAGGTCTGCAGGAAAACAACCAATCTCAGAGAGCACCAAGCACCCTACAGCACTCCTCCTCTTCCTCCTCCTCCTCCTCTCCCCCCTTCATTCCACAAACCTCCCTCCCTTGTAGCACTGATAGTGTTACCTAGTTTGGTAATGAAAGGTCTGCAAGAAAACCACCAATCTCAGAGAGCACCAAGGACACAACAGCACTCCTCCTCCTCCTCCTCCTCCTCCTCCTCCTCCTCCTCCTCCTCCTCCTCCTCCTGTCCCCCCTTCACTCCACATCGCTTCCCTCTCTTATAGCACTGATGACGTTCCCTAGTTTGCTAGTGAAACATCTGCAAGAAAACCACCCAGCTCAGAGAGCACCAAGGACACGACATCATTCCTCCTCCTCCTCCTCCTCCTCCTCCTCCTCCTCCTCCTCCTCCTCCTCCTCCTCCCCCTCTTCCTTCCTGCAAATCCCCCTCCCTTCTAGCCTTGATGATGTTCCCTAGTTTGGCAGTGAGTCGTCTGCAAGAAAACCCACCCGGCTCTTATTCTCTTCGCCCGATCCGTTTTTTTCCCTTTCTTCCAGACGGGATCACTCGGGTGGGGCAGAAACTCTGCGTGGTCGTGTACCCCAAGATGGACGCCGGGGAAGTCGAGAACGAGCTCAGCAAAGAGACCAAAGAGCAGCTGGAGCCCATGTGTGAACAGAATTGAGCAAACGGAAGGAACAGCCAAACACGGACTGCGTTGGTTTTTTAGCCACTAGGAACGGTTCGCCGGATCCCGTTGGCCAGAGCTGGACCCGTTTGGGGGGGAATGACACCCCCTCTCCCCAAATGCACACACTCCTTCCCCCAGCTTCTTGCAGGGTCTGGGGTCCACACACACCCCCCAATCCCCGCCTGCAGTGCCTCCCGCTGGGGCAGAGACGGATGGGGCAACCCTTAAGGGCTGGAGCCCCATTCCTGCTGCTCGCCCCACACTTTTGGGAAAGCTTCTTTTGTTACTGCCTTATATTTGGGAGGGGGGCAATATTTTAAGGGGTGGTGGCGGAACCCCAGCTGTCCCGGGAGCGTTCACTCCTGCAGTGGTGCCCTCGTATATTCCAGGTTTCTTCATTTCTCCCCTCCTCCCCCCACCACACACACCCCTGTCTTTTCTTTTCCATTTTGTTTTGGATGTCATAAATTAAACGCCATTCGCCGTTCGGATGACTTCCTGGCTAGGTTTCTTCGTTGATGAAACAGCAACTCATCAAGCAAAGTGCCTTGTCCCCGGAGGGGGGTGGGCGGCACAAGCTCCCATCGGGATGAGTCAGCCAGGATTGAGAAACTGTAGCTTCGCCGGCTCCGTGCCACCTTGGCAACGGTGCGGCAGACAAGCTGCGATGGTGCCATGGAAGCAGAGAGGAAAATAACAGGATCTTGTGCTGCGTTTTTTTTTAAAAAAAATAGATAGGATTGAGGTTTAGGTTAGAACAGTGTTTCTCAACCTTAACCCCTTTAGAATGGGTGGACTTCAGCTCCCAGAATTCCCCAGCCAGCATGGCTGGCTGGGGAATTCTGGGAGTTGAAGTCCACCCAGCAGAAAGTTGCCAAGGTCGAGGAAAGCCAGGGTGGCTGGGGAATTCTGGGAACTGAAGTCCACCCATCAGAAAGTTGCCATGGTTGAGAAACTCAAGGTTGGTGGGGAATTCGGGGAATCGAAGTCCACCCTTCAGAAAGTTACCATAGCTGACAAACACAAGGATGGTTAAGGAATTATGTTTTGTTTTTATTTGTCCACATATGGTTAGACACACAAGGAATTGATCTCCGGTACTGGAGTACTAGAAGGGACACGGTGGCTCAGTGGGTGAGGACGCTGAGATTGTCGATCAGAAGGTCGGCAGTTTGGCGGGTCGAATCCCGAGTGCCGCGTAGCAGAGTGAGCGCCTGTTACTCGTCCCAGCTTCTGCCAACCTAGCAGTTCGAAAGCACATAAAAAAATGCAAGTAGAAAAATAGGGACCACTACGGTGGGAAGGTAACAGCATTCTGTGCGCCTTTGGCGTCTACTCATGCCGGCCACGTGACCATGGAGACGTCCTCGGACAAGCGCTGGCTCTTCGGCTTTCAAACGGAGACGAGCACCGGCCCCTAGAGTCGTAAACGACTAGCACGCATGTGCGGGGGAACCTTTACCTTTACCTTACTGGAGTACTAACAAAACAACAGAAATTACTATTATTATTATTATTATTATTATTATTATTATTATTATTATTATCATTATCATTATTATTATTATTATTATTTTGATGTATAGAGGCAATAAAATGGGGAAGTATAAAGTAATTAAAGACAGTATTAATAATAATATAATAGTAATAATACTGTCTTTTATTACTTTATACTTCCCTATTTTATTACCTGTATACATCACCAATAATAATAATAATAATAATAATAATAATAATAATAATAATAATAATAATAATGAGATACCTGGTTGATACCTAGGATGCTGGCAGCAACCTGTGTCAACCATTAGTGCCAGTGTTCAGTTGACTGAGTTTCATGTTTTATGAATAAAAGTTTTATATAATAATAATAATAGTAGTAGTAGTAGTAGTAGTAGTAGCAGCAATGTGTACAGGCAATAAAATGGGGAAGTATAAAGTAATAAAATAATAATAATAATAATAATATAATATAATAATAATAATAATAATAATATAATAATAATAATAATAATAATAATAATAATAATAATAATAATAATAATAATAATAATAATAATAATAATAATAATAATAATTTTATTTATATACCGCCCTTCTCCCGAAGGACTCAGGGCGGTGAACAGGGCAGATATATAAAAAATACAAAAATACAAAAGTTTAAAAAAAAATTAAACATATGCCCAACTAAAAACAGTAAATACATATATTAAAAATGACAATAAAAACCATTAGTCAACCATTAGTGCCGGTCTTCAGTTGACTGAGTTTCATGTTTTATGAATAAAAGTTTTATATAATAATAATAATAATAATAATAGTAGTAGTAGTAGTAGCAATGTGTACAGGCAATAAAATGGGGAAGTATAAAGTAATAAAATAATAATAATAATAATAATAATAATAATAATAATAATAATAATAATAATAATAATAATAATAATAATAATACTGCAGCCACACTCTAAGGGTTAATATGAATACACATTAGGCAAAAATAACTTAGTAGTTATTGTATTTTGTCAGCTGGGAAAATTAGATGTTCAGCAGAGTGAAGGCAGCAGGGAAGAAAATGGGAGTGTAAGTTTCATTTAAGTTTCATTTTGAAAGTTGAGGTCCATCTATCTTAAAAGTTGACAAGGTTAAGAAACACTGTTAGAATATCTGAGAGAGAGGGTGGGGGGGGGAGAGAGAATTTGGTGAGAAATAGTAAATCTAACGGATTAGTTTCCCAACTAGTAGCCAGAAAGAATTAATTAAATACTTCATTTCTCAAGTCGGTGACCATCTTGAACGATTGGGCTCCATCTCTGAAAAAACCCCAGAACTCGAGTTTGATTCAATTTTATTCAGCTGGCTGAATTGGAAGCCAAGGGGAGCGTGGTTGGAATTTGAAAAGGAGACCACCAGGAGATGACCAGTTTTGTAGGATGGAGCAGGCAGTTTGACTCAGCACACTGTGAGGGGAGGGTAAGGTGAGAATCAAGGGGGCTTATGGGGGGATGTCTTTGGGAAAGGGCAGCCTCTGTGCAGGACTTACATTTTTTTTTGGGGGGGGTAGCAAACTACGTTCACCTCCCTCCCTGAGGTATCATGAATTCAGCTCTGCCTTTCTCCACAGCAGGGGGCAGCCCTGAGCTGGCTCTGAGGACAGCTAAGCAGGATTAGGGCTGGCTGACAGCAGGAGGGGAGACCTTCAAAAAAAATCCCAGAATTGCAGGCTTGGCAGGGGGGAAAAAACAGTATGGAGAGTCTTCAACTTACAACGATTCATTTAGCGACCGTTCAAAGTTACAACAGCACTGAAAAAAGTGACTTATGATTGTTGTTCAGACTTACAACCATTGCAGCATCAAAATTCAGAAGCTTGGCAGCTGGCTCTATTTATGATGGGGTCATGTGATGCCTTTTGCGACCTTCTGACCATGGAATGGAATAGAATAGAACAGAACAGAGTAGAATAGAAAATATGGAATGGAATGGAACAGAAGAGAAGAGAATAGAGAAAATATAGAATAGAATAGAATAGAATAGAATAGAATAGAATAGAATAGAATAGAATAGAATAGAATAGAGTAGAGTAGAGTAGAGTAGAGTAGAGTAGAGTTGAGTAGAGTAGAGTAGAGTAGAATAGAATAGAATAGAATAGAATAGAATAGAATAGAATAGAATAGAAAATATGGAATGGAATGGAATAGAATAGAATATAGTCACTTTAAATGTACACTAATCAGCATACATTAAAATGAAGTTTTGTTGCATTCAGCCCTCCAAGGGTAACCACTTCCAATATACACTACATAAACATTACAAAAGATTATGCATATAAACACACACACACACACTACAGAGAAACAACACAGTCTAGTTCGGATGTATACATATACGTGGTGAGAAAAAAGAATCCTGCGAATTTACAAGACGGATGGTGTAAGGAGCAAAGCTGTTGCAGAATCTAGTAGTCCTGCTATAAATGCTTCGAAACCTCCTCCTAGAGGGGAGCAACAGAAACGGACCGTGAAGTGGGGGTGAGTGGGGTCTCTAACAATCCTCCGAGTTCTAAGCACATATGAGCGCTGGCAGGGCTTTTTTTTGTCATAGAACGCTCAGAACGGAGTTCCGGCACCTTTTTTGGATGGAACCTTGTAGGGTAGGCAAGGCGGGTTGTATGATGTATGTGGGTTCCGGCACCTTTTTCTTTTACAAAAAAAGCACTGAGCGCTGGTAAGCTGTATCCTGAATAAGGGGAAGTGAACTTCCTATAATCTTTTGAGCTGTCCTCACCACTCTGCATGGACCTTCTATCTGAGGCTCTGCTACCCCCAGACCAGACTGTGACGCAGTTTGTTAAGATGGTCTCAATTGTGCCTCTGTAAAAAGTGGCCAGGACAGAAGGAGAAACAGAGGCCAGCAAAGTCAATAGGGAAGTCAGATTCACTTAACCACCATGTTACTAACTTAACAACTGCCGTGGCTCGCTGAACGACTGTGGCAGGGAAGGTCATAAAATGGAGCAAAACTCACTTAACGAACGTCTCGCCCAGCAACAGAAATTTCAGTCATAGCGACTGGCCAAATTTTAATGTTTAAAGAAGGTTAACAGCTTTTTGCCTGGAAAATTGTTGTTGTATGTTCTCGAAGTCCCTCGGCTCCAAACACTTCCTTCAGACTCCTTCATCCTAACGAGACCCAACAAGACTACCTGCTTATCTTCTTCATGGCATCTGAAGATGCTTTTTCTTTTTTCAGGAGGCAACTGAATTTCCTTGTTTTTTTCTTTGAAGAGGTTTTGCTTCACATCCCGGAAGCTTCTTCGGGTTCTGACTGAACGGGTGGGGAAATGGAAGGATTTATACTCCTTTGCAGTCATCTGGTCATTTGCCTTCTTTCAGAGAGTTGCTGAGGCCACCTGGAGGTTTACCTGTGTCCTCAGGGTCACCTGAGTGGTGCAAATGGGTGTGGAGACTTCTTGGCCCAACAAGGAATATAAATCCTTCCATTCCCCACCATTCAGCCAGAACTGAAGAAGCTTCTTGGAGAAGAAGTGAAACCTCTTCAAAGAAAAACAAGAAAGTTCAATTGCCTCCTGAAAAAAGCACCTTTGGGACAATCATGATCTGGATTAAAATGGAGAATCTCCTTCGACATTCTTCACGCCACAAACCACAATTTTTTTTAGGGAGCATTCAGACAAGGTTGTTGCCAGCTCTTGAAGGACCAAAAAGACCTCCAAGACCCCTTAGTCAGAAGGTGAAAGAGTTTGAGCTTGCCCATGTCTGAAATAAAGGTAGTCCTTGAGTTACAACGATCTGCTTAGTGACCGTTCAGAGTTACAGCGGCACTGAAAAAACGCGACTGATGGGCAGTTTTCACACTTAACGACCGTCGCTGCGTTCTCGTGGTCACGTGATCCAAAAATCCGGCTGCTTGGCAACTGACTCGTATTTATGACGATCGCAGCGTCTCGGGGAGGGGGGGAAATCCTGCAATCCCCTTTTGCGACCTTCTGACAAGCAAAGTCGATGTGGGGGGGAAGCCGGATTCCTCTTAGTAAGATTCCTCTTACTAATTTAACGACTGCAGTGGATGCAACTAGCCACTGTGGCAAGAAAGGTTGTAAAATGGGGCAAAACGCACTTAACGACCGTGTCCCTTAGGAAAGGAGACTTTGGGCTCAATTGTGGTCGTAAGTCAAGGACTTACTTTTCTCCCACTGGTTCCTTTTTTTTCCTTATGGGGCAGGAAAAGATGTTGTGCAACTGTTGTTTTTTTGCTTTGTGGCGCCCTCTACGGGGATGGAAAGGTACTTTATTCACCCATCTCCTACACCAGGGGTAGGCAACCTTGGCTCTTTTATGACTGGTGGACTTCAACTCCCAGAATTCCTGAGCCAGCCATGGTGAGGAGAAATGGAGAGGTTTCCAGGCTGAGTCATGCTGGCTCAGGAATTCTGGGAGTTGAAGTCCACGAGTCATAAAAGAGCCAAGGTTGCCTACCCCTGTCTTAAACCACCATTTAATCAGGATTTGTTGAATAAGCCACACACAACAGCCATGATTTACCAGCCACAAGGGTGAGTATGCCCACAACAGGCAATGCCAAAACAAATCACATTACACTTCCATCAAATGCGTGGAGTTAAGCAAGCATTGTTAAATAAATGGTTAAAAACTAAACATAGAAATAGAAATTCAATGGTTAGATTTTTTTTGTTTATCTGCTTTTTCTTGGTGGAGCAGTGGGCTAATGCCTCCTTAAGTAACACCAGCTGCCTGCAATTAGTGCAGGTTCGAGTCCCACCAGGCTCAAGGTTGACTCAGCCTTCCATCCTTCCCAGGTAGGTAAAATGAGGACCCAGATTGTTGGGGGCAATTAAGCTGACTTTGTAATAATGCCGCTTGGGGGTGGGGGCAAAAGCCCTAATAAGCAGGCATATACATAGAATGAAGGCTACTGCTAAGCTTGTAAGCCGCCCTGAGTCTTCGGAGAAGGGCGGGATATAAATGGAATTAAAATAAAATAAAAAATAAATAAATAAAATAAATATAGATGCAAGAGGCTTGCATGCCTTCACGATTTTACAGTCTGCCCATGTGTATTAGAGTTGTTTTTTTCAACCTTGGCAATGTTAAGATGGGTGGACAAGGACATGGGCTGGCGGAGGAATTCTGGGAGTTGAAGTCCACCCATCTTAACATTGTTGAAGCTGAAAAATGCTGGTATGTTTTAATTCTCATGAATGAAGGCCAATATTTTAATTCTGCACCTCCTCCAGTCTTTTGCTAATTTCTGGCATTTGGGTCTAAATACCCACCTTTTCCAGGAAAAGGCTAATTAGAACAGAATAGAATAAGAGAGTTGGAAGGGACCTTGGAGGTCATCTAGTCCAACCCCCTGCTCAGGCAGGAAACCCTAGACCATTTCAGACAAACGGCTGTCCAATCTCTTCTTAAAAACTTCCAGGGTTGGAGCATTCACAACTTCTGGAGGAAGGTTGTTCCACTGGTTAATTGTTCTAACTGTCAGGAAGTTTCTCCTTAGTTCTAGGTTGCTTCTCTCCTTGATTAGTTTCCATCCGTTGCTTCTTCTCCTGCTTTCAGGCACTTTGGAGAATAGCTTGACTCCCTCTTCTTTGGGGCAGACCTTGAGATGTTGGAAGACTGCTATCATGTCCCCCCTAGTCCTTTGGGCTCTTAAGAGCCTTGGTGGAGCAGTGGGCTAATGCCTCCTTAACTAACACCAGCTGCCTGCAATTAGTGCAGGTTCGAGTCCCACCAGGCTCAAGGTTGACTCAGCCTTCCATCCTTCCGAGGTAGGTAAAATGAGGACCCAGATTGTTGGGGGCAATTAAGCTGACTTTGTAATAATGCCGCTTGGGGTGTGTGTGAAAGCCCTAATAAGCAGGCATATACATAGAATGAAGGCTACTGCTAAGCTTGTAAGCTGCCCTGAGTCTTCGGAGAAGGGCGGGATATAAATGGAATTAAAATAAATAAATAAATA
The DNA here is from genome assembly GCF_964194415.1 of Vipera berus. Classification (NCBI taxonomy): domain Eukaryota; kingdom Metazoa; phylum Chordata; class Lepidosauria; order Squamata; family Viperidae; genus Vipera; species Vipera berus. The sequence goes on along the minus strand of NC_138210.1, from coordinate 72,279,036 downwards.
AAATAATTTAAGAGAAAACCAAGATAGTGACCGAAGGCCTGATTTTTTAAAACAACAACAACAACAACAAGCACCTCTCTCTTTCTGGACAAAAATAAGAATTTGTAAACCATTTGGATGACAACAAAACAGACAATATTTTGAGGTAGGCCCCGTTCTGCTTCCGCTTCTCAGAAGGCCCTTGTTTAAAAGTCTTGCAAATTGTGCCTTGCGGCTGGATGTGGCGATGGTAACACACACAGCAAGGTAGGATTGAAAAGGGATTGAGAAATATCTCGAGGTCTCCTGACAAAGGGGAACCTGCAAAGTTACCAGTTTGCTGGAGAGGGATTGTTAAGAAGGGGGACAAACGTCTTCGCCTGGATTCTCAAATGGGCCAGTTGGGTGAGCGAAGGAAGCCAGACCGGGCCTCTTAGCCCTTGAAGGAGCAGCAATGACAGAAGAAGATGCTTTGGATGTTCCTCGCAGGATGGGTTGAGGAGAAGACGACCTCCGAGGGTGGACCAGGTGGTGAAGGAGATATAGCCGGGTGAAGCGGTCTCTGTTACGAGCAGAGCTGGGGTGCCGCGTCAAAAGAGGAAGGAAGGGGCAGGCAAACAGAGGAACAGGGTAGAGAAAAAGAAGGAAGCAAGGCGAGATAGGTAGAGCAAAAGAGGACAGGAATTCAGCAGGGAGAAGACCCAAAACCCACTTGGACATCCTGAGAATCGGCGGCCCCCGAGGCGAGAACAAAGACGAGACCATCCCACTCACCAAAGTCCAAAGGCAAACCAGAAGAAGACAATCAAGGAGAGAAAGAGAGAGGAATAACCACGTCTACAAAGGAGGTGGACATCAAGGAGGCTTCAAAGAGAAGAAGACCTTGCGAGACCAGGTGCTTGTAACAGACGTGGGTTGGAGCCTTCGGAAGGTCGGGGAGAAAGGATTGGCGTTGGATTGTTCTACCATGTCCCAAGGAGGCTACTTCGAGGGCGAGAGACACTACCAAGCTCTGGAGATGGCTCCAGCCAGGTCAACCACCACCGACTTGGCCCCCTTGTGTGAATCGGAGCTGGCATCCTACATTGGGGATGAGCAGTTACTCTCCGAGTTGCTTCAAGGGAACCAGCAGAGGTTGCCCAAGGGGGCCTCATTCCCAAACTACTTCCCCACCGACCCGTACCCCTTCCTTTCTTTCGGAGGGGAACGCAAGGGCCTGTCCCCCTTTGACCCACGATCAATTGCGGTCAAAGAAGAACCTCGAGGTGGGCAGGCTGGGCGAGGGGTCGCACGCCACCCGTACAGCACCATGCACTTGCCAACAACCCATTGTGCCCAGGTGACCCTCACCCAACCAGGACCACGCACCGGACAAGCTCTGAGAGTGCTCAAGGTAAGAATGGAGGACACCAACACCCTACTGTTGCCTTTTTCTAGCCTGGAGCCCCCCAATTCTGACTGGAGAAGGTTGGTTCCTTCAGCTGGTCTCCTAGAATATTATCACTGCAAGAAGGAAAAGTCTTTAAAACTCAGATATATGTATGTATACACACACACACACACATCTGGTCCTCTCCATCCTGGAGAACAGAACAGAATAACAGAGATGGAAGGGACCTTGGAGGTCTTCTAGTCCAACCCCCTCCTCCCACTCAAGCAGGAAAGTCTAGACCATTTCAGACAGGGTTGGAGCACCCACAACTTCTGGAGGCAAGTCGTTCCAACGATTAAGTGTTCTCGCTGTCAGGAAATTCCTCCTTAGTTCTAGGTTGCTTCTCTCCTTGGTTAGTTTCCATCCGTTGCTTCTTGTCCTGCCTTCTGGAGAACAGGTTGACTCCCTCTTCTTTCTGGCAGCCCCTGAGATATTGGAAGACTGCTATCAGGTCATCCTTAGTCCTTCTTTTCACGACACTAGACAAGCCCATTTCCTGCAACCCTGCTTCATACGATTTAGCCTCCAGTCCCCTAACCATCTTTGTTGCTCTTTCTCTACCCTTTCAAAGTTCTTGGAATGGGACCTGTTTGGCTTCTGTTTTGGCTTATTGACACCTCGTTGCTCAGTGGGAGAGCAAAGGAAAATGGGTGGGATTTCCTGGATTTTCCAGGCAGGTCAGGATGATCCCAGTGGTTTTTCTACAGCGCCACTGGTTTTATGGAGAAGGACTGAAAGAGGACCTTCTCCTACGCTGTTGACGATCCATAGTTGGACACAAGAAGAAGGAAGAATGGAGGCAAGGAAGATTAAAGTGGTGTTTCTCAATGCTGAGAACTTTAAGATGGGTGGACTTCAATTCCCAGAATTCCCCAGCCAGCTCTGCTGGCTGGGGAATTCTGGGAGTTGAAGTCCACCCATCTTAAAGTTGTCAAGATTGAGAAACACTGGATTAAAGAATTAATTTAGACGATATAGCTTTTGCTAGAATGGGTAGCGAAGGCAAAAATTTAATAGAAAAGATACATTTTGAGAAGTCCTGAATCCCGATGTGTTTTTTCCCCCGGAATCCCTGTTTTTAATTCCTGTCCCTAACAATCCCGTTTCTGTGTGTCCCCCATTTTAGGATTCTAGTCCCATTTATCTGGGCTTTGACCCTCCAATTCTCCAAAATTCTGATTTATAATATTGGCCTGGTCTTCCTCTCTCTGTCTAGGGGTGTGTGTGTGTGTCTGTGTGTGTCCCCCAATCTATCTCTCTTCGCCAAAGGAGCCCCAGAAACCACGGAGATAGGACATTTTGCAGACTGAGATAACACCATCATGGCTTTGTCATGGCTTATGAAGATAGGGCAGCCGTGCAAAAATAAGCAGAAAAACGTTAACCCAAACACTTCTAGTTTTTAAGAAAGCTGGAAGCGTGGCATGTGCAGGTTTTTAAGTTCCCAGGCTGAGGCAAACGCCAGGAAGCGCTCGGAGAAACCCAGTTTTGTCAAAGCTCACCCAACGCAGCAAGCCGTAAGATGGCTTGTTTGTGGCTTGGCATGAGGGTGGCATTTGACAGCCCAGCTTGTCTTGCTCAGCCTAGCTAGCTTATAGCCTGGCACCCCGGTGGCGTCTAACGGCCCATAGTTACCTCAATCGTGGCTTGTCGAGAAGAGGCACTAGTCGAAGAGACCCACAATGGCTGTTTTCAAAAGGCTATCCCCAACCTCAGGTCTTAGATGGAAATATAAAAAAAAAATTAGGCACAGAGCTTGACCCATTCGACAAAGCGATGGAAAGAAAAATGGATTTTCCCATTTCTTTCCGGGGGTCCCCTTGCAGATGAGATGGGACACGGGATGTATATGATTGCAGAAATAGGGGAAGTAAGGTTAGGGTCCCCAGCACACCCCCAACCTGAAGATCAATCGTCCCTTTCTCTTTTTTTAGCATTAAAATGTAGCTGCTTCTGCAAGGGCTTTGCAGTTTGAAAGGCGGAATCGGTCCTTTAGCACAGAAAAGCTTGTCCATTATGGGATTCCACCACCACCACCAGCACCCTATTATTTTCCCCCCCTCTTTCTCTCTCTCTCTCTCTTTTTTTGGCTGGATTCAATTATTACCACCCCTGTAGTTAGGATTTTGCAGTTTTGGAACCTGGGAACGAGCCAGACGGGAGACGCTCACAAGCCCTCACGGACGGAAGGGTGGCTCAGCCTTGAAGATAAATAAACCGGACTGCCAGAGAATATATTTCGTGGCTTTGTGGTCTAATAAAGCAGTTATCGGATGCCTGCAGATCAAACACAAAGAAGGATGTGTTTCGGATGTGATTTAGACAAGAGGGAAAGGGGCGGGGGCAGGGGGCTTCAAGAAAAACATTCACAAAACCCTTTTTTGCGGAAGATCTAAAGATCTTATGAAAATATTTATGAGAAGCTTTTGCAAGGGCTGCTTTGGCAGCCAAAAAGGGCTGAGCGGGACTGCCGGCAGTCCCAAAAATCCAGGACAATGAAAGGAAACAGTACAATTCCCCGTAGGAAATTAAGAAGTCCCATCCCACGTAAGGGGAAATTGTGGGATTCACACCAGGGGATTTTCTTGGTGCCCGGAGATAAATATAATCTCGGGAACTGTAAGAGGAAGAAAATGTCCGCTCTCGTTGACAGTAATTTAAACCATGTTGGAATATCTGGGAATAATTGGAATAATCACAGAATAGCAAGAGTTGGAAGGGACCTTGGAGGTCATCTAGTCCAACCCGTTGCTCAAGCAGGAAACCCTGTGCCGTGTCAGATAAAGGGTGGCCCAATCTCTCCTTAAAAAGGAGGAAGATGATAACAACGTTGGAAGGGACCTTGGAGGTCATCTAGTCCAACCCCCTGCTCAGGCAGGAAACCCTATACCATTTCAGACAAATGGCTGTCCAGTCTCTTCTTAAAAACTTCCAGTGTTGGAGCATTCACCACTTCTGGAGGCAGGCTGTTCCACTGGTTAATTGTTCTCACTGTCAGGAAATTTCTCCTCAGTTTTAAGGTTGCTTCACTCCTTGATTAATTTCCATCCGTTGCTTCTTGTCCTGCCTTCGGGTGCTTTGGAGAATAGCTTGACTCCCTCTTCTTTGGGGCTGCCCCTGAGATGTTGGAAGACTGCTATTGTGTCCCCCCTCATCCTTCTCTTCATTAAACTAGGCGTCTGTAATTCCTGCAACCAAGATTCCCCCCCCACCCCCACCCCCACCCCCCCATCTATGTTGTGTTGCTGTTTAGGAGATGAACTTCCAACAGATTCTTAATTTTTAACTTCTCTACTCTTTCCATTTCTTTCTCTGTCATTTTTCATCTCTGGAGATTTTCAAAAACGGACTGGGCAACCGTTTGACCAGGATGGGGTAAGGTCTCCTGTCTTGAGTATAGGGTTGGACTAGAAGATCTTTGCGGTCCCTTCCAGCCCTCAGATTCTAGTTCTCTGTTCTCAGCCTTTCCACTCTCTTAGCCCTTCTTTTAAACTTGGAGAAATCCAGGATTTTATTTTTTGGAGAAGGTGGGGGGGGGGCAGGGAAATACAGAAGCTAATTTCCCCACGGCTTGTTCTTGGCTAACTACGCAACCGCTAGGACGACTGCAGTTTGAAACCTGCACAATTCAAATGCTTTTCAAACAGAATCTTGCCTTGCAGCTTTGGGTCCCGGATCAAATCTGAAATCCGTTCTTTAGAAAGAAAAAAACACTTAACATTTTCCACCTGGGTTTTTTTTTAAAAGGAAGAAAGAAAGAAAGAAAGAAAGAAAGAGAGAGAGAGAGAGAGAGAGAGAGAGAGAGAGAGAGAGAGAGAGAGAGAGAGAGAGAGAGAGAGAAAGAAAGAAAGAAAGAAAGAAAGAAAGAAAGAAAGAAAGAAAGAAAGAAAGAAAGAAAGAAAGAAAAGTTTTTGCAGTCCTGAGACTTTGTTTGAACAAGATTATCTGCAGCCAGAAATTCTCATCTCGAAATTTCTGTAGGAAGTGAAGCTTTCCTTATCATGAGCTTTATTTTCTTTAACTTAATTGTGTGTGTGTTTGTGTGTGTGTGTGTGTGTGTGTGTGTGTGTGTGTGTGTGTTGGGAGACTGGCAACCACAATTAAATGGGGGGGGAAAGAGGTTTGTACCGGGTAGGTGGGCAAGAAAGATAGAAATCTGACGGCAGAAAAAGAACCAGTGCTCCTGTTAGTTTATTTATTTCAATTATTTATTTTTATTATTATTGCTTTTTGTTTTATTTTTAATTTATTTATTCATTTTTTTTTAAAAAAAATTATTTTTATTTTTATTTAATTTTTTTTAATTTATTTCTTTATTTCTTTTTAATGCCTAAAGGCCAGGTCAGAAACCTGGACAAAATCCCCCTCTTCTGCATTTTTCCTGCGTTTCGGAGGGAGCTTGAATGTCTCTTGCTGTGGCTTTAATTAACCCAAATCTATTTTATTATTTACTTAATCCGGTTTCGAGGCTGCTCCGGTCCTGCAGATTCTTATTTTAGGAACCGCACTACAGTTTTTAGGTGGTTTGAGTTTCAAACCGAGGAGAAACTGGATGTGGGGGCTCTCTGGATGTTTAAAAAAGGGGGCATTTGATGTTTCTGTGTGTGAGAGGAAGAGAGAAGGAGGAGGAGAGAGGGAGGGAAGGAGACAGGGAGGGAGGGAGAGAGGGAGAGAGAGAAAAGGAGGAAGAGAGGAAGAGAGATGGAGGGAAGGAGGGAGAGAGACGGGGAGAGAGAGGGAGGGAAGGAGTGAGAGAGAGAGAGGGAAAGAGGGAGGGAGAGAGGGAGAGAGAGACGGAGAGGGAGAGAGGGAGGGGAGGGAGGGAGGGGGGAGAGAGAAGGGGGAGAGGGAAGGAGGAAGGGAGACAGAAGGAGGGAGAGGGGGAGAGGGAGGGAAGGAGGGAGAGAGGGAAAGGGAGAGAGAGAGAGAGGGAGGGAGGGAGGGGAGGGAGGGAGAGAGGGGGGAGAGAGAAGGGGGAGAGGGAAGGAGGAAGGAAGAGAGACAGAAGGAGGGAGAGGGGGAGAGGGAGGGAAGGAGGGAGAGAGGGAAAGGGAGAGAGAGAGAGAGGGAGGGAGGGGAGGGAGGGAGAGAGGGGGGAGAGAGAAGGGGGAGAGGGAAGGAGGAAGGAAGAGAGACAGAAGGAGGGAGAGAGGGGGAGAGGGAGGGAAGGAGGGAGAGAGACAGAGGGAAAGAGGGAGGGAGAGAGAGGGAGAGAGAGGGAGGGGAGGGAGGGAGAGAGGGGGAGAGAGAAGGGGAAGGAGGAAGGAAGAGAGACAGAAGGAGGGAGAGAGGGGGAGAGGGAGGGAAGGAGGGAGAGAGACAGAGGGAAAGAGGGAGGGAGAGAGGGAGAGAGAGAGAGGGAGGGGAGGGAGGGAGAGAGGGGGAAGAGAGAAGGGAGAGGGAAGGAGGAAGGAAGAGAGACAGAAGGAGGGAGAGAGGGGGAGAGGGAGGGAAGGAGGGAGAGAGACAGAGGGAAAGAGGGAGGGAGAGAGAGGGAGAGAGAGGGAGGGGAGGGAGGGAGAGAGGGGGAGAGAGAAGGGGAAGGAGGAAGGAAGAGAGACAGAAGGAGGGAGAGAGGGGGAGAGGGAGGGAAGGAGGGAGAGAGACAGAGGGAAAGAGGGAGGGAGAGAGGGAGAGAGAGAGAGGGAGGGGAGGGAGGGAGAGAGGGGGAAGAGAGAAGGGAGAGGGAAGGAGGAAGGAAGAGAGACAAAAGGAAGAAGAGAAGAAATGAGGAAAACATTAAGGGGGGGGCCTTTGAGAAACCTTCTGAGCATGAGAAACTTAAAAAAATCTTGTCTTGAATTTGATTCATGACAGCCCTTCGGGGTAGGCTAGCTCAACAAACAGACATGGTAAGGATTTCAAGAAAGCACTTTAGTCTAGGAAGGCAGAGAAACAAGAAGTTGAAAGCCTCTCCCATTTTTATTCTGTGCCACCGTATACTAAATAAAATCAAGGTAGGGCTGTCTTGAGTTTCCTGCTCAGCTCTTCCTCTTTCTCGGGGAGAGGAACCTTTTCCCCCACGTCTCTTCTTAAAAGCTTTCTCGTTCCTTTCCTATCTCAGCGGTTGGATCAACTGTACGTTCCTTCACAGGGACCCCCACTTCCCCTACCTGAATAATTGCATTGGAAGGGGCCTTGGAGGTCTTCTAGTCCAACCCCCTACTCAGGCAAGAAACCTTACGCCATTTCAGACAAACAGTTCTCCCATCTCCTTCTAAAAAACTCCAGTGATGGAGCACCCACCATTTCTGGTGGCAAGGAGTTCCACCGATTAATTCAAATCATAACCTGTTGTTCCCCTCGCCCGCAGGGTCCAGCCTGCAGCCCGTCCCCTCCTTGCGGCACCCCCAAGGGAAAGAAATCCGTGAACAAAGACAGCCTGGAATACCGCCTGCGCCGCGAACGCAACAACATTGCGGTCCGCAAAAGCCGCGACAAAGCCAAGCGCCGGGTGATGGAGACGCAACAGCGGATGGTGGAACTGCTGGGGGAGAACGAACGGCTGCGCAGCCGGGTGGAGCAACTCATGCAGGAAACGGAGACCCTGCGGGATATTTTCCGGCAAGTGCCCGAAGCCGCCGGGCTAATGAAAGGTCTCGGGGGCTGCAGCTGAAGCCGGCCGGGCTCGGGGTGCAAGAGGCATAGAGGGGTGGCTGGAATCTAGAGGAACAAAGCTGTCGCATGTGTAAATAAAAAGGATCTTTGCTTGGCTTTAACCATCTTTGGTGGCTAATTTTAACGGGTCTTCCAGGCTGCCCTCTAGAAGCTTGCAAGCAAGGATTGAAATCCGAGCTTGTGGAAGATCTGGGGTCCCCTTGCAGCTGGGGGCGGCTAGGTGGTGATAGCCAAATCTGGCCCTAGGTCCTGCCTCAGTTTACCTTCCCAATAAGCAACTGAGTCGGAAGTTCGTTTAAAAGCAATGTGTTAGGGTAAAGTATAAAGTAAGATCTCTCTCTATGAAAAAGGACCCATCTTAAATTCCTTGCTACGAGGGCAATTCAGAGCACTGTTGTCCCCTCCTCTCTCTCTCTCTCTCTCTCTCTCTCTCTCTCTCTCTCTCTCTCTCTCTCTCTCTCTCTCTCTCTCTCTCTCACACACACACACACACACACACACACACACACACACACACACACACACACACACAATTTCTGCACGGCCACTGTTAGCTTCCACTTCCTTCGCCTGCCATCAAGTGATCCGGAGTGGAGCAATGCGACTGAGGCTTAAAAACAGGTGAGGGTTTTGCCCCTCCGACGTGCATTTTGTAAATTGCTAACTAACATAATTACTTTCTATTTTAATTGGATTCATTTTTTTCCCCTCCCTTTTAAAATGATGTTCAGGTTTCTTAGCTTGTAACATTCCTAAACTGATAAAACAGGCCTGGAGAGACAAGCCCCAGATAAGAAGAAGAAAAAAAAAAGTTTGCTAGTACAAATTGGGGGTCTGGTTTAACCTCTTTTGTGAATTCCTAGCCACCTTGTTCCTGACAATGGACGCCCCCTTCTGACGTCAGGCCTCATTTCGATGAACGTGGGTATTATTATGGGATGCATTCCCCAGAGGTGGTTTGAACGGTTCCCCCTTAGCCGAGATAACGCCTGCAAGTTTGGGACTCAGCTAATTACCGTAACGAGCTGGTGGACGGTTTAGGCCTGCCTTTCTCAAGCTTGGTCGCTCGGAGAATTGTGGACTTCAAGTCCCAGAATTCCCCAGACAGCTGGGAATTGAAGTCCAACAATTCCCCAGGAATTCTGGGAGTTGAAGTCCACAATTCTCCAAGCGACCGAGCTTGAGAAACACAGGTTTAGATTCCACCTAGGACAAAATAACTACGTTTCTGAAGCATCTTCCAACATCTGAAGCAGGTTTGGTGAAGGCCGAAAGCCTGTTTTCAAAATGGAAGGGGGGGGGGGCGGGTTGACGCCACCTATCATAAGAGAACGGGATAGCTAAATCTAAATATCTTTCCATCTCATTCACGTGTCTCACATCCGGTGGCATTTAGCAGAAGACGGTCTCACCCTTTCCATCAGTTGAAAACTCCTTGAAGTGAGTTCACCTACGTGTCAATCTCCTCTCGAGGGAATCTCTTAAATAAATGGATTTTAAGGACAGGCAGTCCTCAACTTACGACCATCTGTTTAAGGATCGTTCGAAGTTACAACGGCACTGGAAAAAAAGCGACTTGGGAGTGTTTTTTTCACACTGAACGACTGTTGCGGCATCCCCCCTGGTCACGCTGAGCAAAATTACGATGGTCGCAGCGTGCCCGGGGGATCACGTGATCCCCTTTTGCGACCTTCTGACGAGCAAAGTCAATGGGGGGGGGGAAAGCCAGATTCACTTAAGGGCCGTGTGACTCACTTAGCAATGTTAGGTAAAGGTAAAGGTAAAGGTTCCCCCGCACATGCGTGCTAGTCGTTTCCAACTCTAGGGGCCGGTGCTCATCTCCGTTTCAAAGCCGAAGAGCCAGCGCTTGTCCGAGGACGTTCTCCGTGGTCATGTGGCTGGCATGACTAGACGCCAAAGGCGCACGGAACGCTGTTACCTTCCCACCGGAGTGGTCCCTATTTTTCTACTTGCATTTTTACGTGCTTTCAAACTGCTAGGTTGGCAGAAGCTGGGACGAGTAACAGGCGCTCACTCTGTTACGCGGCACTCGCGATTCGACCCGCCAAACTGCCGACCTTCTGATCGACAAGCTCAGCGTCCTAACCCACTGAGCCACCACGTCCCAATGTTAGCGATTCACTTAACAACTGCGGCCGGGGAGGTCGTAAAAGGGGGCAAAACCCACGTAACAAATGTCTCGCTTCGCCACAGAAACGTTGTGTTCGTCAGTCGAGGACTGCCTGTACTTAACTTTAAGGAAATTGAGCCTTAGGGGGTTGAAAGAAAGTTGACGCTTTTTGAGTTACTGTTCTTTAGAAAAAAGAAAGGGGAAAAAGAAAAAAAAAGAAACGTAAGCAGGGGAGAAGTGTTTTTATTGTCCTTGGAGAACCAAGACATGGGTTGATCCAAAACAAATGGCCAGCGTCCATTTCAGGAGCAGAAAAGTGCTTCACACAACAGATGTCAAACTGGATTAAAAACCACAGGGTGAGATGGGATTTGTTGTGGTTAGGATGATTCCAGGTTTTCAGATGCAAATTTTTCCTAGCCCTATTCAGAAACTAGGGCTTCTTCCAAGTCAAGCAAAAGTCCTCTTTTTTTATTTTTGGGGAGAAAGAACACCCCAATGTGCAGAAAAGAAGAAATCCATTGATAGCTCTCAACCATAATGAGAAGAGAAGACAAGAGAAGAGAAGAGAAGAGAAGAGAACAGAACAGAACAGAATAATAAAATACAGAATAGAATGGAATGGAGAAAATATGGAAATAGAATAGAACAGAACAGAACAGAATAGAATAGAATAGAAAATACGGAATTAGGATAGAGTAGAATATACCACTCTAATGGCAGATACCACTCTAATGGCAGAAAGTGAAGAGGAACTAAAGAGCCTCTTGTTGCGAGTGAAGAAGGAGAGTGCAAAAGTTGGGTTGAAACTAAACATTTAGAAAACCAAGATCATGGCATCTGGCCCTCTCAATTCCTGGCAAATAGATGGGGAAGAAATGGAGGTAGTGACAGATTTTATTTTCCTGGGCTCCAGAATCACTGCAGATGGGGACTGTAGCCAAGAAATTAAAAGACGCTTGCTCCTTGGGAGGAAAGCCATGGCAAATCTAGACAGCACACTAAAAAGCAGAGACATCACCCTGTCAACAAAAGTGCGTATAGTCAAGGCTACGGTCTTCCCAGTTGCAATGTATGGCAGTGAAAGCTGGACCATAAGAAAGGCTGAGCGCCAAAGAATTGAGGCCTTTGAACTACGGTGCTGGAGAAGACTCCTGCGAGTCCCTTGGACTGCAAGGCGATCAAACCGGTCAGTCCTAGAGGAGATCAACCCTGACTGCTCTTTAGAAGGCCAGATCCTGAAGCTAAAACTCAAATCCTTTGGCCACCTAATGAGAAGGAAGGACTCACTGGAGAAGAGCCTAATGCTGGGAAAGGTTGAGGGCAAGAGACGAAGGGGACGACAGAGAATGAGGTGGCTGGATGGAGTCATTGAAGCAGTAGGCGTGAGCTTAAATGGACTCCAGAAGATGGTAGAGGACAGGAAGGCCTGGAGGAACATTGTCCATAGGGTCGCGATGGGTCGGACACGACTTCGCAACTAACAACAACAACAACAGAATAGAATAGAATAGAATAGAATATTTATTTTATTTATTTAATTTAATTTTTATATCGCCCTTCTCCCGAAGGACTCAGGGCGGTGTACAGGGCAATACAATAAAATACAATATATAAAAATTAAAAAATATTAAATACAACGGCCCAATTCAATAAATTAATACAAAGCGTTAAAATACCCCTAAACCCATCAGACCAGGGCAGCTTGTTCAAATAAATATGTTTTTAGGTCACGTCGGAAGGAGCGAAGGTCGGGAGCCGTCCGGAGCTCCACCGGTAAACGGTTCCAAAGGTCTGGTGCGCCCACAGAGAACGCCCTCCCCCTGGGGGCCGCCAGTCGACACTCTTTGACCGACGGCACCCTAAGGAGGCCCTCTCTGTGGGAGCGCACTGGACGAAGGGAAGTTGATGCCGGCAGCAGGTGCTCCCGTAAGTAATCCGGACCCATGCCATTTAGGGCTTTATAGGTCGTAACCAGCACCTTGAATCTTACCCGGAGGGCAACCGGAAGCCAATGCAGCTCACGGAGTAGAGGTGTTACATGGGAGTATCGGGAAGCCCCCACCACCACTCGCGCGGCTGCATTCTGCACCAGCTGGAGCCTCCGAGTAGTCCTCAGGGGCAGCCCCATGTAGAGAGCATTGCAGTAGTCCAAACGGGAGGTCACGAGTGCATGAGTGACTGTGCACAAGGCATCCCGGTCTAGATAGGGCCGCAACTGACGCACCAGGCGAACCTGGGCGAAGGCCCCCCTAGTCACAGCTCCTATATGATCATCCAAGGAGAGCTGTGAATCTAGGAGGACACCCAAGTTGCGAGCCCTATTTACGGGGGGTATACGGAATTAGGATAGAATAGAGTAGAATAGAATAGAATAGAGTACAGTAGAATAATGGATAGAATAGAATAGAATAGAATAGAATAGAATAGAATAGAATAGAATAGAATAGAATAGAATAGAATAGAATAGAATAAAATAGAATATACGGAATTAGGATAGAATAGAATAGAATAGAATAGAATAGAATAGAATAGAATAGAATAGAATAGAATAGAATAGAATAGAATTACAGTAGAATAATGGATAGAATAGAATAGAATAGAATAGAATAGAGTAGAGTAGAGTAGAGTAGAGTAGAGTAAATAGAATAGAATAGAATAGAATAGAATAGAATAGAATAGAATAGAATAGAATAGAATAGAATAGAATAGAATAGAATAGAATAGAAAAATGAAATAAGGAATGGAATGGAATCGAATCGAATCGAATAGAATAGAATAGAAAATACGGAATTAGAATAGAATAGAATAGAATAGAATAGAATAGAATAGAATAGAATAGAATAGAATAGAATAGAATAGAATAGAGCTGGAAGGGACCTTGGAGGTCTTCTAGTCCAGCCCCCTGCTCAAGCAGGAGAACCTATACCATCTCAGACAGGTGGATGTCCAGTCTCTTCTTAAAAACCTCCAGTGATGGAGCACCCACAATTTCTGGAGGCAATTTGTTTCACTGATTGATTGTTCTGTCAGGAAATTTCTCCTTAGTTCTAGGCTGCTTCTCTCCATCCAATAATCCATACTTTCCATCCGTTGCTTCTTGTCCTGCCTTCGGGGGCTTTGGAGAATAGCTTGACTCCCTCTTCTTTGGGTCAGCCCCTGAGATATTGGAACATGGCTATCACGTCCCCCCTTGTGCTTCTCTTCATTAAACTAGACATCCCCAATTCCAGCAACTGTTCCTTATATGTTTTAGCCTCCAGTCCCCTAATCATCTTTGATGCTCTTCTCTGTCCTTTTTCTAGAGTCTCAACATCTTTTTGACATCGTGGTGACCAAAACTGGACGCCATATTCCAAGTGTGGCCTTACCCAGGCCTTGTAAAGTGGCATTAACACTTCACCTGATCTTGATTCTATCCCTCCGTTAATGCAGCCTAGGACTGCGTTGGCCTTTTTGGTAGCTGCAACAACCGGCTGGCTCCTACTTAAGTGACCGTCCACTAGGACTCCGAGCTCCCTCGCACACTTGCTACTATTGAGCCAGGTGCCACCCATTCTGTACCTGTGCATAGAATCGGCGCCGTCCTGCCATTGAGCTAGGCGCCACCTATTCTGTACCTATGTATAGAATCGGTGCCATCCAACATCATGATAGGGTTCTTCCAGATGGTCCTCCAGCAAAGTCCACTTCCATCTTTGGGGTCTGTGCAGGACCCTTCCAAAAGATAGTTGGGCGTGGGCCACCCTAAGGCCTGTCCAGCCCAACCATCCAGCAGAAGGTCAAGTAGCGGCAATCCTAACTTGAAGGATTCCCAGTTACTTTCTCCATGACCCTCCACCACACACAAACACACATATAAACACACACACAAAAGAGTTGTGCAAGGCTGCGGTTGATGTTACAACCTCCGGAGATCTACATAAGGATGGAGGTGTTTTGATGAGGCGAGAAAGCCAACCTTTGTCACGTTGCTGAGATCTTGCCACCACATCAGACACAACCAGGAGGCCTTGAAAACAATGTTCCACTCTAGGCCGGCTCCTCAATTTCAGGCCTCGGCCCCTCCCTTGTCTGGATGTTCTCACATCTCCTTTAAAGACGGAGGTATGAAACCAGCTCGCTTCAAGGTAAGCCACTACCCCTATTGCGTGGCGCTTGCGAAATGGACTGTTACACCATCAGGAAGGAGAAAGAGGCCTACCACAAACCACAGCCACCCTCCTCGTCTCCCCTGGCCCTCTGCAAACTTCGCAAAACCCCAGCCCTGAACCCCACTTTTGAAACCGGGCATCGAGTTCGAAGTACGGGCCGGAGTCCAAGCCCAGACTCTTGTCCACCTCAGCCAGCCCAGATCCCGGAGGAGAGGCATTCGTCGGTGGGCCAAACTCACTGCCCGCCACCTTTTTTTTTTTCTCGTCATCGTTGCGGTACTTCTCTGTTTTCTCGACCGCGAAGGTACATCTTTTCCCGTACCACACACAACTCTCTCGGGCGCCCTGCAACGGGCAATGTTTGCGCAACCTGTGCTGATCTGGAAAGCTTCCAGGAGCTGGCAGAACCAAGGGCGGATCCTGTCCACCTTGGTGCCTGAAGACCCACCTGAGATCAGAGGAGGCCCGTTGGCGATGGAGGTCAGGTCCCCGTTGCCCCCTGAGGAACTGGAGACCCTAAAGAAACTTTCCGACCTTCCTGGCATGCTCAGCTGAGATGCGGCGTTTCCTGAGAAGAGAACTCAAGAGTAGGAAGTCTCCTGACCAAAATTCTGTGTCAGAGCAATTTTGCAGAAGCTATGATACTCCATAACCCCAAGACAGGAGATGACACCTGTTTTCTTTGCATTTGTGCAAAGGGCAAGGTTCAACGCAGGAAAAAAACAACAACAAAACCCCACCATCCTCCCAAAATCTAGTTGGGTTTCATCCAGACCGTTTTCTCCCCTCACCAGAAAGCTTGGTCCTTTTTCTTGCCAACGTTTCGTTACCCAAACTAGGCAATTTTATCAGAATAACAGCGTCAGAAGGGGCCTTGGAGGTCTTCTAGTCCAACCCTCTGCTCAAGCAGGAGATCCTGTACCGTTCCAGAGAAAAGTCTACTTAAAGAGGAGGAGGAGGAGGAATAACAGAGTTGGAAGGGACCTTGGAGGTCTTCTAGTCCAACCCCCTTCTCAAGCAGGAGACTCTATACGAGGGGTCTTGAAACTTGGCCCTTTTATGACTTGTGGACTTCAACTCCCAGAATTCCTCAGCCAGGCACGCCGGCTGAGGAATTCTGGGAATTGAAGTCCACAAGTTATAAAAGGGCCAAGTTTGAAGACCCTTGCTCTATACCACAGGTAGGCAACCTCGGCTCTTTTATGACTCGTGGACTTCAACTCCCAGAATTCCTCAGCCAGGCACGCCGGCTGAGGAATTCTGGGAATTGAAGTCCACAAGTTATAAAAGGGCCAAGTTTGAAGACCCTTGCTCTATACCACAGGTAGGCAACCTCGGCTCTTTTATGACTCGTGGACTTCAACTCCCAGAATTCATCAGCCAGGCACGCCGGCTGAGGAATTCTGGGAATTGAAGTCCACAAGTTATAAAAGGGCCAAGTTTGAAGACCCTTGCTCTATACCACAGGTAGGCAACCTCGGCTCTTTTATGACTCGTGGACTTCAACTCCCAGAATTCCTCAGCCAGGCACGCCGGCTGAGGAATTCTGGGAATTGAAGTCCACAAGTTATAAAAGGGCCAAGTTTGAAGACCCTTGCTCTATACCACAGGTAGGCAACCTCGGCTCTTTTATGACTCGTGGACTTCAACTCCCAGAATTCCTCAGCCAGGCACGCCGGCTGAGGAATTCTGGGAATTGAAGTCCACAAGTTATAAAAGGGCCAAGTTTGAAGACCCTTGCTCTATACCACAGGTAGGCAACCTCGGCTCTTTTATGACTCGTGGACTTCAACTCCCAGAATTCCTGAGTCAGCTATGCTATATTTCAGACAAATGGTTCTCCAATCTCTTCTTAAAAAGGAGGAGGAGGAGGAGGAGGAATAAGAGTTGGAAGGGTCCTTGGAGGTCTTCTAGTCCAACCCACTGCTCAAGCAGAACATCCTGCACCGTCCTATACGGAGAAATGGCTGTCCATTTTTTTTTCTTAAAAACGTCCAGCGATACAGAAACCCCCACAACCTCTGGAGGAAGAAGTTGATGTTACCTAGTTTGGATCGTGAAACGTCTGCAAGAAGATGACCAAATTCAGACGGCCCTCATTTCAACCCTCAGCTAGAAATATTCTCTTTTATCGGAATGTTAATTTTTCCTTCTCTGCTCACGAAGTTTTCGAAACAACGACGGTGCTGCTACTCGGTGGGAAGGCAGCATTAAGCCGATGGGAGAACACGGGTGGTTTTTCAAACAGGATTGGGAAAAAAATAAAATAAAATAATAAAAATAAAACCTCCGAAGGTTTATAAAAATTAGAGAATACACGCTGGCTGAATTCACTCACAACGTAGCTAGTCCTCAGTTTACGACGAGCCCCAAATTTCCCCTGGCTTCCCCCTTGACACCGCCTGTCACGAGGTCGCAAAAGGGGGTCACGGGACCTTGGGACGCTGCAACCGTCACAAATATGAGTCAAGTTTGCCAAGTGTCTGGATTTTGATCACGTGACCATGTCTGCAACGGTCGTAAGTATGGGAAACGCCCCTAAGTCCCTTTTTCCAGCGCACTGTAACGTTTGAACGGTCGCGAAATGAACTGAACTTGTTAAGTCAAGGACTTTCTTGTATACAGTTTGTCCAAAATGGTGTCTGGGAGATCATTTCCAGGGGCGGAGAAACCTGGACAGGTTTAACCAAGGAACGGTGTCGTTACAAACACGTTTTTGCTCCATTCCTTTTCTTTATTCTGACTGACGACTTTAATTTCTTCGCTTCAGTACTTCTTTTTTCTTTCTTTCTTGGGTTTATAAGGGGAAGTGGCATCAGGGAACTCGTGATGCTACCAGGCAAATGACTCCCCATGGCATAAATTACACAGTCTACATAATTCATTATCTTACGACATGGGTGATATCACAGCCGCTGGGCGTAGGCCTCTATCTGGATTCTGAATAAAGGTGTTTATTCTGAAAGGGAACAGCAAGACGGGTATCGGTGTGTGTGTGTGTGTGTGTGTGGAAAAATACACCTACACACAGACAATAAGCATTTTGTTTGACTGCAGCCACCTCCCTCATGCCTTTAAACCACAGGGAGGCCTCCAAACTTGTCAATTTTAAGACTTGTGGACTTCGATTCCCAGAATTCCTCAGCTAGCTGAGGAATTCTGGGAATCGAAGTCCACAAGTCTTAAAATTGCCAAGTTCGGAGACCTCAGCTTTTAAGACTTTTCCCGCCAAAGTAGAGTTTGCAGAGAGAATGTCAAACAAGGACCAGGCTTGGACTGCATTTGTGGTGGCCATTTTGACTTTTTTCACCTCTGTGCCCATAGGAAAGCCGTCCAGGATTTCACAGAGTCAGCCCTGCTGATCAAAGGGTTCTTTTCATCAAACAGCTACAAACACGGATCATAATAGGAGTCAGTGGTTGGGTTGAGTTGTTTTGTTTAACCATCATGTATCAAATAAACCTCAATTGGTTGGATCTGCACTAAATCATGATTCATCCAATGTACTCCAAAAGGCCAATGAATTCTGGGTTGGCTTGATTCGTCTCATTAATCAGATTCTCTCCCTAATAGAGCCAGCTATTAAGACAGCCTCACTCACCTGATGCTTATCCTTGGGCTAAAATTCCCATAATCCACAGCCAAGGGAGCTGTAATCCCAAAGAGATACACTAAGTTTGGGAGGGCTGATCTATGGAACTGTGCTCCATGTTGGCTGGTGAGATTTGCACTAAAGCAGTGTTTTTCAAGGTTGGCTACATTAAGAAGTGTGGACCTCACTTCCCACAATTCCCCAGCTGACAAAGCTCGCTGGGGAATGCTGGGAGTTGAAGTCCACACAGCTTACAGCCACCCACTTTTTTAAAAAAAACAACACAGGGCTGCAAGGAAGTCTTGGTTCGTCCTCTAGTGGCCAGGAATGGAATTACCCATGAAAGCTGAGGAATTCTGGGAGTTGAAGTCCGCAAGTCATCAAAGGGCCAAGTTTTGAAGACCCGATTTAAACCATATCCTATGCACACATCCTTACCTGTTGAACCTTTGAATAACAGAGTTGGAAGGGACCTTGGAGGTCATCTAATCTAACCCCCAGTCTTTGTTCATAGACAAACCATAGAAACCTCTATTTGTTTAGTAATGCATTTTGGAATCCACCCTGGTTCCTTTGATCTACCCAAAATGCTAAGTCAAAGATAATTGTTTAATAATTAAACTAATCAAGGAGAGAAGCAACCTGGAATGAAGGAGACATTTCCTAACAGTGAGAACCATTAACCAGTGGAACAACCTGCCACCAGATGTTGTGGATGCTCCATCACTGGAGGTTTTTAAGACAGCCAATTGTCTGAAATGGTATTCTTGAGCAGGGGGTTGGACTAGAAGACCTCCAAGGTCCCTTTCAGCTCTATTCTGATTGACTGATTGAATTCTCCAGCCAGCATGCTTATCCACCCATCTTAAAGTTTTTCAAACCCTGCCCAACCTCACAACCCAGGATTAGGAATATGCGACGCAAAGCTGAAATCCCTTTCTCTGTCAGCGATGAAACTCTCTTGTGCTCAAGAGACATTCCAATTTGCCGATTATCAGCTTATGGATTTCCATCACTCTCCAAAGATTTAAGACAAGGAAGATAAAGAGATAGTTAAAGCTAAACTTTGGGCTCGTTCAGGACATTTTGCAGAGCAAAACGATGAACAGGGGCTTCCTCCACCATCGTTTCACCCTTTACGTCGGTCCTCGCCTAGCTAAACCCTAAAATTTGTTTCCTCTATTGCAAAGCTTGGTGGATGTTCTAGGCCAGGGGTCTTCAAACATGACCCTTTTATGAGTTGTGGACTTCAACTCCCAGAATTCCTCAGCCAGCATGCCTGGCTCAGGAATTCTGGGAGTTGAAGACCACAAGCAGGGGCCTTCAAACTTGGCCCTTTTAGGACTTGTGGACTTCAACTCCCAGAACTCCTCAGCCGGCATGCCTGGCTGAGGAATTCTGGGAGTTGAAGTCCACAAGCAGGGGTCTTCAAACTTGGCCCTTTTAGGCCTTGTGGACTCCAACTCCCAGAACTCCTCAGCCAGTGTGCCCGGCTGAGGAATTCTGGGAGTTGAAGTCCACAAGTCATCAAGGGGTCAAGTTTGAAGACCGCTGCTCTACAGCTTGCCCCAAAAGAGGGGCTAAAAGAGGTGCCCCTCCCCCACTACTGGGATTTTTTAATTTTTGACTTAGCAGATTGGGCGGACCTAGGAAATCCAGGTCAATTCTAAAAATGCATTACAGATAGTCCTCGACTTGCAAAAGTTCGTTTAGCAACCAAATTGACAACTTCACTAAAAAAAATTGACTTATGACCATTGCAGCAACCCCATGCTCACGCGATTTACATCCGGATGCTTGACAACTGGTTCATTTTTGTGACTGTTGTTGTGTCTCCATGTCACATGATCCCCTTTTGCGACTTTCTGACCAGCAAACTCAATGGGGGAAGTCGGATTCACTTAACAACCGAGTCACTAATTTAATTTATTTATTTATTTATTTTTATTATATTTGTATACCGCCCTTCTCCCGATGGACTCAATTTAACAACTGTGGCAAGTAAGGTGTGAAATGGGGCAAAACCTACTTAACTCTCTTGCTTAAAAACCTAATTTGGGGGCTCAGCGGTGGTTAAGTAGAGGAGAAGGTTCTAGAAGGGCAATGAATGGTTTGCTCTAAGGAACAATGTGGGTTTTTGTTTTCTGTTTAATTTCATAGGATGTAGAAACCAGAATAGAGTCTCAGTAATAAAGATTAATTTTTCTGTGCTGATAATCTCACTGTGATTTATTCTTGGCTGATCGGGATCTGGGTGTTCATGCTTATCTTAAGAGCTTAATAGCAATTTCCCAGGCTCTGAAATAATATATCCAACTATTCATAATTGACTAATGACACACTGGAAAAATACAATTTCCATGGCAAATCCCTTGCTAATTTGTTCTCTACTGCATGCTTTTTTATGTACTGATGCATCTTGTTTACAAAATCATAAGAAGAAAAAAAGAGAACGGAGGAAAGGAGGGGTAGAGGGGGGTGAGGGAGGGAAGGAAGAAAGAGTGAAGGAAGGAGGAAGGAAACAGGGAGGGGTGAAGGAAGAAAACGTGAGGGAAGGAAAGGAGGGAGAGAAGGAAGCAGGGAAAGAGGAACAGGAAAGAAACAAGGAGGAAGGGAGAAGGAAAGAGGAGGGAGGGAAGGAAGGAATAGAAAGCTAAGGAAGGATGGATGGAGAAAAGAAGGAAATGGAGTAGGGAGGGAAGGAAAGAGGGAGAGAGGAAAGGAATGAAATGGAGGGAGGAAAGAAAGAAGGAAAGAAACAGGGAAGAAGAGGGAGGGAGAGGAGGAGGGAAGGAAAGAAACAGGGTGGGAAGGAAGAAAAGAGGGTCAGAGGGAGGGAGAAAAGGAGGGAAGGAAGGAATAGATGAAGGTAGAGAAAGGGAGGGAGAGAAACAGGGAGGGAAGAAGGAATGAAGAAAGAGGGAAGGAACAGATGAAGGAAGAAAGGGAGGGAAGAAGGAAAAGGTTAGGAAGGAAGGAGAGAAGAAACAGGGAGGAAGGAATAGATGGAAGGAGGGAAGGAAGGATAACATCAGCGGGGCCATCCATTTTCAGCACAACCCAGCCTTTAATCCCTTGCATTGGCTACACAGTGTTTTTTATTCATATTATTCAGGGTGGCCCACAGAAGGCCGTTGGCTCCGTTTAACGGCAGCGCACCGAAGACATCTAGAGAAGTTGGTACAAAAACAGAAAAGGGACAGAAGGGAGAGCCGCGGCCTGCGCCTCAGAGTTGTCCGGCGGTGGCAGCCACCTCCCGGTAAAAGCGTCCGGCCAGGTCCGGCATCTCCTCCTCCAGCTGCCGGACAAACTCGTTGCGTTCGGCCTCCGACCAGCCCCGGAACCACTGATCCCAGAGGCGCATCTGGCACTCGTAGATGGACGGCGGCTTTCCGGGCCCGACGTTGAGCCCGGCCAGGCCCTCCAGCAGGGGAAGCAGCTTCCAAGGGACGGCCTTGTCCACCAGGTCTTGGAGGAAGCGCTCCCGTTGGGTGGAAGTCCAGCCGGACAGCCAGTGCAGGAGGCAGCGCATCTCTTGGGCCGTCACGTAGGACAAGGGCAGCGGCTCCGACATCCTGCAGGGGGCGGGCAGAGAGAAAACAGGGCAGAGTTACAGGGAGCCCTTGACTTAAAACACCGCCACAAATTTTGTGAGGTAAATTTGCTTGGGGAATTTTGTGAGGTGAATTTGCTTTGGGGATTTTGTGAGGTGAGTTTGAAAATTTTCTGACATGAATTTGGGAATTTTGCAAGGTGAATTTGTTTGGGGATTTTGTGAGGTGAATTTAGGAATTATGTGAGGTGCATTTGAGAATTTTCTGACATGAATTTGGGAATTTTATGACATCAATTTGGGAATTTTGTGAGGCAAATTTGTTTGGGAATTTTGTGACATGAATTTGGAAATCATGTGAGGTGAATTGGTTTGGGAATTTGTGTTTTGTGAGTTTTGCCCCGTTTTACCACCTTGCTTGCCTTGGTTGTTAAAAGGGAATCCCTGCCTTTGACACGTTAGTCACCTGGTCGTTAAGTGGATCTGGCTCCCCCCCACCATTGACCTTTGCTCATCAGGAGGTCACAAAAAGGGGATCGTGTGATCTCAGGTCACAGCGACAGTCACAGATATGAACCGGCTATCGTTAACTGTGAAAAAACGGTCTTAAGCGACATTTTTTGGCGCCATTGTAACTTTGAATGGTCTGCAAACGAACTGTTGTAAGTCGAGGACGGCCTTGTGTAGTTTGGTGGGTCTTTTGAACCGCAGGATTGAAGGAGGAGGATATGAACCCAGGGCCGGGCTCAAAATGGACTTTGTTGCGGCTCAAAGCTAAGCAAAGTCCAATCCATTTCGCTTCTAGAGAGGAGAGTCCTGGTAATTCCTCAGCTGGAAACTGGATTAGGAAGCCAAAAATCTTTGTCGCCGTCGTTAAGTGTAAACCCAAGATGTTTGCCGCAGTTGGTCCTCAACTTATGTTCGAATCGTTGCTAAGTAACCGGTCGTAAGTCGAGAACTACCTGTATGATGCTCACGGCTTCTCTGTCCTGAATTTGTTCAGACTCAGAAAAGTTTTAACGACATTCCAAAACAAGGGACAAACTTTTTCTCCCCCTTCCTTCCCTCCTTCCTTCCCACTCCTCCCTTCTCTCTCTCCTTCCCCCTCCCCTCTTCCTTCCTTCTCTCCCTCCCCCTTCCTTCCTCCTTCCTCCCTTCTCTCCTTTCCTCTCTCCTCCCCTTCCTCCCTCTCATTTCCCTTTTCTTGCTTCTTCTCCCCTCCCCCTTCTTTCCCTCTTCCCTTTCTCCTTCCTTTTCCCCTTCTCCTCCTTCCCTTTCCTTGCTTCCTCTCCCCTTCCCTTCCTCTCTCCTTCCTTTCTTTCCCTTTCTTCTCTCTCCTCCCCTTCCTTCCTCTCTTCCTTCCCTTTTCCTTGCTTTCTCTCCCCTCCCCCTTCTCTCCTTCTTTCCTCTCCTCTCCCTTCCCTCTTTCCCTTTCCTTCCTCTACTCCTTCCTTCCACTTCCCCCTCCCTTCTCCCTTCCCCTCCTCTTCCTTCCTCTTTCTTTCCCTTTCCTTGCTTCTTCTCCCCTCCCCCTTCCCTTCCTCTCCCCTTCTCCTTCCTCTTCTCTCCTCCCCTCCCTTGCTTCCTCTCCCCCTTCCCCTCTTCCTTTCCTCTCTTCTCTCCTTTCCTCCCCTTCCTCTTTCCTTGCTTCCTCTCCTCTCCCCTTCCTCTCTTCCTCTTCCTTTCCTCTCTTCCTTTCCCTTTCCTCTCCCCTCCCCCTTCCTCCCTTCTCTCCTCCCCTTCCTCTCCTTTCCCTTTCCTTGCTTTCTCGCCCCTCCCCCTTCTTTCCTCTCTTCCTCCCCCCTCCCTTCCCTCTTTCCCTTTCCTTCCTTCCTTCCTCTTCCCTCCCTTGGCTTCAATGCTGCGAACTGAAGCCCACCCCTCTTAAAGCTGCCAAGCTCGGAAAGCCGTCTGGAAGCGCCGGGGGAGGCTTCCCTTAAACGTGGCAGATACGTGACAATCAGATCCACAAAGACCCCCAACAAGCCAGCTTGAACAGAACTGAGGTCGTGCAAATCCTGCACAATCCCGCTTTGCTTCCGGGTGCGCGCAAGGCAGAACCCCAGACAAGAAGGACAGCCACTCTCCACCCCCCCGCGCCCTGGGTCTCGCCCGCCGTTGGAATGCAGCCTCCGAGACACGTGTCCAGGGTTCACTCGGCACGATGGGAGTTGTAGTCCACAAACCCAGCAGGGCGAGCGCGGCTTCTGCAATTGCACCAATCCCTTCCCCCCGAACGGCCCATCCCTGGAGGCGAAGACAAGCCTGCATTCCATTCTCACCTGCTTTGGCTCAGATCCCGGTTTGTCCCATCGCAGCGAAATGAACTCTTCGCGTTTTCGTCCGCTCCGCCTTCGGCAGGAGGAAGAGTCCCGGGCGGGGCGACGGAAATCGGCGAACTTATCCGGAAATACCCGAAGCCGAACTCGGTCGCCAGGCTGTGGAACGAAGGCGGTTTCTTCGCCTTCGGCGGAAGTTGCCGAAAGTTTCCGTGAGGGCTCGAAGATCTCCGGAAGTTCCCGAGTCCTTCTCAGAACTTACTTCCAAGTTGGGACGGCTCCTCGAAAGACCCGGAAATGCCCGAAGTAGCCCGGAAAGAGTCGCCGACCTAAGCGGCGCCTTTCGCCCCTCCCTCCTCCCCTTTCCCCTAATAGGGCTTCCGAACGCCGAACGGAAGTCTCCGAAAACAAACGACTCGCGGCGAAGAGCGGTCGGACGTTCACGAGGCGGCCCGAGCGCGGGGTCGGAGGTCACCTCCCAGCGCCGAGGCCTTTTCCGGAAGTTCCCGAACGCCTCCGAAGCTCCGGGGAGGGCAGGCAGCAGCGCCACACAAGATGGCGGACGGGGAGGAGGTTACTCTGGACGGGAGGCCGCTTCAGGCGTTGAGGGTCGCCGACCTGAAGGAGGCTTTGGAGCAGCGGGGACTGTCTAAGAGCGGGGCGAAGAACACGTTGGTTAAGCGCCTCCGTGGGGTGAGGAAAAAGGGCCCGGCGGGAACGGGGCCCGGGGGCCCGGGTTGCTTCGCGCATGCGTAAACCAAGACAGGCAGGGGTGGTGTTTTTTTTTTTTTTTGGCTTCTAAGCAACGCGGACCCCTGGCCCTGGGGTGCCGCCGCTGCTACGCATGCGCGGGGCAATATCCCACTACTGCCACCAAGCGGAGGGGTGGGGAAAGAAGGGGGGTCTCCGCCGGCTATAGGGAGAAGTGGAGGGGGGGGTGGGTGGAAATTGGCGGGAGAAGCCTTGACATCACTTTGGGGTTTCCCCCGTGGGAACAGGGGAGGGGGGAATCCCCTTTGAAGTGAGTTGGGGGAACCCTTGCAGAAGTTAACAGCCTGTTGCTGATCTAGGGTGCAAATAGGGACTTCCTGGCCCCACCAGTGGTGGAGGGTTATCGGGGCACCCCGTGGTGGCCTGATCCTCTCCCTCACCCCCCTGCCAGTTTTGCAACTGGCCTTTCATGTCAGACTCAGTTTTGGGGGGGGTGTCCACCATTCCTCCCCCCAAGAGTCCCCTAAATTTCCTAGCAGATGTTCCTGCAATGAGATGAGCAGCAGCTGTGTCAGCAGGGCTCTGCTCTGACCCTGCTTTTAATTCGGATTAAAAGTTTCATTTGGTGTAGTAGGGTTTTTAGAATGCGGGCGACGGGGGGGGGGCAGGGGGAGAAATGGATGGATTCAGCTTTAGGACAAAGATCCCGCCTGGAAGGATTTAGGGTTTTTGAAACTGTCGAGGGCTGCGGAACGGCTTGACTTCAGGTGTTGTGGATGGAGGTTTTTAAGAAGAGGCTGGGCAGCCGTTTGTCTGAAGTGGTATAGGCGAGGGTCGCCTGCTTGAGCAGGGGGTTGGACTAGAAGACCTCCAGAGGTCCCTTCCAGCTCTACTCTCTGATTTATTTTATTTATTTTATTAATTTAATTTGTATACCGCCCTTCTCCCGAAGGACTCAGGGCGGTGAACAGGGCAATACATAATAAAAACAAGATACAAAAATTAAAAATTATTAAAAGTAATTAAACAACGATGCCCGTAATAAATTAGTACAGATTAAAAGTTAATTTAATTTATAAAACTTGATTGATTAAGAAACATCGGTGTAGAATTGAAAAGTCAAATCAATCAAGTAATGGGCGCTCCAACACTGGAGGTTTTTTAAGGAGAGATTGGAGAGCCATTTGTCTGAAATGGTGTTCTGCTTGAGCAGGGGGTTGGACTAGAAGACCTCCAAGGTCCCTTCCATTTCTATTCTGATTGATTGAGAAATATTGGTGTAGAAGAAAAAGTCAAATCAGTCACGTTGTGGGTGCTCCATCAACCTAGAACTAAGGAGAAATATTCCGGACAGTGAGAACAATTAACCAGTGTAACCAACTTACCTCCAGAAGCTCCATCACCGGAGTTTTTAAAGAAGTGATTGGACTGTCCAAAATGGCATATAGGCTCTCCTGCTTTGAGCAGGGGGTTGGACTAGAAGACCTCCAGAGGTGCCTTCCAACTCTGTTCTGATTGATTGAGATGGCAGGCCTGTGCAAAAGTTGCACCGTACCCCACGCCGTGCAACAGTGTGCGTGCCAGGAAGGGCCAGAAGTGGAGTGCAGGTAAAGTCCTTGGCTTACAACCGTTCAGGTCGTGACCGTTCGAAGTTACAGCAGCTCGGAGACAAGAGACTTAACGACCGTTTTTCACACTTAAGACCGTTGCAGCCTCCCTGCCTCGGTCACGCGATCAAAATGCAAGACCCTTGGCAAACTGACCTGTATTTATGACAAGTTGCAGGAAGCCGGATTCGTTTAACAACCGGGTTACTAATTTAGCAACAGCTGCGATTCCCTTAACGAGTGTGGCGAGAAAGGTCATAAAATGGGGCGAAATTCACGGAACGGCGGTGGAAATTTGGAGCTAAAAATTCAGGTCATCGGCGATCTGCAGATGGTGTGGTCCATGCGTTGGCTTTTGAGAGGTTTTTGATGGGTGGAGTTAGGAAGGTGGGAATGTGGGTCCCAGAAAGTTTTATTTATTGATGTGTTTGTTTGTGTGTCACTTATTACTTTTACGAAAACTCAAGGTGGCAAACTTGCCCGGCACACCTTCCTTCAACAACAACCCTGTGAGGTGGGTTGGGCTGAGAGACTGGCTTTCATGGCTAAGGCGGGACTAGAACTCCCCGTCTCCTGGTGATTGGCCCAGAGTCACCCCATGGTTTTTCATTCCTAAAGTGGGCCTAGAACACACCTTCTCCTCCGATTGGCCCAAAGTCAGCCAATTGTCTTTCAACCAGGAGACCAGCCTCCAAGCAGGAGACCATGTTCTCTAGGGATGTTGGGTTGGGGGGGGGGGCTGCCCAAACCTCCCTCCAGCTCAGAAAGCGCAAACTTATTTATTTGTATTCTGCCATTATTATTTTTATAAACAACTCGAGGGGGCAAACATATTGCTTTCTCCTCCTGTTTTCCCCATAACAACAACCTTGTGAGGTGGATTGGGCCGAGAGAGAGAGGGACTGGCCCAAAATCACCCAGCTGGCTTTCTTGCCTAAGGCGGGACTAGAACTCACCATCTCCTGGTGATTGCCCCAAAGTCACCCAGCCGGCTTTCATGGCTAAGGCGGGACTGGAACTCACTGCCTCCTGGTGATTGGCTCCAAATCACCCAATTATCTTTCATGCCTAAGGTGAGACTAGAACTCACCGTCTCCTGGTGATTGGCCCAGAACCACCCAGCCAGCTCTCATGTCTAAAGGCAGGACTTGAACTCGCCATCTCTTGCTTTCTAGCCCGGTGCCTTAACCGCTAGACCAAAATTGGCTCAAACCTGAAGTTGTTACCTTCCTGTTTGGAAACCAGGGTTTTTGGCACCGATGTCCCGCCTTGCCTGAGGTTGCCATCTCCTTCCTCAGCAACGTACGGCTGGGGTGATCAGCATTAAATACGATGATAATTAAAGTGCGCTACAGAATTGAAACAGTCAGTGTAGCATCCTGGTCGTCGTGATTTCGCACCAGCGGTGGGAAAACTGAACTTTGTACCTAGACAAGTTTCTCTCCAGACGACGCTTTGTTGTACAGGTAGTCCTCGACTTACGACCGCGGTGGGGCCCAAAAATTTCTGCCGTTAAGCGAGACATTTGCGAAGTGAGTTTTGCTCCCTTTTAATGACCATTCTTGCCACACTGGTTAAGGGAATGGCTGCGGCCGTTAAGCTAATCACGCGGTTGTTCAGTGGATCTGCCTTCCCTCATTAACTTGGCTCATCAGTAAGTCACCAAACGTGATCCCGTGACCATCATAAATAGGAGTCAGTTTGCCGAGCGTCGGAATTTTGATCAGGACGACCACGGGGATGTTGCAACGGCCGTAAGTGTGAAAAACCGTCGCAAGTCACTTTTTAAAGTGCCGTTGTAACTTCGAGGGCTGCTAAACGGATGATGCTAAGTTGAGGGCTACCTGTCTCAGGGTGGGATTTTGAACACAGAACCTTGAATATTTGATGCCTGGTTTGTGCATTTTTTGCTGCTTAGATGACATAGTTCCGCACGCTGGTGTGCTTGAAACTGTGAGGGTTGAGTTCCAGAGGCAATGCGCTCCCGTTTTAATGGGTTCTCACTCTTTTGGAAGTAAACTGATTTGGACTCTTAAGGCAGCATTGCACAGTGGCTAGAGTCTGCCCTGAGGCAGGCGACTCCGATTCTGTTCAGTACTCCGCCTGGGGCCAAATAACTTTTGCTTTTCCTCAGCATTTCCTGCCCCACGAAATTGTTTGGGAAGTAAAATGACAGGAAGGGCTCTTTGGAGAAGTCATAGAAATGTTAATTATTAAATATATATGCTTGCTTGGAGGAATCCGTGTGGGTCAGGGAAGGCGGAGCTGACTCTCGTAATTGTTAGTAGAGCTGCAGTCCTCAACGTACGACCGCAGTTGAGCCCCAAATTTATGCCGCTCGGTGAGAAATGTGTTAGTGTGGTCCTACGTTACGACTGTCCTTGCCACCTTCGTTCAGGGAATCACTGCCGTTCTTACATTAGGAACCCGGTTGTTAAGTGAATCCAACTTCCCCCATTGACTTTGCTGGTCAGGAGGTCAGTAAAAAGGGGGTCACATGACACACACAGAGAGACCTGGGACGCTGCAACCGCCATAAATGTGAGTCAGTCGTCAAGCGTCTGAATGTAAATCGTGCGACCACGGGGATGCTGCAAAGGTCATTAGTGGGGAAAAAGGGCCATACGTCACTTCTTCCAGTGCCGTCGTACGTTTGAGCCATCGCTAAATGAACTGTTGTAAGTCGAGGAGTATCTGTGCTTTGCCTAAGACTGGAGACAACCCGGGCATGATTTGAATGATGTTATCAGGTATTAGGCTTTGAGGTATGTGGCAGATCTTGGTGGAAAAAAGGTGTGGTGTGTTAGAGACAATACTCAGCTCCACATCTCTCGGCGATAGAGATTAGATTTGGCATACAGGTAATCCTCAACTGACAGCCATTCGCTTAGTGACCATTCGAAATTACGACGGCACTGAAGAAAGTGACCTAGGGTCGTTTTTCACCCTTGGGACCATTGCAGCATCCGAGGATCACATGATCAAAATTCAAACGCTTGGCAACTGGCAAGTACTTAAGACGGTTGCAGTGTCCGAGGGTCACGCGATCCCCCTTTTACACCCAGCTTTTCAAGCTAAGCCAATGGGGAATCCAGATTCACTTCACAATCATGTGGGCATTTTGTTTAATCTTTTTTAATTTTTGTATTTTAGTCTTTTAACATATACTGCCCTGTTCACCGCCCTGAGTCCTTCGGGAGAAGGGCGGTATACAAATAAAATAAATAAATAAATAAATAAATAAATAAATAAATAAATAAATCATGTTACTTAAAAAAAGACAGTGATTCACTGAACAGTTGTGGCAAGAAAGATCGTAAAATGGGATAATGCTCACTTAATAACTGTGTGCGTGTGTTTGCGTATAGATAGGTAGGTAAGTAGATAGATGAAAGACAGAAGTTATATATGATAGATAATATATGATAGATAAAAGTTATAGATGATTATATATATATATATATATATATATATATAGAGAGAGAGAGAGAGAGAGATAAAAGTTATAGATAGAGATGGATACATAAAGATAGGTAGATAAAAGTGATAGAGATAGATAAAAGTGATAGATAAAAGTTAGATAAAGTTATAGATGATGGATGGATGGATGGATATGTATATACTGTATTTTCTGGCGTATAAGATGACTTTTTAACCCATGAAAATCATCTCAAAAGTTGGGGAGTCGTCTTATACGCCCAGTCGTCTTATATGCCGGAAAATCAGCGAGCCCGGGAGGGCACGCCCTCCCCTCTCACTGTGGAGGAAGCAGGGCAGGCTGGCGTCTGGCGGGAGCCGGCATGGCAGTCCTGCGCACACGCGTGCTCCCCGGCTATTAAGGAGCACTCCTTAGCAGCTGGGGAGTGCACGCATGTGCAGGACTGCCCTGCTGGCTCCCGCCCGACGCTCTTCCCTCTTGAGGCAGCATCCCCGAGGACTCCTTAGGAGCCGGGGAGTGATGCTGCCTCAAGAGGGAAGAGCGTCGGGGAGCGCGCATGTGCGCAGGACTGCCCTGCCGGCTCCTGCCAGACGCCAGCCTATCCTGCTTCCTCCACAGTGAGAGGGGAGGGCGTGCCTTCCCGGGCTCGCTGATTTTCCGGCGTATAAGACGAAAAATCTTGAAAATCATCTCAAAAGTTGGGGGGGTCGTCTTATACGCCCAGTCGTCTTATACGCCGGAAAATACGGTATGTATGCATGTGTATAGCATGTGTACATGTTATGTATGTGCATGGGTAGATATATACTTTATTTGGAGAGCAGGGAACAGAAATTCATTTTTAACATGAGCCAGTAAAAAAAACGACAAGGCTTATCTTATTTTGCTTAGCCACATAAATTTGGGGGCTAAGCTGTGATTGTAAGTCTAGGACTACCTGTGTGTAGTAGTTCCACTGATAAATGCAATTTTTGACAAGGCGAGCTGTCTTCACAGCCGATAACTGTGTAAATCCAATTCCAGGCGCGCAGGTGGGAAACTTGCCTTCTCCCGTGGTTCTGCGGCATTTTCCCCTTACTCTGTGCTTCTGATCTCCGGAGGGGCAGTCAAATATTTTGAAGGCGATCACAACGTACAGAGATCAACCCCAGCCTTTCAAAAATGTCCCCGAAGGAGGAGATTTTATTGCATTTTTCTGCAGCTTTGCTCTACAAGGCTCTGATGTTTTATCCTCACAAAAATGCTGTGGGTCAGGTACGCTAAGGATATAAAAGTATGCATGCTTTGGGATTATTTAATGAGTTTAGAGACTGAAAGAAAAAAAATGGGGCGCTCTGATTCTGTTTATTTGATATTGGCCTGTGTCTTGTATCGTTCTGGTATCAATAACCAGTGGCGTAAGCAAGCGTACGAACCTTTTAAATGTGCCTCTACTTATACGTGGAGAAGCACAGGTAGTCCGTGACTTACGACCACGGTTGAGCTCAAAATTTCTGTCGCTAAGCAGGACGCCGGTGAATTTTGCCCCCATTCACGACTTTGCTTGCCAAGCTCGTGAAGAGCAATCACTGCGATCGTGTATCACACCGTTGTTCAGTGAATCTGGCTCCCCCGTTCTGAATTTGCTGGTCAGAAGGTTGCGAAAGGGGAAATCACATGACCCCGGGACACTGCGACCGTCATAAATATGAACCGGCGGGAAAGCGCCCGAATTTTGATCAGGTGACCGTCGGGATGCTGCAGCGGTCGTTGGAAAGATTGTCCTAAGTCACAAAAATGGTCCTAAGTCGCTATTTTTTCAGTGACCCCCCCCCCCCGAGGACACTACGACGGTCATCAATATAAAGCATTTGCCCAGCGTCCAAATTTTGATCACATGACCAAGGGAATGCTACAACGGTCGTAAGTTCGAAAAACGGTCTTAAGTCACTTTTTTCAGTGTAACTTTGAACGGTCCCAAATGAAGGGTTGTAAGCGAAGGGTTACATGATAGTAGCAATATGGTGTAATATAATTATAATGCTATAATAGTTGGAGGCTGCTATATATGCCTCCAAGTGAGGTTTTGTTGTTGTTGTTGTTGTTGCTAAGTGAGAAATTTGTTAAGTGAGTTTTGCTCCTCCAACCTCTTCTTAAAGATTTCCAGTGTTGGAGCACTCACAACTTCTGGTGGCAGGTTGTTCCACTGGTGAACTGTTTTTACTGTTAGGAAATTTCTCCTTAATTCCAGGTTGCTTCTCTCCTTGATTAGTTTCCGTCTGTTGCTTCTTGTCCTGCCTTCAGGTGCTTTGGGGAACAGGTTGACCCCCCTCTTCTTTGGGGTAGCCCCCCAAATACTGGAAGACTGTTGTCATGTCTCTCCTGGTCCTTCTCCTTGTTAGACTAATAGAATAACAGAGTTGGAAGGGACCTTGGAGGTTTTCTAGTCCAACCCCCTGCTTATACAGGAAACCCTATACCATTTCAGACATGTGGTTGTCCAGTCTCTTCTTAAAAACTTCCAGTGTCGGATCACTCACAACTTTTGGTGGCAGGTCGTTCCACTGGTTAATTGTTCTTACTGTTAGGAAATTTCTCCTCCATTCCAGGTTGCTTCTCTCCTCGATTAGTTGAATTATTAAACAATTTTCTTGGACTTAGCAGATTGGCTGGATCAAGGGAATCGTGGTGGGTTCCAAAATGCATTAATAAATAAATTAATAAATTAAGATCCTTCTAGAAGGAGCAAACGATGGCTTGCTCTATGAACAGAGTCTGGATTCTTTTTCTTTTAATAGAATAAAAGAATTACACTTTGGGGATAAATACGGGTTGTCCTCAACCTGCGAACATAATGGAGCCCAACATTTATGTTGCTAAGTGAGACAGTTGTTAAGTGAGTTTCGCCCCACTTTACGACTTTTCTTGCCACGGGTGTTAAGTGAATCATTGCTGTTTTTAAGTCAGGGACACAGTTGTTAAGTGAATCCCGCTTCCCCACGGACTTTGCTTGTCAGAAGGTCGCAAAAGGGGATCACGTGACCCCCGGGATGCTGCGACCCTCATAAATGCGAGTCAGTTGTCAAGCATCCAAATATAAATCACGTGACCACGGGGATGCTGCAATGGTCATAAGTGTGAAAAACGGTCATAAGTCCCTTTTTTGATGCCGTTGTATCTTCTAACAGACAATAAATTAGAATAGAATGGAATAGAATAGAATAGAAATAAGAATAGAATAGAATAGAATAGAATAGAATAGAATAGAATAGAATAGAATAGAATAGAATAGAATAGAATATTAGAATAGAACAGAATAAAGAGTAAGGGTTAGTTAGAGTTTAGAAATAGAAAAAGTAGGGATGTTATGACCGTTTTTAAAACAATCATTGAGCAGATCACCACAGTCATTAAGAGAAGCTGGCTTTCTGGCTGACTTTGGACCAGAAGCCTGTTAGAAAAGTCGCAAACCATGACCCACACATGTCATACAACCCGCCTTGCCTATCCTACAAGGTTCCATCCAAGAAAGGTGCCGGAACTCCGTTCTGAGCGTTTTATGAGAAAAAAAGCCCTGCGTATATACACGTACTGTATATACACGTATAGATGTATATACAAACATATATGTGTGTGTATACATATATGTATGTATATACATGATATATGTATGTATATACGTTATATATGTATGTGTATGTATATATATATGTGTGTGTGTGTGTGTGTATGTATATGTGTGTGTATGTGTATGTGTGTATACATATACATATATACATCTATCTATCTATCCATCCATCCATCCTCCAAAAGAGGCACTGGGTCTTATTTTGGGGGCGTGTCTTACCTTAGCACAGGACTAGACAACCTTGGCCCTTTTATGACTCGTGGACTTCAAGTCCCAGAATTCCTGAGCCAGCATAGAAACCTCTCCATTTCTCCTCAGCATGGTTGGCTCAGGAATTCTGGGAGTTGAAGTCCACGAGTCATAAAAGGGCCAAGGTTGCCTAGCCCTGCCTTTAGGACCACCACAGCCAAGCCTCCTGTACCCTGACACCTGTCGCACCGCTACCTGACTTCTTCGGCGGCCACTTCCTTCGGGTGCAGGGCGCATGGGGCACCTCCAACCCCTCTCCTCGCCCCCAAACTAGGCCTTACTTTCAGGGGAGGGCTTATATTAGGTCCACCCCCCAAAAAATCAAGCTCGGGTTCACTTTCTTGGGGGGGGTTACTTTCGGGGAAACACAGCGGCTTGGAGGATGGGTCCTAAATTGCTTTTCCTGAGGCCGTCATAAGTGAAACTGCTGTGAAACAAATGGTCGTAAGTTGACGACTTCATGTATTAGTTGGAGTCTCTTGGTTTGAAAAGGTGACTGTTGTAATTTACGGTGTAAAAAAAAAAGTTGTTGAGACTCTGGAAAGAGTGTAGGAAAGAGCAGCAAAGATGATTTGGGGGCTGGAGGCTAAAACATATGAAGAACGGTTGCAGGAATTGGGCACGGCTAGTCTAGTGAAAAGGAAGGACTAGGGGGGGACATGAGAGCAGTCTTCCAATATTTGGGGGGCTGCCACAAAGAAGAGGGGGGGGTGTCAACTTATTTTCTTAAGCACCTGAAGGCAGGACAAGAAGCAGCGGACGGAAACCAATCAAGGAGCGAACCGTCCTAGAATTAAGGAGAAACTTCCTGACAGTGAGAACAATTAACCCGTGGAACAGCTTGCCACCAGAGGTTGGGGTTGCTCCAACACCGGAAGTTTTTAAGACGAGGTTGGACCACCCTTTATTTCTCTTGAAATGCTGTAGGGTCTCCTGCTTGAGCAGGGGGCTGGACTAGAAGACCTCCAAGGTCCCGTCCCGATTTTATGGCCTTAAGAAATTCTGTAAGTGGAAAGTGAGTTCAGAAGTTGCCGAGGGCATCTAGAGACGGTCTCTCATTTCATCTCCTCTTTCGTTTTCAGGCCCTGATGCTTGAAAACCTCCAGAAGCATTCGACGCCCCACACCACTTTCCAGCCCAATTCCCAGGTAAGACGTGCCAGCCTACCCTTGGTCTGTGGTTGAGCCGCAGTGAAGCTGCTCTGGAACTACCGTTTTGCCCCCAAAACATAAGACCCAACTGGAAAATAAGCCTATCGCGATTTTTTTTCAGGCGCTCGTAATATACGTCCTACCACAAAAAATAAGCCCCAGTTAAGATCGCCAGCCAGACGGATGCATTTAGAACCTTATTTCCCCGAATATAAGGCCTAACTGGAAAATAAACCCCAAGGCAAAAATTAATACAAGACCCGGTCTTATTTTCGGAGAAACACGGCACACATTTCCATTTGGTGTCCCTCTCTGTTCTTTCTTTGTAGACTTGGAAAGTAATCTGTTCGTCGTAAACGTCAGTCCCCTTCTGATCCTTAAAAAAAAAAAGAGGATTTCATTACCAATTTTATCTCTCGTTTCCTTTCTTTTTGTGGCTTACCGTGCCTGAGTGAGGGGACGCGGTGGCTCAGTGGGTTAGGACGCTGAGCTTGTCGATCAGAAGGTCGGCAGTTTGGCGGGTCGAATCCCGAGTGCCGCGTAACAGAGTGAGCGCCTGTTACTCGTCCCAGCTTCTGCCAACCTAGCAGTTCGAAAGCACGTAAAAATGCAAGTAGAAAAATAGGGACCACTCCGGTGGGAAGGTAACAGCGTTCCGTGCGCCTTTGGCGTCTAGTCATGGCAGCCATGTGACCACGGAGACGTCCTCAGACAAGCACTGGCTCTTCGGCTTTGAAACGGAGATGAGTCGGAAACGACTAGCACTCATGTGCGGGGGAACCTTTACCTTTACCTATGCCTGAGTAGTGTCCCAGACCTCACACTGGATCAGGGCATAAATTACACAATCCACATCATTCGTTATCTTATGACTTATGATGTCACAGCACCTGGGCGTAGACCCTCTATCTGGATTGGGAATAAAGATGCTTGTTCCGAAAGGGAACAGCAAGAGGGGTATCGGTGTGCACATGTGAAAACAAAATGCACATACACACACAATAAGCATTTTATTTCAATGCAGCCACCTCCCCCATGCCTTTAAGACAGGGGTCTCCCAACTTGGCAGGGTTAAGATCTTTGGACTTCAACTCCCAGAAATCCCCAGTATGGCTGGCTAAGGAATTCTGGGAGCTTAAAGCCTCCAACTTTGGAGATCCCTGCTCTAGATCAGTTGTTTCCCAACCTTAAAATACTTTGAGACGTGTGGGGTCCTTGGTGCCCTCTGACCTTGGTTGTTTTCCTGCAGACGTTTCATGATCCAACTAGGTAATATCATCAGTCCTAGAAGGGAGCTGGGGTTTTGCTCTCTGTTTATATACAAGCGTGTTCTTGGCCATTCCAGTTTCAACCGGAAAATATTGAGCATCTTAGACCCTGAGCCTAGTCCAGAAACCGCTAGAGAATTTCTGGAAGCCTGACACTCTTGACAGGTTGGCCATCAACAGGCACATAGAGATCATCAACATCTGCACACCGTTCAAAACAGGCAATCGAAAAGCCAAAAAAAGGGGGGGGGGAGACCAGAACATCTCCACAGATGGGCAGAGATGAACGCCAGGATTGGCACTAGATCAACAATCACGAAGTAAACAATCAAGGAACTTGGACAAACAAGCTATCGGTAGGCAGTCCAACCAAGCAACCATCCACGAACACTCCCAGCAACTCCGACAGGGCAAGCCACTTGTGTATAAAAAGAGAACAAATCCCACTGCCTCTAGCACTGAGGATGTTATCTAGTTGGGTCCTGAAATGTCTGTAAGAGAAGAGCCAAGCTCAGAGAGCACCAAGGACCCCACGGTTTTCCTCCTCCTCTTCCTCCTCCTCCGCCTCCTCCCACACTCCCTTCTACTGATGATGATGTTCCCTAGTTGGGTCACGAAACATCTCCAAGAAAACAAGCTCAGAGAGCACCAAGGACCCCACGGTTCTCTTCCTCCTCCTCTTCCTCCTTCTCCTCCTCTTCCTCCTCCTCCTCCTCTCCTCCTCCTCCCAGTCCCTTTAGCACTGATGATGTTCCCTAGTTGGGTCATGAAACCTCTGCAAGAAAACCACCCAGCTCAGAGAGCACCAAGGACCCTCCTCCTCCCCCCAGTCCCTTTAGCACTGATGATGTTCCCTAGTTGGGTCATGAAACCTCTGCAAGAAAACCACCCAGCTCAGAGAGCACCAAGGACCCTCCTCCTCCTTTAGCACTGATGATGTTCCCTAGTTGGGTCATGAAACCTCTGCAAGAAAACCACCCAGCTCAGAGAGCACCAAGGACCCTCCTCCTCCTTTAGCACTGATGATGTTCCCTAGTTGGGTCATGAAATGTCTGCAAGAAAACAAGCTCAGAGAGCACCAAGGACCCCACAGTCCTCTTCCTCCTCCTCCTCCCACACTCCCTTCTAGCACTGATGACGTTCCCTAGTTGGGTCATGAAACGTCTGCAAGAAAACAAACAAGCTCAGAGAGCGCCAAGGACCCCACAGTCCTCCTCTTCATCCTCCTCCTCCTCCTCCCACACTCCCTTTAGCACTGATGATGTCACCTAGTTTGGTCGCGAATCGTCTGCAAGGAAAACGCATCAGGCCCAAAGAGCAGCGAGGGCTTCTGGGGCTACAAATTCAGGCCAACGCCCGCTCAGTTCAAATATTTTCTCTCGTTGGGCCCCTTTTAAGACGTGCATGCAGACTTCCAACTTCCGACGGGTTGGGTGTGGAGGCAAAGAGTGTTTTGCTCCTGTGAAGCCTTTTTTTTTCCCCCCTCCCGCCTCCAACCAGATCGGGGAAGAGATGAGCCAGAACAGCATCATCAAGCAGTACCTGGAAAAACAGCAGGAGCTGCTGAGGCAGCGTCTGGAACGGGAAGCCCGGGAGGCAGCCGACCTGGAAAGTAAGTGGACTTTGTCCGAGGTCCTCCCTCCTCCTCTCACCCATAATTCACGGGGGAAAGCAGCTAGTTTCTGAACCAAATTGCGTTGTACGGTGATGAATATTCACACGTATTTATAGGCTAAGGGCGTAGGTATAGGTTGCATCTAGCACAGGGGTCTTCAAACTCGGCCCTTTTATGACTCATGGACTTCAACTCCCAGAATTCCTCTGCCAGTGTGCCTGGCTAAGGAATTCTGGGAGTTGAAGTCCATGAGTCATAAATGGGCCGAGTTTGAAGACCCCTGATCTAGCACGTAATCTGTGTGTGTTGTGCGTGTGCACACTTTTGAGAGCAGGCAACAGAATTTCATGTTTAATCTGGGCCGGTGTGTCCACAGCAAAAATAAATAAATGACAATAAAGGTTATCTTGTCTTGCCTTGTTATCATACTTCTCCTGTTTCAAACTTCCTTCTAAGCTCTATCTCAAACTTGGCCCTTTGGTGACTTGTGGATTTCAACTGCCAGAATTCCTCAGCCAGTGTGCCTGGCTGAGGAATTCTGGGAGTTGACGTCGACGAGCAGGGGTCTTCAAACTTAGCCGTTTTAGGACTTGTGGACTTCAACTCCCAGAATTCCTCAGCCAGTGTGCCTGGCTGAGGAATTCTGGGAGTTGACGTCGACAAGCAGGGGTCTTCAAACTTGGCCCTTTTAGGACTTGCGGACGTCAACTCCCAGAATTCCACAGCCAGGCACGCTGGCTGAGAAATTCTGGGAGTTGACATCCACAAGTCACCAAAGGGCCAAGTTTGAAGACCCCTGCTCTATCTGATAAAATTGCCTCGCAACAAACTGACATTATATTCTATTGATTGATTAATTAATTGATTTGAATCCCACCTTTATTATTTTTTCCCCAAATAATTCAAGGTGGCGAACATATCCAACACACTTTGGTTCCCCCTTTCTCCCCACAACAACCGTGTGTGTGTGTGTGTGTGTGTGTGTGAGAGAGAGAGAGAGAGAGAGAGAGAGAGAGAGTTACAACGGCACTGACAAAAAAAGGGCATAGACGTATATGCATATACGTATTTTATGAGTTTAAGCCACCCCACAGTTACTCTAGGAAAGGGGTAGGCAACCGTGGCACTTTTATGACTCACGGACTTCAACTCCCAGAATTCCTGAGCCAGCACGGTTCAGCTTGGAAACTTTTCCCTTTCCCCTCAGCGTGGCTGGCTCAGGAATTCTGGGAGTTGAAGTCCGCGAGTCACAAAAGAGCCACGGTTGCCTACCCCTGCTCTAGGATAAGATGGCTGGCCAATGAATTTCATAAACAAATCTTAAACTTAACATTCCTGTTCCTTTGCCAGGCAAAACGTGCGTCATCTCACGCAAGAGGGAAGAAGAGGAAGAAGAATCCCGCAAACCGGAAGAGCATCTCTCTCGGGTCAGGCAGGTAAATGGCAGGAGAACAGGTGGGTGGGGAGGGGCCAGCCACGTGACTCTGAAGAGGAGGTGGAAGGGGATGATGGGGGAGGTGATCAGCAGGAACAGGCAACCTCTGTCCGCACCTGCTGCATTTTGGAATAAATGTTTTCTGGAAGCAGTTGAGCGGTTCATGATGATGATGATGATGATTATAAAACTTTTATTCATAAAACATGAAACTCAGTCAACTGAACACTCAAATTGTCTGGCACTAATGGTTGACACGGGTTGCTGCCAGCATCCTAGGTATCAACCAGGTATCTCCTTAAAATGTAAGATGTTCCGAGTAGCCCAGTGTTTTGTAGCTTTAATGCAATTTTTTGATGTATTTTGAAAATCATCATCATCATCATCATCATCATCATCGCACAGTCAGCCCAATGTTCAGACTGGATTTGGCATTTTTGTCTACCTATCGAGTCCTTACCAAGGACCTGGGATAGGCAGATGTGGATGTTGGATGGTATTACAGATCTCGTCGCAGGACGGAAGCAGTTCCTAGTAAGGCCGCCTTTTGCAATTGACCGATGGCGAATTTGTCAATGCCGATTGATTGATTGATTGATTGATTGATTGAATTTGTCAATGCTGATGATGGTGTTCAAGTGGTGCTCCAGTTGTTTTGGGATTGCACCCAAGGCGCCTCTTAGTAAAACAACTGGAGCGCCACTTGAACACCATTGGCATTGACAAACTCGCCATTAGTCAATTGCAAATTATCATCATCATCATCATCAATCTTTTGTGTTTTTACAGCCAAAAGGGGGGCTTAAAGCAGTGTTTGTCTTTAATTCCTCTTTGAAAATAGCTGATAATAGGTAATTTGGGAGGAGGGGGGGTGTTGGTTGCTGGATGTTTGTGCTTCAGGCTGGGGGGGGGGCGGAATCATTGGCTGCTAAAAGAAGCGTCATGAAGGGTCCCTTCGACGGATCCTGATCTGTCATTCTGCAGGGGAAGTATTGAGTCTGTCATATTAATACTTCGCGTGATTTTGATTCTGAACAGAGGCATACAAGGAAAAATCACTTGTAATATTAGCGACGATTTATAAAGCCTTTAGTAAAGGCCACCCCTGGAATCCTGCATCCAGTTTTGGTCCCATTACAAAAAAAGATTTTGAGACTTGGAAAACAGCGCAGAGAAGAGCAACTAAGATGATTAAAGGCCTGGAGACTAAAACATACGAAGGACGCTTGCAGGATTTGGGTATGGCCGGTGTAGGGGTGACATGATAGCAGTGTCCCAGTATTTGAGGGGCTGCCCCGAAGAAGAGGGGGTCAAGCTATTCTCCAAAGCACCCAGAGGGCAGGACAAGAAGCAACGTCTGGAAACTGACCAAAGAGAGAAGCAACCTGGAACTAAGGAGAAACTTCCTAACAGTGAAGACAATTAACCAGTGGAACCGCTTGCCACCAGACGTTGTGGTAGCTTCATCGCTGGAGGTTTTTAAGAAGAGACTGGACAGTCACTTGTCTGAAATGGTATAGGGCAGGGGGCAGGGAACTTTGGCTGTTTTATGACTCGTGGACTTCAACTCCCAGAATTCATGAGCCAGCATGGCTCAGCTTGGAAACTCTCCCTTTTCCCTCTGCATGGATGGCTCAGGAATTCTGGGAGTTGATGTCCACGAGTTATAAAAGAGCCATGGTTGCCTACCTCTGGTATAGTGTCTGCCACTTAAGCAGGGGGCTGGACTAGAGGACCTTCAAGGTGCCTTCCAGCTCTATTCTGATTGATTTATCTCTATAAGTGTCTGATATAGCACAGCAACCAAGCAGGGCAGGTACAGGCTCCAATGGATACTTAAAAGGTAAAGGTTCCCCCGCACATGCGTGCTAGTCGTTTCCGACTCTCGGGGCCGGTGCTCATCTCCGTTTGAAACCCGAAGAGCCGGCGCTTGTCCGAGGACGTTCTCCGTGGTCACGTGGCCGGCGTGACTAGACTCCAAAGGCGCACGGAACGCTGTTCCCTTCCCACCGTAGTGGTCCCTATTTTTCTACTTGCATTTTTACGTGCTTTCGAACTGCTAGGTTGGCAGAAGCTGGGACGAGTAACAGGCGCTCACTCCGTTACGCGGCACTCGGGATTCGACCCGCCCAACTGCCGACCTTCAGATCGACAAGCTCAGCGTCCTAACCCACTGAGCCGCCCCGTCCCTTAATGGATAGCTAGGAGTGCAGAAAAACCAGTTGCAGCCACCAGCCTGCCTTCCATTGAGGACCTGTATATTGCCTAGGTCAGAAAGAGGGCTGAGAAATTATCTACAGAGGCCTCTCCTCTAGTTGTTTTGGCCCACTGCTACAGGGCGTTGTGTGCCAAAACAACTAGAACACAGGGATATTTTTTCCCCTTGTGTCCTCACTTTGCTGAACCCCTAATTCCCATAGCATATGGGAATATACTGTGGAATATATTTACCCATCTTG
This sequence comes from Vipera berus, assembly GCF_964194415.1. NCBI lineage: Eukaryota > Metazoa > Chordata > Lepidosauria > Squamata > Viperidae > Vipera > Vipera berus. The sequence goes on along the minus strand of NC_138210.1, from coordinate 72,237,757 downwards.
TATGGCTGTAGTATTATTACTATTCTCCTCCTCATCTTCTCTTACTAACCCTACTTATTGGTACCATTATTACGGTTATTGTTTCTTTGCTGTTTTGGGTGTACACGGAGAGCTTCGGCACCCGAGACAAATTCCTTGTGTGTCTAACCACACTTGGCCAATAAAGCAGAGTTTCCCAACTTTTCCAGCTTTGCGGACCGGCAGGGGAAGGAGAGGGCACTAGTTCCGCTCGAGCGGCAGGCATGCGGGCGCAAGCAGATACATTTTTGTGCCCGCCGCTCACACAGATGGAGCGCACTCACCTGCCTCACCCACTGCTCACACAGGTGGCGATGCACCCGCCCCTTCTGCGGCCCAGTTGCAAACCGTTCCCGGGTCAGTACTCTGGGCTGCAGCCCAGGGGTTGGGGACCCTCTGCAATAAAGCGTCTATGGAGATTCTCCGTCTTCCAGGTCACGGCTGTCTCCAAAGGTGGTTTTTTTTCCAGGAGGCAACTGGACTTTCTTGTTTTCCCTTTGAAGACCTTTCGCTTCTCACCCCAGAAGCTTCCTCAGCTCTGACTGAATGACCTGGAATGGTAGGATTTATACTCCTTGCAGACGGCTGGTCATTTGCCTTCTTGAGCCGTTGAGGCCACTGGGAGGTCTGTCTTGTGTCTCTTGGAACCGCTGGAAGGACTGTGTTGTAGACTAGAGGTAGATGGTGTCGTATCGCTGTACCTCTACCGAGAGAGGGCTGTTCAGTTTTGACAGAGATGATATTGTCTCTCTTTGAAAGAGGGGGGTCAAAGAGGCCATCTAGGTCAAAATTGAACAGCCCTCTCTCAACCAGAGGGGGAGGGAGACGGCACCAACTATCTCCAGTCTACCACACGGTCCTTTCAGCAGTTCCAAGGAGGCTCCACACCCATTTGCAGCACTGAGGTGACCCTGAGGACACAGATGAAACCTCCAAGTGGCCTCAACGACTCTCTAAAACAGGGGTAGGCAACCTCGGCTCTTTTATGACTCGTGGACTTCAACTCCCAGAATTCCTGAGCCGGCATGAGGGAAACTTTGGCCCCTTCATGACTCATGGACTTCAACTCCCAGAATTCCTGAGCCAGCATGGCTCAGCTTGGGAACTCTCCTTTTCCCTCAGCATGGCTGGCTCAGGAATTCTGGGAGTTGAAGTCCACCAGTCAAAGCGGCCTAGGCCTAGGCCAGGGGTAGGTGAACCTTGGCCCCTTCATGACTCATGGACTTCAACTCCCAGAATTCCTGAGCCAGCATGGCTCAGCTTGGAAACTCTCCCTTTTCCCTCAGCAGGGCTGGCTCAGGAATTCTGGGAGTTGAAGTCCACGAGTCATAAAGCGGCCTAGGCCAGTGGTAGGTGAACCTTGGCCCCTTCATGACTCATGGACTTCAACTCCCAGAATTCCTGAGCCAGCATGGCTCAGCTTGGAAACTCTCCCTTTTCCCTCAGCATGGCTGGCTCAGGAATTCTGGGAGTTGAGGTCCACGAGTCATAAAGCGGCCTAGGCCTAGGCCAGGGGTAGGTGAACCTTGGCCCCTTCATGACTCATGGACTTCAACTCCCAGAATTCCTGAGCCAGCATGGCTCAGCTTGGAAACTCCCTTTTCCCTCATCATGGCTGGCTCAGGAATTCTGGGAGTTGAAGTCCACGAGTCATAAAGTGGCCTAGGCCTAGGCCAGGGGTAGGTGAACCTTGGCCCCTTCATGACTCATGGACTTCAACTCCCAGAATTCCTGAGCCAGCATGGCTCAGCTTGGAAACTCCCTTTTCCCTCAGCATGGCTGGCTCAGGAATTCTGGGAGTTGAAGTCCACGAGTCATAAAGCGGCCTAGGCCAGGGGTAGGTGAACCTTGGCCCCTTCATGACTCATGGACTTCAACTCCCAGAATTCCTGAGCCAGCATGGCTCAGCTTGGAAACTCCCTTTTCCCTCAGCATGGCTGGCTCAGGAATTCTGGGAGTTGAAGTCCACGAGTCATAAAGCGGCCTAGGCCTAGGCCAGGGGTAGGTGAACCTTGGCCCCTTCATGACTCATGGACTTCAACTCCCAGAATTCCTGAGCCAGCATGGCTCAGCTTGGAAACTCCCTTTTCCCTCATCATGGCTGGCTCAGGAATTCTGGGAGTTGAAGTCCACGAGTCATAAAGCGGACTAGGCCTAGGCCAGTGGTAGGTGAACCTTGGCCCCTTCATGACTCATGGACTTCAACTCCCAGAATTCCTGAGCCAGCATGGCTCAGCTTGGAAACTCCCTTTTCCCTCATCATGGCTGGCTCAGGAATTCTGGGAGTTGAAGTCCACGAGTCATAAAGTGGCCTAGGCCAGGGGTAGGCAACCTTGGCTCTTTTATGACTCGTGGACTTCCAGAATTCCTGAGCCAGCCGTGCTGAGGGGAAAATGAGTTTCCAAGCTGAGCCATGCTGGCTGAGGAAGTCCACGAGTCCTAAAAGAGCCAAGGTTGCCTACCCCTGCTCTAAGAGAATGCAAATGACCAGCTGTCTGCAAGGAGTATAAATCCTTCCACTCCCCACTATCCAGTCGGACCCGAAGAAGCTTCTTGGATGAGAAGCAAAACGTCTTCAAAGAAAAAGAAAGAAAAAAAAGTCCAGTTGCCTTTTGAAGACGACCCGCAGTCAGGCATTTTATTCTCCCCTTCTCCTTTAGGCCAGAGCGGTGAAGACTGCAGGAGGCAGTCATGCGCTGGTGAGCGAAGAGCGGGAGACTTCCCTTCGGAGTCGGAGAGCTGCCCAGCGGCTGCCTGTCAAAGAGGAGGAGGAAGAGGAGGAGGAGGAAGAAGAGGAGGAGGAGGAGGAGGAAGAAGAAGAGGAGGAGGAGGAGGAAGATGCCCCTCCTTTGCTGGTCGGCCAGACGCCCATGAGGCCAGAGGAGCCGGGCATGCCAGCTCCCCAAGAGACGGGCATGTTCCAAGCTTCCCTGCCCATCGTCCTGCAAGCCCAGCAAACGGAGGCTCGTTCTCGGGTGCCAGACAGCCCGAGCTGTGAAGCTGCCATGCCAGTCCTCGCCCACTTGCCGAGGTCAGAAGACGAGGTGGAGGCTCAGCCCCGGGCGACGCTCCCGGGGGACAAGCAGCAGGCGGCTCTAAGCCCAGGGGAAGCCCCCGAGGCCCAAGAAAAGGAGCCCCTCCCGGCCACCCCGAGGGAAGAAGCTGCACCCCAATTACCGGAAGCCTTAAAAATGGAGAGCGAGGAAGAGCCGGGCCTTCCGAAGGAGCCGAGGTCGACCGGCCTTTCCGAGGTCCCCCAGGAGAAGGAGAAGGAGGAGGAGGTGATGGAGCAGGGTGAGACCCCAGATGTCGGGTTGCAGAAGGAGGGTGAACCCCAGCACGAGGAGACCCCCGAGGGGGCCGCCAGCCAGGTGTTGCGCAGCCTGGAGGAAGAGGCGTCTGCTGCCGCCGCGGCGCTAGTGCAGGCTTCTCCGTCTCCCCCCCAGCTGATTGACGCCCAACAGGCCCAACAGGATCCTCGGGGAGACGAGCCGCCCCCTCCGCTCTTGACCAAGGAAGCCCCCGCGGGACTTGCACCAGCCGAAGACGAAGCCCCTCCCCAGCTCTCGCAGCCGTCTCCCCCCGCTCAGGAAGCTCCGGCTGGAGCCAGCCTAGGAGCCTCGCCCTCCCCTTTAGCGCTCCCGCCGCAACAACCCATACGGCCCGGCAGCTCCCGTTCCTCGTCCTCCTCGTCCTCCAGCTCTTCCCGTTCTCGTTCCCGCTCCCCGGGCAGCTTGCCACCTCGCTCCCGGGCCAGGAGGCCCCGCTCCGCTTCCTCCGAATCACCTGCTCGGAAGCGGCCGGTTTTGGGATCTCCATCCCGCTCCGGTTCGGAGCGACGCAGCAGTTCGCGCTCCCGGTCCAGATCTCGCTCCAGCAGCGGGGGCAGCAGCAGCAGCAGCCAGGTAAGTGGATTCTGGGTTTCCTCGCGCCCTCGGCGACAGTTGCATCCTCAGCACGCAAGCCGGGCAATTTTACAGGTGGTCCTCGACTTACATACATCACATTGGAAGTCGTATTAAGGGAAAAAGGGAAAAGGCTTCATAATGGGTAGCCCTCGGCTTACCACAGCTCATTTAGTGACTGTTCAAAGTGACAACAGCGCTGGGGGAAAAAAAGGGGGCTTGTGACCCTTTTTCACACTTAACAACCCTCACGGGATCCCTACGCTCACGGGTTCCAAATTCAGATGCTTGGAAACTGGCATGTACTTACGACGGTTGCAGCATCCCGGGCTCCTGCGATCCCCTTTTGCGACCTTCTGACAAGCAAAGTCAACGGGAGAAAACAGAGTCACTTAACAACCAGGTTACTAACTTAACAACTGCAGGGACTGCCTTCACCACTGTGGCCAGAAAGGTCGTAAAATGGGGCGTAACGCACTTGGCAAACGTCTCGCTTAGCAGCAGAAATTTGGGGGGGTCAATTTTGGTTGTACGTCGAGGACTGACCGTGTAAGCAAATCGGTGTAGCTCTTTGCTAGCGATGCCCTGTTTGGAACCCAGGGCCTAGGCCGGGGGGTCTTCAAACTCGGCCCTTTGGTGACTTGTGGGCTTCAACTCCCAGAATTCCTCAGTCATGCGTGCCTGGCTGAGGAATTCTGGGAATTGAAGTCCACAAGTCATAAAAGGGTCATAGTTCCCTCACTCTGGCTGAGGAATTCTGGGAATTGAAGTCCACAAGTCATCAAAGGGCCAGGTTTCAAGACCCCTGCTTGTGGACTTCAACTCCCAGAATTCCTTGGGCATGCGTGCCTGGCTGAGGAATTCTGGGAATTGAAGTCCACAAGTCGTCAAAGGGCCAAGTTTGAAGACCCCTGCTTGTGGACTTCAACTCCCAGAATTCCTCGGGCATGCGTGCCTGGCTGAGGAATTCTGGGAATTGAAGTCCACAAGTCATCAAAGGGCCAAGTTTGAAGACCCCCTGGCCTAGACCTCGGGACGCTTGCTTTTAAATCGCAGCTGCAAGAGCCCTGTGAGACGTTGCCAAAGATTTTCTGAAAACAGGTATTTTCAACTCAGAACAAATGGATTTTTTGTGTGTGTGGGGTGGCATAATGGGAACATTTTGATTTAAAGCAATCATCGGACTTTAGATGCCTTCCTGCTCGCTTGCGGTCATTATTTTCAAGCTTTCTTTCTTTAAAAAAAAAGATGCATTTTAAAGCTCGGCCAAAAAGGAAAAAACGGGGCAAGGAGCTTGGTTTGAAGCACTTCAGGGTGCTTTAAGGAAACCCACTTCAAAGTGTCGGTATACAATTTGAGAGATGCCGTCCCCTCAGATGCTGATCAGTCCTTTGCCATTTGTCCACCAGCGTCCTCACGAAGCCAGTGGATTTCTTTAAAAAAAAAAAAAGCCTGTCAATATCTCTAGAATTTATTTCGAGTCATCGAAGATCAAAAGTCCAGCCGCTTTTGTTTTTTTTTTAAGGCATCTTCAGTTAATTGCTTGGCGCTGCTTGACCTTTAAAAAAAAAAAAGCATACAAAACCGCAGAGGCATTATTATATCTTTCTGGGTAAAAATGTTTGGTAAGGCAGCGGAAACTCTGCTTTCTATAAATCAGATGAAGCATTTTAAAAACGTGTATCTTTTTTCCTCCCGGAAAAAGAATTCTTCTTTCTCGGACCGGCACTTATAAAGAGTTTCAGCTGATCCAGGGGGAAATCCATAGAATTAATCCCGTATCCTGTGAGGTCTTTGGTGGTCTCTTAACTAGCTTGGTGGTTTCCTTTCAGACGTTTCCTGACCAAACTAGGTAACATGATCAGTTGCTGCTGGTGTTAGTGCTGGCGCTGATGATGTTACCTAGTTTGGCTGTGAAACGTCTGCAAGAAAACCACGATGCTCCAAGAGTACACCCCTGAGCTACACAAAACACGTAGTCCTCAATTTCTGGCCACAATTGAATCCAAAATGTCCGTTGCTTAGTGAGTCATTTGTTAAGGGAATTGTAGCCCGTTTTACGACTGTTCTTGCCACAGTTGCTAAGTGTGAATCAACTGCAGTTCTTAAGTTTGTAACCCGGGTGGTTAAGTAAACCCGGCTTCCGCATTGACTTTGCTCGTGGGAAGGTCGCAAAAGGGGATCACGTCTCTCTCTCTCTCTCTCTCTCCCTCTCTCTCCCTCTCTCTCTCTCTCTCCCTCTCCCTCTCCCTCTCTCTCCCTCTCTCCCTCTCTCTCTCCCTCTTTCCCTCTCTCTCCCTCTTTCCCTCTCTCTCCCTCTCTCTCTCCCTCTCTCTCTCCCTCTCTCCCTCTCCCTCTCTCTCTCTCTCTCTCTCTCTCCCTCTCTCTCTCTCCCTCTCTCTCTCTCCCTCTCTCCCTCTCTCTCTCCCTCTCTCTCTCTCTCCCTCTCCCTCTCTCCCTCTCTCTCTCTCTCCCTCTCTCTCTCCCTCTCTCCGTCTCTCTCTCTCTCTCACACACACACACACATACACACACCCCGGGATGCCGTCATAAATATGAGTCAGTTGCCAAGCGTCCGAAATTTTTTCGCGTGATCGTGGGGATGCTGGAATGCTCATGCGAAAAATGGTCATAAAGACTGAAAAACGGTTGCAAGTCACTTTTTTCAATCACCCCCACCCCACCCCGGACACTCCAACGGTCGTAAGTATGAAGCAGTTGCCAGGCAGTCTTGAATTTTGAGCCCGTGACCGTGGGGGACACTGCAGCAGTGGTTAAGCGTGAAAAGCATCCCTGAATCCCCCCCCCCTTTTTTTTTAGGCCGTCGCAACTTTGAACAGTCACTAAATGAACGCTTCTAAAGTGAAGGGTTGCACGATAGTAGTAATACCGTATAATATACGGTAATTATAACTGTTGGAGGCTGTTTATATTTGGCTGCGGTTGAATTAGGGCACAAGTAGGCTAAGCAATTGTAACATCACAAAACTTTTCAAAGCAAGCTGAGCGTCCGGGAATATTGGACCCCGAGCAGTCATTAAATGAACAGGGATCTCGGAGTCCTAGTAGACAATCACTTCAATATGAGCCAGCCGTGTGCTGCAGCTGCCAAAAAAGCCAACACAGTACTAGGCTGCATTAACGGAGGGATAGAATCAAGATCAGGTGAGGTGTTACTACCACTTTACACGGCCTTGGTAAGGCCACGCTTGGAACATTTTGGTCACCACGATGTAAATAAGATGTTGAGACTCTGGAAAGAGTGCAGAGAAGAGCAACAAAGAGGATTGGGGGACTGGAGGCTAAAACATACAAGGAACGGTTGCTGGAATTGGGTATGTCCGGTTTAATGACGTGAAGGACGAGGGGTGACATGACAGCCGTGTTCCAGTATCTCAGGGGCTGCCCCAAAGAAGAGGGAGTCAAGCTATTCTCGAAAGCGTCCAAAGGCAGGACAAGAAGCAACAGATGGAAACTCATCAAGGAGAGAAGCAACCTAGAACTGAGGAGAAATTTCCTGACAGAACAATTAGCCGGTGGAACCACCTGCCTCCAGAAGCGGTGAATGCTCCAACACTGGAAGTTTTTAAGAAGAGACTGGACAGCCATTTGTCCGAAATGATATAGGGTTTCTTGCCTGAGCAGGGGGTTGGACTAGATGACCTCCAAGGTCCCTTCCAACTTTATTATTATAGTTGTAAGCCGAGGACTGCCTGTATTCTCTTCTATAGAAATTGGATGGAAGGATGAGTGAGTGAGTGAGCGAGTGAATGAATGAATCAAATCCTACCTTCCATCTTAACCCACCCAGCCGTTTTGGAGAAACAGCCGGCGAACCGAGAAGTGCCAAAAATTGTTTTCTTCTCTTTATTTTTCAACACCACCACCCCACCCACCCCAGTCCCGCAGCCGCGAAGCTTCAAGGGACAGCGCCAGCTTCCCTCCCACCAAAGGGTTCTCCCCACCCGGGCCGTGGTCGCCACCCGACTCCCGCAAGGCCCAGTATCGAGAGACCCCATCGAGCCCCCGGGAAGAAAGCAGACGCGCCCCCTCCCCTCCTTCGGACCCTCAGAGGCAACCCAGCCCCAGCCCGCCACAGCAGCAACCAGCAGCGCACAGCGTGGAGACCGAGAGCACGATTCCAGAACGAGTATGGAGCGGCCGAGGGAGGAAAGGGGGGGGGCGTTTCCAGCGGGCTCCTCTTCGGGGGTCCCAGCTCTACTTTGGCTCAGAATTTTTTGGGGGGGAGGCGGCGTTGGCGGCCAGGAGACCCGGCCCTGTGGCCCCTTCCTGCTAAATTAACCCTTTCCCCGCAGGGCAGCCCGGAGCCCCCCTTTCCAGCGGAGGGGTCTGGCCTAGAGAGTGGGGGTCCTGCCTCAGAGCCACAGCACCCGGCTGAGCCGCTGCGTAGCGAAACGTGAGTATCGGGAGGCTGCGCCGTGCTGGGATCGTTCCACGTGCCACTCGCAGTGGGCCTGACTCGGGAAGGTAGATCAACTGCCTTGGGGTGGGGAGAGTGGGGGGGGGGCGCTCCAAAAAGTGCAGGACACGCAACCCCTTTAAAGTCTCTTCTCTGTGGCTCTCATAACGCAAGTCTCATAAAGCCCCAGCAGAATGGCTGCAGGAAAAGAGCTGGGGGTCCGAGATCCGGTATTGCTGAGAAACTGACCGGATCCGTGGCCTGTTCCATTGGGACGCAGTCAGCCTCGGTCGTCGTCAGGCGCCTGGCCAGGAGGCTCTTGCATAGGGTGACCCTCGTGTCCTTTCTCACAAACCAGGGTTGTGATTCAAGAAGGGAGAGATTCTTTTAATATAGCCCACTACGATTATTTGCAATTTTTCAAAGAAATTTAGCATCCAGTCGCCGCCGCCCCCCCCGCCTCTACGCCGAATTAAGCGATTAGACCGGGGGGGGGAGGGGGGGGTCTTCATACTTGGCCACTTTTAAGACTGGTGGGTTTCAACTCCCAGAATTCTCCAACCAAGCTTGAGCTACACAAGGCCGGCTGAGGAATTCTGGGAGTTGAAGTCCACCAGTCTTAAAAGTGGCCAAGTTTGAAGACACCACCCCCTCCCCCTAGATTAGACGGTCGTAAAAAAGGGTGATCCGATCCATGCTTGGCTTGGAATCGGTCCGACGGGCCCTGTGTGGAGGGTTGATCCTGTTTGGGGGGGGCATTTTTGGGGCCACCTTGCCTAAGAGCATACGGGCACCCTCCTCCTCCGAAAGGTGGGCCCCCCCTTGTGCCAAGCTCAGTGCTCAACCTTGCACAGTAGACTGAGTGCCGCCGCCCCCCCCCCGGTTTAAATGCTCCCACCCCTGCCGGGGGGGGGGGCAACAGGAAGGTGGGGAGTTTCAGGTGGGGTGAGCAGACGGCCTCTTACTTCCTGGACCCCCCCCATTCCTCTTTCCGGTAGGTAGCGCATTGGCTGCTCTCAGTGCCATATGCCTGGGGTGACCCAGGCTGGGTTCCTGCGAGCTTGACCAGTTGGATTGGGTGTGTGTGGGGGGGGGGGTGCTAACCTCTAAGGGATGGATCCTGCAGCTTCTAAGGCAAGCTTTCTGTGCGCTTGACCAGTTGGGTAGGGTTTGGCCCCTGGGATGCATCCTGCCAGCTGCACTGGTTGGGTGTCTGTCTGTGTGTGTGTGGGGGGGGGGGGCTGACATTGAAGGGATGTATACCGCAGTCTGGAAGGGAAGGGTCCTGCGTGCTTGACCGGTTGGATGGGGGGGCTGACATGGAATGGACAGATCCCACATCTTCTAAAGCAGGGGTCTTCAAACTTGGCCCTTTTATGACTTGTGGACTTCAACTCCCAGAATTCCTCAGCCAGCTTTGCTGGCTGAGGAATTCTGGGAGTTAAAGTCCACAAGTCATAAAAGGGCCAAGTTTGAAGACCCCTGTTCTAAAGAAAGTTTTCTGTGCGCTTGACCAGTTGGATCTGGCAGCCTCTTAAGGGAAGGTTCCTGGGCGCTTGACCGGTTGGATGGGGGGGAGGAGGGCTGGCCTCTAACAGGGATGGATCTTGCAGCCTCTTAAGGGAAGATTCCTGCAGGCTCGACCGGTTGGATGGGGGGCTGGCCTCTGAGGGATGGCTCCCGCAGCCTCTTAAGGGAATGGTCCAGCATGCTTGACCGGTTGGATGGGGGGCTGGCCTCTGAGGGATGGCTCCTGCAGCCTCTAAGCTTAGAGTCTAAGGGAAGGGTCCTGGGCACTTGACCGGTTGGATGGGGGGGAGGAGGGCTGGCCTCTTAACAGGGATGGATCTTCTTAAGGGAAGATTCCTGCAGGCTTGACCGGTTGGATGGGGGGCTGGCCTCAGATGGCTCCCGCGGCCTCTAGTCTAAAGGAAGGGTCCTGGGTGCTTGACCGGTTGGATGGGGGGCTGGCCTCTGAGGGATGGCTCCCGCAGCCTCTTAAGGGAATGGTCCAGCATGCTTGACCGGTTGGATGGGGGGCTGGCCTCAGATGGCTCCTGCGGCCTCTAGTCTAAAGGAAGGGTCCTGGGTGCTTGACCGGTTGGATGGGGGGCTGGCCTCTGAGGGATGGCTCCCGCAGCCTCTTAAGGGAATGGTCCAGCATGCTTCACCAGTTGGATGGGGGGCTGGCCTCAGATGGCTCCCGCAGCCTCTTAAGGGAAGATTCCTGCAGGCTTGACCGGTTGGATGGGGGGCTGGCCTCTGAGGGATGGCTCCCGCAGCCTCTAGTAGTCTAAAGGAAGGGTCCTGGGCGCTTGACCGGTTGGATGGGGGGCTGGCCTCTAGCAGGGATGGATCTTGCAGCCCCTTAAGGGAAGATTCCTGCAGGCTCGACCGGTTGGATGGGGGGCTGGCCTCTGAGGGATGGCTCCCGCAGCCTCTTAAGGGAATGGTCCAGCATGCTTGACCGGTTGGATGGGGGGCTGGCCTCTGAGGGATGGCTCCCGCAGCCTCTTAAGGGAATGGTCCAGCAGGCTTGACCGGTTGGATGGGGGGCTGGCCTCAGATGGCTCCCGCGGCCTCTAGTCTAAAGGAAGGGTCCTGGGCGCTTGACCGGTTGGATGGGGGGCTGGCCTCTGAGGGATGGCTCCCGCAGCCTCTTAAGGGAATGGTCCAGCATGCTTGACCGGTTGGATGGGGGGCTGGCCTCTGAGGGATGGCTCCCGCAGCCTCTTAAGGGAATGGTCCAGCAGGCTTGACCGGTTGGATGGGGGGCTGGCCTCAGATGGCTCCCGCGGCCTCTAGTCTAAAGGAAGGGTCCTGGGCGCTTGACCGGTTGGATGGGGGGCTGGCCTCTGAGGGATGGCTCCCGCAGCCTCTTAAGGGAATGGTCCAGCATGCTTGACCGGTTGGATGGGGGGCTGGCCTCTGAGGGATGGCTCCCGCAGCCTCTTAAGGGAATGGTCCAGCAGGCTTGACCGGTTGGATGGGGGGCTGGCCTCAGATGGCTCCCGCGGCCTCTAGTCTAAAGGAAGGGTCCTGGGCGCTTGACCGGTTGGATGGGGGGCTGGCCTCTGAGGGATTCGTCTCCCGCAGCGCCCAGATGGCAGCCTGGGGAGGGGTCCTCCCCCTCCTTGCCGCTCGGCCCCGCCCCTCGGGGTCCCTTTGCCCCTCCCTCCCTCCCTCCCTCCCAGCCTCCGCATCCTGGGCGGCCCCCTCCCCCTTTATTTCCCCCCCCCCTCTCGCGCGCGCGCCTCTCCCGGGGGCTGCCGGGAAAGCAGCAGCGGCAGCAGCGGCGGCGCCGGCAAGATGGCCCCGCCGCCCGTCCGCGGCTCCTCTGTTGCGCCTCTGGTGCCGCCGTTCGTGGCGCTCCGGGTGCCGCCGCCGCCCGCCCGCTCCGAGCCGCCGCGGCGCCTGCGGGACTGCTAAAGAGGCGGAGCCCAGGAAGCCCCCGAGCCGGCCATGCTGCTCTCCGAGAGCAAGGGAGGGTGAGACCGGGGCCCGGCCGGCCTGGCCACCTCCGCAGCCCCCTCCCCGATGGCGGCTCTTCCCTCCCTCCCTCTCGCCCCCCTCCCTCCGCTCCTCTCCTCCTCTCCTGCGCCATTCTCGCCTCTTCCTCCTCCTCCCGCCGCCGCCTCCTCCATTCATTCCCCGATTCATTCACTCCCTCCCCGCGGCCCCTCCCCTCTCCTCTTTTCTCTGCCTCGCGCCTCCTGGACCCCCCCCCCCGCCTTTCTCCTCTTCCTCTCCTCCTGCCCTCCATTTTCTCTCTTTCCTCCAGCCGGCCCCCTCCCCAGCTCGTCGGCCCTTCCCTTTGACAGGGCGCCCCCCCCCACGCTTTCCCTTTCTTCCCCAGGAGCTCCCACTTTCACTGCGTTTTTCCCCCCTGCTTGGCTGGCTGTTCCCCCTCCCCTCCTTCTCTCTGACCCCCCACCCCAAAGACTCAGGGTCCTCTCCCTGTTTTCCAGCTGCTTCCTCTGCTGGATTCTCCTCCCCCCCCCACCCCAAATCACCCATCCTTCTCCCCTCCCCCGTTTTCCACCGCCTGGCCTTCTTTTTTTCTGCAGAGATTTTTTTTTCTCTCCTCCCTCCCTGGTTTCTCCCCCCCCTCTCCATCCTGCACGTGTCTGCCTTTCCCTGCTCTTCTTCTTCTTCTTCCCTCTTTCTGCCCCTCTGGCTGCTGTTTTTCTGCTCCTGGTCCTCCACGTTCGGGTGCCACCCCCCCCCCAAAGCCACATTGGGGCCCTAGGACGAGGTGGCCCAGGGACTGGTGGCGGGGTAGAGTGGGAGGGGGGGGGGTGTCTCTGAGATGGGAAGTCAGTGGTGTAATTGACCCGGGGATGGAATATGCGACATGAAAGGAGGTGTTCAGGTGGGTGGTTTGGGGAAGGGAACTGACCATTTGGGGGGAGTTCCCTTCTGGGGCCTTCCCCTTCTTTGGGTTGGGGTTCCATTCCCCCTTCGGCCGGTGAAAGAAAGGCCCCTTCTCTCGTGCTTGGGGGGGGGGGGCTCTCTGGAGTTGGTGAAATCTCTTGGGGGGAAACCTACTCCAAGGATGCTCGGGGATGGAGAAGTCACCTTTAGATGGGCCGCAATGGAGGAGGAGGAGGAGGCAAGGCCGCAGCGCGTCTCCGAGAAGGAAGGGGAAATGAATGGAAGAGGGCGCTGCTGTGGGGCAGAGGTCTCCCGGGACCCCTTTTTGTACAGGCTGCTGGCCCTCCTGGCTTGGTCTCCGATAAAAGCCAGGTGCCCCTTGTCCCCTGGTGACCCCCCAGCCACCACCCTCCACCCAACCAGTGATCGCCTCTCCCCTCTTTCTCCACGCAGCGAGGAGAAGCAGACGGTGCCGATGGAGCTGTCGGAGCCCCACCCGGAGAACGAGGCCTTGGAGCCCGGTGGCCCCGAGGACCAGCCCTCCGCAGACCCCGCGGGCCCCGAAGCGGGCCCTGAAGACGAGGAGAAGAAAGAGGTAGTGTGTTGGAGGGCGCCCCTCGGCATAGAGGCAGGGGGCCCTAGGGGACCTCCATACGAGCGGCTTATTTGGGGCAGGTGAAAGGCCATTCAGCACCACCCTGGGGGGGGATTGCGATGGGGGGGATGAGAGGAAAGGCCCGGAGGTGGGGCAGAATGCTTGGTGAGATCTATGCGCCCCAGCAAAATCTTTGCACTGGGGACTTTTGTCCCCTGGTGCGACACCCCATCTGAGTTCTCCGCTTCCCCTTGCAAGGAGACCTTGAGGGGAGTGTGGGTGCGCCACACTTTACCTTTTGTTCAGAGTGTGCGGTTCTGCTTCCCGAGAGTTTCCACTTGGGTGTGCTTGGGGAAAATCTATTTCCCCCCCCCCTTAATTTTTACATAATAAACCGCTATAATTTTCTGTGCATGAAAATCTGTGGGGCCTGTCAGGCTGAGGAGGAGAAGAAATGAGAAATAAGCCTTCAGTGCTGTGTTTTTTTTTAACCTTAGTCACTTTTAAGACGTGTGGACTTTTAACTCCCAGAATTCCCCAGCCAGCAAGTTGGAATCCATCCATCTTAAAGCAGGCTTGGCTGGAGAATTCTGGGAGCTGAAGTCCACACATCTCAAAAGTGGCCAAAGTTGACAAACGCTGCACCCAGTGGCTAGCAGAGAGAAAAGATTGCTTCTTGCCTTGTAAATTTTTTCTTGACTGGTCAATACCTGCATTAATATTCTCATTTAGTGCCAAATTGTACCGAAAAAAAGAGAAAATTCAGAAGCCTGTCTTAATGGACATGGGATCCAGAATCCCAGCGGGTTTGGTATTTTGAATTTTGTCCAGTCTGGAGGCAGAACCTGCATTCTGAGCCTGGTGCTTCTCACATTCGCCGCTGCCTTAAGCCAAGGCTGGTCGAGTTTTTCAAAGCAGTGAATACCCTCCCCGAGCCCAGCCCAGCACCTTAACCAGGATTCCTGCTCATCTCATTTTGTTATGCTTAATTTTTTTATTATTATTATTTGTGGTGATGGTTGTTTACTAAACTAGATCCATTGCAAAGATTTGGTTCACCCTTCGGCCATTTCTGAGATTTTATCTTATTTTTCCCCACCTGTGAGCCAGTGTAAACAATTGGCCTCTTCCCCCCCCCCCCCGTGTTGTATAAAGAGGGGGTGGGTGGGTTGTGATAGGAGGGTCCTGGGATGTCTGGGGGGGGGGAAAATACATTTGTGCGCCTGCACGTACATAATTACACTCACAACTCAGATCCTGGCTTTTCTGTGCTGCTGAGGAAGAGGGGTGGGTGGGGACAGGCCTTGCTTCTCCCCTCACCCCTAAAGATAGCCTCCCCGCACAACCAACCCCTCCCCCCGTTGACATTCTCCTCTGGACTCGTTTGTTCTGATCCCCGTTTTAAAGAGGCATCCAATCTTCTGGGAGTGCGAAAGAGAGAGTGAGAGAGAGAGAGAGAACCGGAGAGAGAGAGCGTGAACACGTATGAGCAGGCCGCACCCAGGTGTCCATGGAGGTGTACGAGAAAAAAAACAAAAAGAGAGATTTTGGAGATGGTCTTCGGGGCCACCCAAAGTAGGCCCCCCTCCTGGAACTGTCTTCTCCGTTTGGTGGAAAGTCCTCTACTTCCGTAGCCGCCCAGCTCGCCGCAGAGAGACACCGTACCCTTCGGAGCCCCGCCTGCTCTGGGAGGTGGCGTCTTCCTCCGTGGGCCCGAAAGCTTGACGGCCCACCTCAACTTGTGCTCTGCTGGTTCCTAGTTAATCACCACCACCCTTGCAAGCCGCAACTGCCGTTGTTGGAAAATTACCTGGTCAAAACTCTGCTGGCCTTCCGGATGAGGCGTCAAAAAAAGGACGTCTCAGCACGTCGACCTGTCCTGCGACCTCCCTGGGAGTTGGACGCTCCGCCTCCTTTGAGGTCTCCGTTGGCACGAGACGTTCGAGGTGGAATTCCGGTGACCTTTTCTGCCCGTGAAGAGCGGAGACTCTCCCTGTTCTCGTCCCCGTTCCCGTCGCCGCTACGATCCTGTTGGCTTCCCTGATTTGGGGACGTATTTGGCGCCGGAGTGACTTTTACCATCCGCCAAAGGAAAAGGGGGGGAGGGAGTCCTCGGTTTGCTGATCTCCAAATTCCAGGAACCAGATCGACTCCAGGCCAACGTCATCCGCCGACGCGGAGGAGCCCGGAACGCTGGAATTTGGGAGGGGAGAGCTCCTCCGAGGACACGCCGAGGTCTTCCGCCTGCCTCTCGAAAAATCTCCGCAATGTCTCTCGCGCAAGTCCTGCTTTGCTCCGCCAGCGCCCGAAGGACCTTTTTTGTGGCCTTTCCGCTTGGCGCCGAGGGTCGCCTGAAAAGGACATGATGCAGGTAGCGTTCCACGGACCCAGGAGGCTCTTCCCCCATCGGCGGCACCCGTGCGGTGTGGTGTCTCTTCGGAAAAAAAAAAAGGACTTCTGTTGCAATTTAACCTGTTTTCATCCGTTGTCGGGGAGTCCGCCCCGTTGTGATTGTTGGCTGTCCACCGCAAGAGTCCCTGCCAACAACGGGACAGTGCCGCACACCGCTGTCCCGGCCGACGGTCCGTCTCTTGCCTGCCGAGAACTGATGCCTTGACCCTCGTGCCCCCCCCTCCTATTTCCGTCCTTGAGGGGGGGGCGACTTCTGTCTCGCCCTCTCTCTTCCGGGACACTTGACTCCGACCACCAACCAATCAAGCGCTAGGTTCCTACCTACCAGCCAGCCAACCAATCAGCACCTCTCTTGTTCACCCAGTCCAACCAAGCCACGCACCTTTCAGGCCAGGGAGGGCTCGTTCCGATTGGACCAGCCGTTGCCTAGATACAGCGCACACACTGAGGTGTGATTGGCTGAACAGAAGACCCTGCCCCAGGTGTGAGAGGGTACCTGGAGCGCTTGTCCTAATTTGTTATTTTTTTAAAAAAAAAATAATATTTTTTTTGCTTGTTTTCTTTTTTTTTAATGTTCTTAATTTAAATGGAAAAAAAGAGAGAGAGAAAGAGAGAATTGGAAGTGCTGGGGGCGGCGGGGTGGGCGGATCCCGTTTCGGTTTAAAATGGAGGGGTCCCCCTCAGCTTTTCTTAAATGGGGGGGGTCTTTGGGAATTAGTTTAAGAGGTGTGACAGCCTGGTTTGGTTCCCCCTCCCCAAATCCTTGCTCAAACTGACCCCTGTGTTGACAGTGGGATGGCACCTGGTTTCCACCAACTGGCCCTTGTCGTTTCCAGGGGCACCTGCTCTTCGGCCATAAAGTGGAGAATCATGGAAGGGACCTTGGAGGTCATCTAGTCCAACCCGCCCCCTGCTGGGGGGAGAGTGAGGCCGTCCTAAATATGGGGGGGTCAAAAAAGGGGGGGGGAGATCCACAAAGCAAGGAACAAACAAAATACATTTTGCAGAAATGGCAGGCACGTAGACCTCAATGGATGCTGTCTAGAGATGGGAAGGCCTGGGGGGGGGAATCAGGAAAAATGGGGGGGTCGAAACGTAGGTTTTTTTTCCCCCTCGTTTTTTTTTCCTTCTCAAAACTGTTTTGGGGAAAAAAACTTATTTTTTCCCAATTTTTCCAGTCCGCCCTGCCCCCCCCGGGTCTTCCCATCTCTAGCTGGGACCCCATGTTGGTGCGCACGACCGCGGGATCACAGGAGACACAGCCGTGAAAATCTTCTCGGACAACGATCTTGACATGAACGTTGCCAGAGTTTAGCCTGGGTGGTTGCTTCCTTGCAGACGTTTCAGGACAAACTAGGTAACGTGACCAGTGCAAGCAGTCCTCGTCTTAACAACAGTTCGTTTAATGATCCTTGAAAGTTACGACGGCCCTGAAAAAAAGGGGACTTGGGAGCGTTTTTCACGCTTGAGACCCCATGATCGCGTGGTCCCGTTTTTGTGACCTCCCGACAGGCAAAGTCGACGGGGCAAGCCAGATTTCACTTAGCAACCCGGTTACTCAGTTAACCGCTGCAGCGATTCCCTTAACAACGGTGGCAAGGGAGGTGGTAAAACGGGGCAAAACCTCGCTTAGCAAATGTCTCGCTTAACAACAGAAACGTGAGGCTTAATTGCAGTCGTAAGTCAAGGACTACCTGTACCGCCAAGAAATCAGCCAAGCTCGGAGAGCACCAAGGACCCCGCAGGTCAAACCTGAGCTACAAAGATTCTCCCTTGTTAGAATTTGGCCCGTTTTGCAAAATGCTTCCGTTGATACCAAAAGAAAAAAAAGGAAAGAAAAAAAACAATCCCAGAATGCCAGTTGGGTTTTCCCCTCAGCATTGCTGGCTGAGGAATTCTGGGAGTTGAAGTCCACAAGTCATCAAAGGGCCAAGTTTGAAGACCCCTGCTTGTGGACTTCAACTCCCAGAATTCTTCAGCCAGGCATGCTGGGTGAGGAATTCTGGGAGTTGAAGTCCACAAGTCATCAAAGGGCCAAGTTTGAAGGCCCCTGCTTGTGGACTTCAACTCCCAGAATTCCTCAGCCAGGCATGCTGGGTGAGGAATTCTGGGAGTTGAAGTCCACAAGTCATCAAAGGGCCAAGTTTGAAGGCCCCTGCTTGTGGTCTTCAACTCCCAGAATTCCTCAGCCAGGCATGCTGGGTGAGGAATTCTGGGAGTTGAAGTCCACAAGTCATCAAAGGGCCAAGTTTGAAGACCCCTGCTTGTGGACTTCAACTCCCAGAATTCCTCAGCCAGGCATGCTGGCTGAGGAATTCTGGGAGTTGAAGTCCACAAGTCATCAAAGGGCCAAGTTTGAAGACCCCTGCTTGTGGACTTCAACTCCCAGAATTCCTCAGCCAGGCATGCTGGCTGAGGAATTCTGGGAGTTGAAGTCCACAAGTCATCAAAGGGCCAAGTTTGAAGACCCCTGCTTGTGGACTTCAACTCCCAGAATTCCTCAGCCAGGCACGCTGGCTGAGGAATTCTGGGAGTTGAAGTCCACAAGTTATAAAAGGGCCAAGTTTAAAGACCCCTGACCTAAATAAATGTTGCAACTGGGTGGGAATCTTTTAAAAGTCCTGATGGGATTGAAACTTTTTTTTAAAAAGTATGCCCGTTGTCTTGAACTAACCCCCAAGGGTTAAAGTGGCTAAAATCCACAACCGCTTCTGTAATTGTTCTCCGATCTTGTATTTTTATTTTTTATTTGATTTTTTTCCCCTCTGACAATGAGCTGACGGCCGGCTCTTAATGAACTTGGCAAGCCCGTCCAATCAAAACGGCTTGCTATATGCCTGCTTTTTTGTCTGCGTCGACTTTTAATAAGTCCCATCGGCTGGACACTGGGGACATTAAAATAATCGGAAGTCATCGTTCGATTGGTCGGTTCAAAGCAGATAAGCCTAATCAAAGAGGTTTAATGTTTGGTTTTGCTTTTTTTTTTAAAAAAAAAAAAATCCAGCCGGCGGGCAAAAAATATTTCGATTTTTTTAAAAAGAAACGATAAGACGTCGCTTAAAGAATTGCTAGCGGTGGGTTCCCCCTACGTTTGTGTTTGGCTTTCAGTTCCCCTCATTCCCAGTCAGCCTAGGAAAGGGCAGGCTGGCTGGGGCTAATGGGACTTGGAGTCCGATGCAGCCGAGAGCCAAGGGTTTGAACCTCCGTCGATTTCAGCCTTTTTGCTATTCCTGCGGCTTCCTTATTTTTCATTAAAATCTTGTTTCCATAGTACAGAAATAAAGAAACACTGAGGAGAAGCTGTTAAAAGCAGAACAGTGAGGAAAAGCAGGGAAAAATTAAATCGTGGAATCCCTTTCCACCCCCCCCCCCAACCTTTCTAGAGCAAATGTATGAAAGCAATAGTTTGCCTGTTCAAATATTGTTAAAATCATGAAAGTCAGCGGGATCCAAGCGGAACTGGTAATTGTATTTGGCGCCACAGCTAAGAAAATCGTGGGTGGTTTTTCTCATTGGTCTGCTCACCTAGCCGAGATGTGGACTTCATTAGATAAATGAAAAAGGGTCATATTTCCTCAATAACGCTTCCGATCCCTGGAATAGTTTTAGCTCCGGAAACATTTGTCCCCGTAAAAGAAAGTATTTGTAAGCTCAAGAGTTGAACTGGGAGGTCCCAAACCTCATTCCTTTCGAGCACTGATGCCGTTGCCTAGGTTGATAACGAAACGTCTGCCAGGAAAATAACCCAACTCAGAGGACAAACCACCCCCCCCAGTCCTCTTTTCAATTTCTCACACTCTTGAGGACTAGAAACCCTTTGAGAACATTTCTCTGTCCTCCTCCCCCCCCCCACAGTCCTCTTTTTGATTTCTCGTCCTCTCGAGGACTAGAAACCCTTTGAGAACATTTCTCGATTTGGCCTCCCGAGCGGCCGAGTGGAGAGTGTTCTCAAAGGGTTTCTAGTCCTCATGAGGGCCGCTTCCGGTGATTCTACTCCAGGTGTGGGCAAAGAAACTTAATAGCCAAATTTTTGCGCAAAGTTAGGGAGGCAGGATTCTACCCTCTCCACTTCATTGCCGAGGCAGCGGGGGACCCCTTTGCCCGTCCCCACCCCCTTCATCTGGGCCCCTCCATTATTTACGCCCTCTCTTCCCCCACCCACCCCCTTGATGTCCCCTAGATGCGACGGCCACTTTCCAAAACCTCGATACTGACTTGACTCCCCCCTCTATGCGGGGTTTTCTTTCTTTGTCTGTCTTTCTACCCCTCTCTCTCTTTCTCTCTCTCTCTCTTTCTCTTTCTCTCTGCCCTTCCTTCCTTCCTTCCCTTTCTCCACAGGGTTCGGCTCAGCCCAAGGCCTTCAAGAGGAAAATCTCCGTCGTCTGTAAGTAAAGGGGAGGGGGGCATGTTCTCCACCCATTGAGCTCAACTGTCTCCTGACCACTTGAATGGGACACCTGAGGAGGCTGGAGGTCCCACCACCTGGGCCTTTTTAAGGCAGGGGTCTCCAATCTCGGCCCCTTTAAGACTTGTGGACTTCAGCTCCCAGAGTTCCTCAGCCAGCAATGCTGGCTGAGGAATTCTGGGAGCTGAAGTCCACAAAAGTCGCCAAGGTTGGAGAGCCCTGCTGGAAGGGCTGGCTGAGGAATTGGGACTGAAGTCCATACGTCTTAAAAGTCGCCAAGATTGGAGACGGGCTGAGGAATTGTGGGAGTTGAAGCCCACAAGTCTTTTTTTTTTATTGAAAAGTTTTAGAATACATTTTTTAAAAAGACAAAACCCCTCCCAACCCCCTCCCCTCTCCCCAACCCTCCCCAACACCTCCCTCCCCTCCCCTTCCCCCCTCCCCGACTTCCCAGAGCTTAATACAGGGTATAAATATACAAACAATCATAGTCTACCTTATGCAAACAACAATAGAATACTAAATCTATCGCACTTTAACTTATAAACTAACTACAAGCAATTTAAATATCACATCAATACTTATTCAAATGCTAAATGAAACTTTTTAGTCCCTTATAAGCCCACAAGTCTTAAACTGGCCAAGGTTGGAGACGGGCTGAGGAATTCTGGGAGTTGAAGTTCTGTAAGTCTTAAACCGGCCCAAGGTTGGAGACGGGCTGAGGAATTGTGGGAGTTGAAGCCCACAAGTCTTAAACTGGTAATGGTTGGAGACGGGCTAAGGAATTCTGGGAGCTGAAGTTCTACAAGTCTTAAAGTGGCCATGGTTGGAGACCCCTGCTTTAAGGGCTGGGAAAGCGAAGGTCCTGTGCTTGGATGGAGGGGGAGGGACGTTCCCTTGCCTCCCCCAAAGAGACAAGGTCCCTCTGGAGCAGCATGCAAAGGATTGTAAGCCTTGAAAATTGTGTTTTAATTTTTACTCCCACTCTCAAGGCTGGCTAATCTGAAAAGCCAGAGATTGCAGGTCTGGGCGAAGGGGACCTGTTTTGCTTCCATCTGGGGCAGGGGGGGGGGGCTGCCCCATCTGGGCCTTGGCTTTGCGGAGGGAGGCTCACGTCACCACGTCCCTGGAGGCCAACGTGGTTAAAAGAGACCCTTACATACAGTTACAGTTAAATACACTGCAGGCAGTCCTTGACGTACGGCCACAATTGAGCCAAACACGTCGGTTGTTACGCGAGGACCTTTGGTAAGTGAATTTGGGCCCATTTTACGACATTTTCTTGCCAAAGAGAATCGCCCCAGTGGTTTAAGTTAGTAACCCAGTTATTAAATGAATCCGGCTTTCCCCTCTCTCCCCCCCCTCCTTTGACTTTGCTTGTCAGAAGGTGGCAAAAGGGGATCACATCACCCTGGGGTACTGCGGCCGTCGTAAATCTGAACCAGTTGCCGAGGATCTGAATTTTGATCAGGTGACCCGTCGGGATGCTGCAAAAGTGGCAGTTGAAAAAAATGGATCATGAGTTTCCCCCCCCCTTTTTTTTTTTAGTGCTGTGGTAACTTTGAACCATCACTGAATGAACTGCTGTAAGCATACATTAAATACACTTTATAAACTAAATACATTTAATACCCTGACATGCAGGTAGTCCTCACTTAACGACCAGTCGTTTAGTGACACAGTGAAGTTACAGCTGACCCTCTCAGAAGGTAGACACACTTGTTAAGATTTTTACCCCACCTTTATTCCTTTATAAGTAACTCGAGATGGCAAACCTACCTAATGCTCTTTCCTCTTCCTGTTTTCTCACAACAACAGCCCTGTGAGGTGGGTCAAGCTGGGAAAGAGCGGCTGGGGCAAAATCACCTCTTGGCTTTCATGCCTAAAGCAGAACTAGAACTCACCGTCTCCTGGTGATTGGCCCAGTCACCCAGCCAGCTTTTGTGCCTAAGGTGGGACTAGAACTCGTCGTCTCCTGGTGATTGGCCTAGCCGGCTTTCATACCTAAGTGGGACTAGAACTCGCTGTTTCCCAGTTTCAGAGTCAGCACCTTAACCACTAGTACAAACTAGCTCTTGTGAGAACTGCAAACACCTTCCTGGACAATCCCATGGTTGTATTTTGGGTTCTTAGCGACCAGTTCACGTTTATGCCTGTTTGTAGCGTCCAACAGTCACATGACCTGCTTTGGGCTGGTTTCCGCCGCCCCCCCCCAAAAAAAAAATCCCCATGGCGTATAATGGATTCGTCTTAACAACCACTGCAGGAAAAAAAATGGTGGTACCATCGGACACAATCACATAGGGACTTCCTTAACCACAACTTAACGATTGTGATTCTGGGCTCCATTGCGGCTGTAATTCGAGGACTGCATTTGGTGGGATTGGGTGGGTGTTTTTTTAAAAAAAAAAAGATTTTATGCTCCTGTGGCTTGGTTAAAACACAGTTTTTATTTCTCAGTGGCAACAAGCTTGACACCCAAGTGGTTCGGCCAGCTTACTATATGCAGCATTGGAGTAACAGAAACTTAGTTTGTTTAATCCTTGTAATGAAGGCAGCTGTGATTTTACCAAGAGAGGAAATGATTAGGGGTAGGCAACCTTGGCTCTTTTATGACTTGTGGACTTCAACTCCCAGAATTCCTGAGCCAGCACAGCACAGCGGGCTCAGGAATTCTAGGAGTTGAAGTCCACGAGTCATAAAAGAGCCAAGGTTGCCTACCCCTGGAGTAAGATCAATGTTTCTCAGCCTCGGCCCCTTTAAGACAGGTGGACTTCAACTCCCAGAATTCCCCAGCCAACATGGCTGGCTGGGGAATTCTGGGAGTTGAAGTCCACTCCTCTTAAAAGGGGCTGAGGTTGAGAATTACCTGGCTTAGATTCTTTTCTAGCCCAGTCCTCAACTTACAACCATTTGTTCAGTGACTGCCTGAAGTTGCAACTGCATTGAAAACAAGCGACTGAGGACCATTTTCCTGACTTAAGACCCTTTTTCACGCAGCCGTTGCAACAATCCTGTGGTCACCTGATCAACATTTGGACACTTGGCAACCGACTCAGATTTATGACGGCGTTGCCATGTCCCCTTGGGTCACGCGACACCCTCCCCTTTTGCGACCTTTCCAACAAGCAAAGTCATTGGGGAATGCCAGATTCGCTTAACAGCTGTGGCAAAAAAGATCGTAAAATGGGGCAAAAGCTCACTTAATAGCCGTCTCGCTGAGCAACAGTAATTTGGGCCTTTCTTGTGGTCGTGAGTCGAGGACTGCCTGCGTTGGCATACCGTGCAAGAGACGGACTGGAGCTTAAGGAAAGAGGATGGAAGTAAAACTGACTCGCTCAGACGAGCCACCTCAAGACGGCAAAGCCGACTCAACTGAGTCCCGGGGAAACTCTTTAGCTTTAAACTCCCGCAGAATGTTTTTTTTTCAAGGGCAACTAGATTTTTTCTTGGAAGACCTTTCGCTTCTCATCCAGGAAGCTTCTTCATGTTCGGACTGGACGGTGGGGAACGGCAGGATTTATACTCCTTTGCAGTCATCTGGTCATTTGCATTCTTTTAGAGGATTGTGGAGGCCACCTGGAGGTTTTATCTGTCTCCTCAGGGTCACCTGAGTGCTGCGAACGGGCGTGGAGCCTCCTTGAAACTGCTGAAAGGACCGTGTGGTAGACTGGAGATAGTTGGTGTCGTGTCCCTCCCCCTCGGTTGAGAGAGGGCTGTTCCAATTTCGATATTCGAAACCTTGGGGAAACAAAACAACCACTTCACAAACTCCTGGCACAACGTAGGAGAACGAACCCATTACGACAAAACTCAATCGTCCACCTGCCTTTAAAAGACCAAGGCCGCCATTTCGAAGACAGCAAAGTCCCCAATTTGGACAGAGAGGCCCGCTGGTTTGAAAGAGGAATCAAAGAGGCCATCTAGGTCTTGGTGGTGCAAGACCTAGAAGAGCAACTAATCATCTTAGTTGCTCTTCTCTGCATTTTTTCCAAAGTCTCAACATCTTTTTCTTTTCTTTTTTGTACAATGTGGTGGCCTTGGTGGAGCAGAGGGCTAATGCCTCCTTAAGTAACACCAGCTGCCTGCAATTAGTGCAGGTTCGAGTCCCACCAGGCTCAAGGTTGACTCAGCCTTCCATCCTTCCGAGGTAGGTAAAATGAGGACCCAGGTTGTTGGGGGCAATAAGCTGACTTTGTAATAATGCCGCTTGGGGTGTGTGTGAAAGCCCTAATAAGCAGGCATATACACAGAATGAAGGCTATTGCTAAGCACATTGATTTGTGCTTTAAATTGTAAGCCGCCCTGAGTCTTCGGAAAAGGGCGGGATATAAATGGGATTTAAAAAAAAATCTAGGTCAAAACTGAACAGCTCTTTCTCAACAGGGGGGAGGGGAGGGAATACGACAACACCGTCTATCTCCAGTCTACAACACACAGTCCTTTCAGCAGTTCCAAGAAGGCTCCACACCCATATGCGCCGCTCAGCGGACCCTGAGGACACAGATGAACTTCCCAAGTGGCCTCAGCAATCCTCTAAAAGAACACTAACGACCAGATGACTGCAAAGGAGTACAAATCCTCCCATCCTCCACCATCCAGTCAAGAGCTGAAGAAGCTTCCGTGGAGAGAGGGGTGGCTCAGTTTTTGACACAGGTGGCCTCTTGGGGACCCCTCTCTTCAGGTTTTAACACCTTCCCTCCCTCCCTCCCTAGCAGCCTCCTCCGTGGCCAAGGGGGCCGTCGCCACAAACAGCGACACTGAAGGAAGCCAGCCGGCGGGCCGCAAGCGGCGCTGGGGAGCCAGCACCGCCACGACCCAGAAGAAACCTTCCATCAGCATCACCACCGAATCCCTGAAGGTAACCAGGAGAGAGAGAAAGGTTGGTTCGGGGACAGCCAAGATCAGATCCTGATGTGCTGTTTTTTTGTTTTGTTTTTTTTCCTCTTCGTCTTCGTCTTCCTCTCCCTCCAGAGCCTGATCCCGGAGATTAAGCCGCCGCCAGGAGGCCAGGAAGCCGTGGTGGAGCTTCATGCCGACGACGCCCGCATCTCCGAAGACGAAGCCGAGCGCCACTTGGAAGAGCCGGCCCACGAGAAAGCTCTCAAGATATGCCGCACGGTCACCCAGGTGGGTGTTTGGTGATGAGGCTGCCGATTGGTTCCTCCTGGAAGGAAAGGGGGGGCTTTTCCGTAAACTCCGGCAAGCCACGAGCCTGCGCGCTCAGCGGCCGATCTCTTCCACTCTGACGTTTCAAGTCTCCCATAGATTTCCAGGGCAGTGGACAGCCAATCTCCCATAAACCGAAACCGTTTAGTAACGTGACACTTAACTTTCCAAAAAAAAAAAAAAGAAAGGACAAGGTGCTAATTGCAGGCTGAGGCAACGCTCGGATTTAAACTAAAAATAAGCCTCAACCTGGCCAAGAATCTAACGTAGCTGTTGGGTTCTGATCCGCAGAGAGGCCCTCCTTTTAACACAGCCATCCACCGGTCCAGATTATTCTCGCAAACCACGTTTGCTTACCGGCTTCAAGCAAAGTTGTCTGGCCAGAGTCAGAAGGGAGAGGGCAGCTAACGTCGCCCCTCTTCTGCGTGGGTAGAGCGAATTCAGCTTGCCAGGAACCCTGGCGGCATTACCTAGGCCAGGGGTAGGCAACCTCGGCTCTTTTATGACTCATGGACTTCAACTCCCAGAATTCCTGAGCCAGCATGAGGGAAACTTTGGCCCCTTCGTGACTCGTGGACTTCAACTCCCAGAATTCCTGAGCCAGCATGAGGGAAACTTTGGCCCCTTCATGACTCGGGGACTTCAACTCCCAGAATTCCTGAGCCAGGATGAGGGAAACTTTGGCCCCTTCATGACTCGTGGACTTCAACTCCCAGAATTCCTGAGCCAGCATGAGGGAAACTTTGGCCCCTTCATGACTCGTGGACTTCAACTCCCAGAATTCCTGAGCCAGCATGAGGGAAACTTTGGCCCCTTCATGACTCGTGGACTTCAACTCCCAGAATTCCTGAGCCAGCATGAGGGAAACTTTGGCCCCTTCATGACTCGTGGACTTCAACTCCCAGAATTCCTGAGCCAGGATGAGGGAAACTTTGGCCCCTTCATGACTTGTGGACTTCAACTCCCAGAATTCCTGAGCCAGCATGAGGGAAACTTTGGCCCCTTCATGACTTGTAAACTTCAACTCCCAGAATTCCTGAGGCGGCCACGCTGAGGGGAAAGGGAGAGGTTTCCAAACTGAGCCAGGCTGGCTCAGGAATTCTGGGAGTTTAATTTAATTTAATTTATTAATATTTCTATACCGCCCTTCTCCCGAAGGACTCAGGGCGGTGTACAGGGCAAGAATAAAACACAGAAATTTACAAAAACTAAAAGATAATTAAATACATGCCCGAGTCCACGAGTCATAAAAGAGCCGAGGTTGCCTACCCCTGGCCTAGGCTGTGGTAACGAAACGTCTGCAAAGTAAGCTCAAGAGAGCACCAAGAACTCCACAGAATATAGGATTAATTCTATGGGTTTGCCATTAAATGAACTGAAAATCTATATAAAGAAGAAAGGGGTCAGTCTGTTCTCCAAAGCGCCCGAAGGCAGGACAAGAAGCAACGGATGGAAACTAACCAAAGAGAGAAGCAACCTGGAATTAAAGAGAAACTTCCTGAAAGTGAGAACAATTCATCAGTGGAACAAACCTGCCTCCAGAAGCGGTGAACGCTCCCATCACTGGGAGTTTTTAAGAAGAGACTGGACAGCCATTTGTCTGAAACGGTGTAGGGTTTCCTGCCTGAGCAGGGGGTTGGACTAGATGACCTCCGAGGTCCCTTCCAACTCTGCTATTCTGTTAAATACCCATTGGAGAAAATGTAATCGTTCTCAAAGTGGAAAGTATATAACAGAGAGAGGAAGCTATTATTGTTGGAATCGATTCATCAGTGTTCATTGTAGGGGATATAATATAAGTTTCGGTCTTTTTATCTTTTTAATTCACTTTTTTTTTAATGTTCTTGTCCGGTTTTCTTTTGACTCTTAATTCCCCCCCCCCTCTTTTCTATTTTAATCTGAATTAACCAAAAAATTTTGAGATTTAAAAGAAAAAAGAAAAAACAACCCAGCTTAGAGGCCTCGAAGGGACCCCCCCCACACCCAGAAACATTTCGATTCCACGTGCTCACGAGGACTAGAAACCCGTTGGAACATGCTCTGTGCAAACATTCGATCGTTCTATCTGCTATCCCTATCTATCTATCCCTATTCTATCTGCTATCCCTCAACCAAAGAGAAGAACAGAAGACGCTTCCTCGTCTCATCTGCAACACGAAGATCTCGGGATGGAGAAAAGCTGGCGGGGGGGGGGTCCCCCCCAAAAAATCGAGTTTAGATCAGCACTGATCATGTTAAAAAAAAAGGTCTTTTTCTCAAGCTCACCTTGGTCCCCGGCTGCTTAGAAACCTCTGTCCCACCCTGCCCCCCCCTTTCCCATCACAGGTGGTCCCCGTCGAAGGGCAAGAGAATGGCCAAGGGGAGGAAGAGGAGGAGGAGGAGGAGGAGGAAGAGGAGAAGGTCCACGAGGAAGAACAGCCGGAGGTGGCGCCTGTTGCCGCGGTAGAGACGGTGGTCCTGCCTCTGCCGGTAGAGCACGAAGTCAAAAAAGGTACCTGGGGTGGGGTGGGCACGGGTTGGGGGTAGATGACTGGCAGAAGAGGCGAAGCGATTGGCTGTACAGGTAAAGAGCGTCACCTGTTGACTTGTCTGCCTTCCTTCGTCCCGCAGTCACGCTGAGCGACACGCTCACCCGGCGGTCCATCAGCCAGCAGCGCTCCGGGGTCTCCATCACCATCGACGACCCTGTCCGCACGGCCCAGGTCCCCTCCCCACCCCGCGGCAAGGTCAGCTGCATCGTTCACATCTGCAACCTGGTGAGTCGTTTGGCCAACCCCAAAGGGCCTGACGGAAATTCTTTTTTTTTTTAATTTCTGCAACGGAGAGAGAGAGAGAGAGTGTGTTAACCGTGGTTTTCAATTGGGGGGGGAAATGCAACGGTAATTCTAGACCGGGCCCGATCCAAACCTGCCAGGGCATTTCTAGAAGCCTGGCAACCCTTTGACAAATCAAGCCATCGGTCGAGGCCTCGATATTAATAAACCTCTGCAGATTGTGATGCGAAGGGCGCCAATCAGCCAGCCCCGGGGTAGGCCACCTTGGGGCTCTTTTATGACTCGTGGACTTCAACTCCCAGAATTCCTGAGCCAGTCTGGCTCAGCTTGGAAACCTCTCCCTTTCTCCTCAGCGTGGCCGGCTCAGGAATTCTGGGAGTTGAAGTCCACGAGTCATAAAGTGGCCTAGGCCAGGGGTAGGCCAGCTTGGCTCTTTTAGGACTCGTGGACTTCAACTCCCAGAATTCCTGAGCCAGCATGAGGGAAACCTGGGCCCCTTCATGACTCGTGGACTTCAACTCCCAGAATTCCTGAGCCAGCCTGGCTCAGCTTGGAAACCTCTCCCTTTCCCCTCAGCGTGGCTGGCTCAGGAATTCTGGGAGTTGAAGTCCACGAGTCATGAAGGGGCCATAGTTCCCCCATGTCGGCTCAGGAATTCTGGGAGTTGAAGTCCCCGCGTCCTAAAAGAGCCAAGGTTGCCTACTCCTGAGCCGACCCCCAAAGAGAAAAGGCCTCCAGCATAGATTTAACTCCAAGGTAAGTTTCAGACCCAAACATCAAGCTAGCAACACCCCGGTCGAGAAACTGCGAAAGAGCCATTAGTAAACAGCCCGATTGAAGAATCCCTAACACCTCCACCCACCCACCCACCCAGATAGGCAATATCAACCGGAATATAAACCGACAGCAAACAGCACTTCTTACTTGTTGTTGTTGTTAGTTGCGAAGTCGCGTCCGACCCATCGCGACCCCACGGACCACGTTCCTCCAAGGCCTTCCTGTCCTCTACCATCTTCTGGAGTCCCTTTAGGCTCACGTCTCCCGCTTCAGTGCCTCCATCCAGCCACCTCGTTCTCTGTCGTCCCCTTCTTCTATTGCCCTCAATCTACAGCACTCTTTTACCAGCACTGATGACGTTCCCTAGTTAGGTCACGAAACGTTTGCAAAAAAAAAAAAAAAACGCAAACTCGAGAGAGCGCCAAGGACCCCACAGTCCCCTCTTCCCTTCTACCACTGATGACGTTCCCTAGTTGGGTCATGAAAGGTCTGCAAGAAATCATGCAAGCTCAGAGAGCACCAGGGACCCCACAGTTCCTCTCTTCTCCCTTCTAACACTGATGACGTTCCCTAGTTGGGTCATGAAACGTCTGCAAGAAAACAAGCCAAGCTCAGAGAGCACCAGGGACCCCCTTATTTGGGAGGAGTGTTTTTTTTTGGGGGGGGCCTTCGGGGGCCTTTCTTAATCCCTGGGTGTTTGTCCACACGGGCAGGTGAGGCCCTTCACCCTGGGTCAACTGAAGGAGCTTCTGGGCCGGACGGGCACGCTGGTCGAGGAGGCTTTTTGGATCGACAAGATCAAATCGCACTGCTACGTCACCGTGAGTCTTTGCGGGTGTTCTCGTCTCCCTCCCTCCTTCCTTCCTTCCTTCCTTCCTTCCTTCCTTCCTTCCTTCCTTCCTTCCTTCCTTCCTCCAGAAATTCTCCTTTCCAGAAAAAGTCTGCGCCTCTATGGAAAGCTCTGTTCAGAGCCAGGCAGGTGCCTTTTAAGGTTCAAGCTAAGAGGGAGAGGATTGGCCCCAAATTGTCCGGGCTCGTTCGTCAACGCTGCTCGGTGGAAAATACCTGTCCCGGTTTAAAGGGAACTTAGGCAGGATTTTTAAAGCAAGCTTTCCTTTCGGGGGGGCAGGGGAGGGGGGGCGGAATGTCTACAGGGATTCCCAATTTCCCCCCCCCCCAGAGTCACGGTTGTCCCAAAGGTGCTTTTTCAAAAAGCAACTGGGCTTTTTTGGAGGGTGGGGTGGGGTGGGGTGGGGTTTGTCCTCTTGAAAACGTTTCGCTTCTCCTCCGAGTAGCTTTTTTCAGGATTTGGGGAGCAGGAGGGAGAAATGATTGGAAACATACATCTCTCCCTCTCTGTCTCTCCCTCTCTCTCTCCATGTCTCTCCCTCCCTCTCTCTCTCACTCCCCCCTCTCTCCCTCCCCCTCTCTCTCTCTGACCTTCCCTCTCTCCCTCCCCCTCTCTGTCTCCCTCCCTCCCTCTCCCTCCCCCTCTCTCCCTCTGTCTCCCTGTCTCTCCCTCCCCCTCTGTCTCTGACCTTCCCTCCCTCCCCGTCTCTGTCTCTCCCTCTCTCTCCCTCCCTCTCTCCCTCCCCGTCTCTCTGACCTTCCCTCTCTCTCCCTCCCCTTCTCTGTCTCTCCCCCTCTCCCTCTCTCTCCCTGTCTCTCCCTCCCCCTCTGTCTCTCTGACCTTCCCTCTCTCTTCCTCCCCGTCTCCGTCCCTCCCCGTCTACCTCCCTCCCTCTCCCTCCCCCTCCCTGTCTCCCTCTGTCTCTCTCTGTCTCTCCCCCTCTGTCTCTCCCTCCCTTTCTCTCTCCCTTTCTCCCTTTCTCCTGTCTCTGTCTTTCTCCCTCCCCCTCCCTCTCCCTGTCTCTCTGACCTTCCCTCCCTCCCTCCCTCTGTCTCCCTCTCTCCCTCCCCGTCTCTCTGACCTTCCCTCTCTCTCCCTCCCCTTCTCTGTCTCTCCCTCCCTTTCTCTCTCCCCGTGTCTCTGTCTTTCTCCCTCCCCCTCCCTCTCCCTGTCTCTCTGACCTTCCCTCTCCCTGTCTCTCCCTCCCCCTCTCTGTCTTTCCCTCTGACCTTCCCTCTCCCTGTCTCTCCCTCCCCCTCTCTGTCTTTCCCTCCCCCTCTGTCTCTGACCTTCCCTCTCCCTGTCTCTCTCCCCCTCCCCCTCTCTGCCTCTCTACCTCTCGCTCTCCCTTCCCTGTCTCCCTCTCTGTCTCTCTTTTCCCCCTCTCCCTCCCTCCCTCCCTCTCCCTTTTCCCCTCCCTCTCTCCTTTTTCTCTCTTCCCCCAATATTGCCTTTCAGTATTCAACAGTGGAAGAAGCCGTCGCGACGCGAAACGCCCTCCACGGGGTCAAGTGGCCGCAGTCTAACCCCAAGTTTTTATCGGCAGATTTTGTGGAGCAGGATGAGGTACGGAAGCCCACGGGGAGGAAGGACGTGGGGCATGTGGGGAGGGATCCAACATTAGGAGGGGGTGGTGGTCCCCCGTGCCCTGGAGCTCGGTGCAAGAAAACGAAACAGGTAGAACATGCTCCGAAAATGGTGGGTTTGCAGAAGACACGTCTCTCTGGCTGTTAGCGATACAGGTAGCCCTCGACTTACGACAGCTCACTTAGTGACTGTTCCAAGTTAACGGCGCCAAAGAAAAGTGATTTGTGATCATTTTTCACAATTTATGGCCGTTGCTGCATCCCCACGGTCACGCGATTTTACCTTCGGATGCTTGACAACTGACTCGCTTTTTATGACCGGTTGCAGCGTCCCGGGGGTGTGTGTGTCGCGGGATCCCCTTTTGCAACCTTCCGACAAGCAAAGCCCACAGGGGAAGCCAGATTCACTTAACAACCGTGTGACTAGCTTAACAACCGCAGTGGTTCACTTAACCCCTCTGGCAAGAAAAGTCGTAAAATGCGGCAAAACGTAATGTCTCCCTTCCCGACATCAATGTTGGGCTCCACTGTGGTCGTAAGCCGAGGACTGAACCGGTAACGGCCAAAAGAGAACTGGAGCCATTCCTCTGCTCCACTCCGTCAGCTTCCGCAGGTTGCCACTGTCCCTCCGTCGGAGGAGGAAGAAAGTACAGGTAGTCCTCAGCTTACGACCATTCCCTTAGCCACCACTCAGACTTACTGTTGAAAACGGGGACTCGCCACCCGTCTCCGCAGTCGCAACTCTGGCGGCAGCGTCGCGTGATTGAAAAAAAATCCAAACTGGGTGCCGGCGTAAATTTTACAAGCGTTGCGGTCATTTGCGTCCTCCTTGGGCTTCCGGCAAACGGGGAGGCTGGATTCGCTGAACAGCCGCCTGCTTTGCTTAACAACCTCAAGAAAAGAGGTCATAAAATAGGACGTGACTCACATAATTAATCCCCATAGGCAAGGGAAACCCCAGACCCAGTTATGGTCATAAGCCGAGGACTGCCTGTCAAATTAATTGCCCCGAGACGATGCCTCTTAGCTTTCCCGCGAGTATCTTTTGAGT
This sequence comes from Vipera berus, assembly GCF_964194415.1. Taxonomy (NCBI): domain Eukaryota; kingdom Metazoa; phylum Chordata; class Lepidosauria; order Squamata; family Viperidae; genus Vipera; species Vipera berus. The sequence continues at coordinate 72,205,421 of NC_138210.1, read as the reverse complement.
TTGTACCTCGGAGAGCTTACCTTCGCCTGCCCTTCCCATCTCTTCCTCAGCTGGACTTCCATCGGGGTCTCCTGACCGACCGCCCCGTCGAAGCCAAGGCAGATGAAGCGCCCACCTTCCCCGGGGTGGGCCCGACCACCCGGGGGGAACGGGAGCTGTCCCGGCGCTCGGAGGCCCGGGAGCGGGAGGCGGCCGTGCGGGAGCAGTGGGCCGAACGGGAGCGAGAGATGGAACGTCGGGAGAGGACCCTGGCGGAGCGGGAGTGGGACCGGGACAAGGTGCGCGAGGGCCCCCGCTCTCGCTCCCGGTCCCGAGAGAGACGCCGCAAGGAGCGGCCCAAATCGAAGGAGAAGAAAGCCGAGAAGAAAGGTAACAGGCGAGAGAGTTTGGCCTGGTGCACAAGGGAGACATAGAAACCGGGAGACAGAGAGTTCTAGTCCCACCCTGGGCATGAAAGTCAGCTGGGTGACTTTGGGCCAATCACCAGGAGACGGTGAGTTCTAGTCTCACCTTATCCATGAAAACCGGCTGGGTGACTTTGATCCAATCACCAGGAGACGGTGAGTTCTACTCCCGCCTTAGGCATGAAAGCTGGCTGGGTGACTTTGGTCCAATCACCAGGAGACAGAGAGTTCTAGTCCCGCCTTAGGCATGAAAGCCAGCTGGGTGGCTTTGGGCCAATCACCAGGAGACAGAGAATTCTAGTCCCGCCTTAGGCATGAAAGCCAGATGGGTGACTTTGATCCAATCACCAGGAGACGGAGAGTTCTAGTCCCGCCTTAGGCATGAAAGCTGGCTGGGTGACTTTGGTCCAATCACCAGGAGACAGAGAGTTCTAGTCCCGCCTTAGGCATGAAAGCCAGATGGGTGACTGATCCAATCACCAGGAGACGGTGAGTTCTAGTCCCGCCTTAGGCATGAAAGCCAGCTGGGTGACTTTGGGCCAATCACCAGGAGACGGAGAGTTCTAGTCCCGCCTTGGGCATGAAAGCCAGCTGGGTGACTTTGGGCCAATCACCAGGAGACGGAGAGTTCTAGTCCCGCCTTAGGCATGAAAGCCAGCTGGGTGGCTTTGGTCCAATCACCAGGAGACGGAGAGTTCTAGTCCCGCCTTAGGCATGGAAGCCGGCTGGGTGACTTTGGGCCAGTCCCTCTCTCTCGGCCCAACCCACCTCACAAGGTTGTTGTTATGGGGAAAACAGGAGGAGAAAGCAATATGTTCGCCCCCTCGAGTTGTTTATAAAAATAAGAATGGCAGAATACAGATAAATAAGTTTGTGCCTTCCGAGTCGGAGGGAGGTTTGGGCAGCCCCCCCACAAGCCAACATCCCTAGAGAACGTGGTCTCCTGCTTGGAGGCTCAGCTTTTTAAGTTTTAAGCCTGGTTCTAGTTCAAAGTGGACTTTCCTGCTAGATCCTTTTCCAAAAAAACAACAGGACTTCTTTGGTATGTGTGTGTGTGTGTTTGTGTGTGTGTGTTTTCCACTTGGAAAGCCTTTCGGTTCCAGATAAGGTAAAGCAACTTCGATTGTCATTTTTTTTTTTTAGCGTGAGCGCACCGACCCACATTAAAAGAAACGAAATTTCTGTCGCCTGTTCTCCAGACAAAGTATCTCTCTACCCATTTCCATTACACAACACGCACGCACGCTATATACCCGCTTACATACTGCACACCCCCCCCACCCACACAATAAATTTTAATCGCCGTCCGTTTTTGAAAACCTTTTTCAAAGAAGCTTTTCTAAAGAACCGAAGAAGCTTCTTGGGAGGGGAAGTGAAATGTTTTCCAGGAAGACCAAAAAAAACCCACCAAAACCCAAGTGTAAGATGAGAGGGTGTGTGTGTGGGGGGGAAGTATGGTTGTCTGAGCTTCTGGGTTGGATTCCGAACGTTTCCTTAACCAGGTTACGTTCAGGAACCAGCCCACCAGCTCCGAGGATGAACTTTCGCCCTCATCCTACACCCGAGCGACAGATACATACGCCACTATTGCAAACCCAAGAAAGCCCAGTTGGTTTTTTTTTGGGGGGGGGAAAGCACTTTTGGGGGACTACGGACGTAGGTATAACGGTGGTGTGTGTGTGTGTTGTGGGTTTAACCAGGCGTTGCCTTTTTCGATGGCCGAGCTATGGCAAGCTGCCTTCTCCAGCCCCTTGGCAAAAACTCAGCAGAGAAAAAAACGTCAGTGGAGATTCTCAAATCATCCACGTCAGAGTCGTCCCAAAGGCGCTTTTGTTTTGTTTTTTTGTTTTTTGTTTTTTCCCAGGAGGCAACTGGACTTGTTTTTCTTGGAAGACGTTTCGCTTCTGGTCCAAGAAGCTTCTCCAGCTCTCGACTGGACGGTGGGGAATGGAAGGATTTATGCTCCTTGCAGACAAGCTGGTCGTTTGCATCCTTTCAGAGGCCACTGGGAGGTTTAGCTACGTCTTCGGGGTGCAAGTGTGTGTGTGTGTGTGTGTGTGTGTGTGTGTGTGTGTTTGGAGGGTGCGAAAACAATCCTGCAGCCAAAGAAGGCTCCACACACACCCATTTGCACCCTTCAGGTGACCCTGAAGACACAGACAAACCTCCCAGTGGCCTCAACGGCTCTCCGAAAGAATGCAAATGACCAATGGCTTGCAAGGAACATTGTTGGTGTTAGCTGCGAAGTCGTGTCTGACCCATCGTGACCCCATGGACAACGTTCCTCCAGGCATTCCTGTCCTCTACCATCTTCTGGAGTCCCTTTAGGCTCATGCCTACTGCTTCAGTGACTCCATCCAGCCACCTCATTCTCTGTCGTCCCCTTCTTCTCTTGCCCTCAACCTTTCCCAGCATGAGGCTCTTCTCCAGTGAGTTCTTCCCTCTCATTAGGTGGCCAAAGGATTTGAGTTTCAGCTTCAGGATCTGGCCTTCTAAAGAGCAGTCAGGGTGGATCTCCTCTAGGACTGACCGGTTGGATCGCCTTGCAGTCCGAGGGACTCGCAGGAGTCTTCTCCAGCACCAGAGTTCAAAGGCCTCGATTCTTTGGCGCTCAGCCTTTCTTACGGTCCAACTTTCACTGCCATACATTGCAACTGGGAAGACCGTAGCCTTGACTATACGCACTTTGCAAGGAACATAAATCCTTCCATTTCCCCACCATCCAATCAGAGCTGAAGAAGCTTCTTGGACCAGAAGCGAAACGGTCTTCGAAGAAAAAGGAAGAAAGTCCGGGTGCCTCCTGGGGGGGGGGGGGGAAGCACCTTTGGAATTCAGCAGGAAAAGGGCCGAGCTTCAACCTAACTCTCTTCCTTTTTTCCCCGACAGAGAAAACGCAGGAGGAACCGCCGGCGAAGCTGCTGGACGATCTGTTCCGTAAAACCAAGGCGGCCCCCTGCATTTACTGGCTGCCCCTCACCGACATCCAGGTGAGAAGGGACGGACCCCAGCCGGGGTGACCGTAAGGGCTCAAAATGTGGTTTCTTGGTTCCTTCCACACTTGGGGGCTGAGAAACTCCGCAAGATGCAGTCGGGACAAATGGGTTGGATGCAGTTAACGGGCAGTCCTCGGCTTACGACCACAGTTGAACTCCTCCCCCCCCCAAACTCTTACCAGTTGTCTTCCGGGTGAGATTCAAGGTACTAGTAATGATGTTTAAAGCCCTTCATGGCAGGGGTCCGGAGTACCTTAGGGAACACCTGCTGCCGGCATCAACCTCCCTCCGCCCTGTGCGTTCCCACAGAGAGGGCCTCCTCAGGGTGCCACCGATCAGAGAATGTCGATTGGTGGCCCCCAGGGGGAGATCCAGTGGCGTAGCATGGGTTGTCAGCACCCGGGGCAAGGCAACCGGAAGCGGAAATAGAGGGGCGGGCGGGCGGTGACGTCACGGCACTGCTGAAAAGACGCGCCCCGCAGCGGCGTAGACTTTCCAAGAAGAGTCGCGCGCATGCGGGATGCTTCCGGGTCCCTCTCGAGGGCGGCTGGGCGGGGCTCTGACCTGCAAGAGCCGCTGCATTCAAGCTCGCACGTGAGCCACGCTAAATAAAGCCATGCATGCGCACGAAGCTAGGCCGGCCGGCCGGCGGGTCCGTCTTTGCTCGGCCAAACCTGCCAGGGTGCCTGCGGGGCGCTTGCGGTTGGCCTGAGCCTGGGCGGAGAGTTGGGCGCTTCTATTTATTTTATTCAGTTTATGTGGCCGCCCATCTCACCTGCCGGACTCGTTTCGCTTTGCAAGAAAGAGCAGCTCGAGAGCGGAGCCAAGCCGACTCTGTGCAGCCCTTGGGGCTCCCTGAGCAGCTCAGTGCGAGCGCGCCCCCCCCAGATGTTGCGCCCGGTGCGGCCGGCCCCCCCTGCACCCCCCACGCTACGCCACTGGGGAGATCCTTCTCTGTGGGCGCTCCGGAGCTATGGAATCAGTTGCCGGTTGAGCTCCGGATGGCGCCCGATCTTCGCTCCTTTCGCCGCGATCTCAAAACATACTTGTTCGAACAAGCCGGCCTGGCCTGATGGGGGATTGGTGGGGTCATTTTATTGGGGTTTTAATATGTATTGATTGTTTTTTAGTGGGCATGTATTTAATCATTTTTTAACTTTTGTAATTCTGTATTTTTATTCTTGCCCTGTTCACCACCCTGAGTCCTTCGGGAGAAGGGCGGTATAGAAATATTATTAAATTAAATTAAAAATTAAATTGTTGGCTAAGCGAGGCGGCTGTCAACTGAATTGGGCCCCCGTTTCCCGACCTTTCTTGCCACGCTTGCTAAGTGCATCCCTGCGCTTGTTAAAGAGAGCAACGCCGTGCCCTCATTGACCGTTGCCTTGCGAGGAGGTCGCAAAAAATGGACCGCCCGACCCCAGGACGCGGCAACATGTCGTAACTGTGAGTCGGTTGCCAATGGTCTGAATTTTGATCACGTGACTCGGGGGGGTGCTGCAACGGTCGTCAAGTGTGGGAAACGGCCACCCAAGTCCCTTTTCCCAGTCCCGTGTAACTTCATTAAGTGAACTGTTGTAAGTTGAGGACTTGCAACTGTTCAAACTTTTTAACAACTGCAACGGATTCACTTAACAACTGTCTCGCTTAAGCCACAGCAATTTGGAACTCAGTGGCCGTAGGTCGAGGACTACCCGTGCGGGGGCAGTCCTTTCACCATTGCTCTTCCCTCCTCGCAGTGTGTCCAGAAACAAGCCGAGCGAGCGGCTCGCGCCCGAGAACGGGAACGCCGGCGCAAAGAGCTGGAAGCCGAGGAGGCCCGTCAGCGAGAACGCAACCGCCAAGCCGAGCGTGACAAGCGGCGGGAACACAGCAGAGAGCGGGAACGCGAGCGCCCCAATGCCACCAGCGGCGGTGGGGCCAGCCGAGGGGGCGAACGCGGCGGCCGAGGAGACCGCGAACGGCGCGAGGCCAAAAGCCGCCACAGCCGGAGTCGGAGTCGGAGCACGCCTGTACAGGACAGAGGGGGGCGCCGCTGAGCTATTTCCCCAGCCTTTCTTTTGACCTTCAGCGGGGAAGAGGGGGGAGTTGGTGGTTGGGGGCACTTCCCCTCCCCCCCCCTCCAAAAAATGGAGCTCCTAGTAAGGAAGAACAAGGGGAGCGTGAGTTTCTTTGTCCACCACTGGAAAGGCCGAGAGGAGCCCGGCATGGCGGGCGGCCAAAGTGGTGGGGCTCTGCCCCCTCCTTCCCCCTAACGTGGGGATAAGTTTGATTCCTGAACCCCCCCCTCCTGCTCCCCTCTTCTGGAGCCAGTGTCCTTCCCGTTGATTTGTATTTTATTTTGGGAAAATGTTTTTTTTATTCTTCTGATGATACAGGAAAAGAGAGCATAATAAAGAGATGGCGTTAGTTTTAAAGCGGCTGTCCTGCTTTCTTTTGGGGGGGCGCGCGGAGAAAGGAGAGACCGCCGCCGTTGTGGGAAAAATTCGTTTCCTATTCCTCTTGCAAAAAGGACACTTAAATCCTACCCTGGTGCGTAGTAGGGCTCTCGTTGGGTTTTCCTAAAAGGGAAGGGAGACACACACACAGACACACACACCTCTAGCAATGTGGTGGAATTTCTTCCCAAGCCAGCAGTTCGGTTTGTACCTAGAGAGTATTTGTCGCTGGCGGTTGAACTGTGGGGGTCCTTGGTGCTCTCTCCGCCTGGTTGGTTCTCTGCAGACGTTTCATTACCAAACTAGGTAACGTCGTCAGCGCTAGAAGAGACTGGGGTATGTGGAGTGGAGGAAGGGGAGAGGAGGAATGTGGGCTTCTCGCTACTCTCTAAACTGGGCCGTTTTCTCGAGAGATTTCGCGATTCAGCTGGGTAACATCGGTGCTACAAGGGAGTGAGGTTTGCGGAGTGGAGGAGGAAGATTGATGCTAGAAGAGACGGGTATGTGGAGTTGGGGAGAAGGAGGAGGAATGTGGGGTCTTTGTTGCTGTCTGAGCTGGGTGGTTTTCTTGCAGACGTTTCATGACCCACCTAGGTAACGTCATCGGGGAGTGGCATTTGGTAAACAAAATCCAAACGAAGGCTCTACCAACTCAAGACAGTCAAACAGTAAACAACAGCCACTAAGAACACCCACCAACACTTAAAAGGGCAAGCCACTAGCGTGTAAACAGAGAGTAAGCCCCACTCCCTTCTAGCACTGCTGATGTTGCCTAGTTGGATCGTGAAACATTGCAGGAACCCAACCAAGCTCAGAGAACACGTGAGGACCCCCCCCCCCACGAATGGCTCGTATTAATGCAGAAAAGGTAAAGGTTCCCCTGCACATGCGTGCTAGTCGTTTCCGACTCTAGGGGCCGGTGCTCTTCTCCGTTTCAAAGCCGAAGAGCCAGCGCTTGTCCGAGGACGTCTCCGTGGTCATGTGGCAGGCATGACTAGACGCCAAAGGCACACGGAACGCTGTTACCTTCCCACCATAGTGGTCCCTATTTTTCTACTTGCATTTTTACGTGCTTTCGAACTGCTAGGTTGGCAGAAGCTGGGACGAGTAACAGGCGCTCACTCTGTTACGCGGCACTCGGGATTCGACCTACCAAACTGCCGACCTTCTGATTGACAAGCTCAGCGTCCTAACCCACTGAGCCACCGCGTCCCTTTAATGCAGAAAAGGGTCCTTTAAAAAAAGAACCTTGGTTGCCCGGAACGCTTGAGTATTTTATTATATTTTACATATTTATTTGAAACATTTCTAAAGCCATCCCTCTTCTAGCCAACCCTGGGCAGTTAAAACCTATAAAATCATATTAAAACTGTAAAACAAAACAGATTAAAAACATTTTTGTTTGTTTGTTTTCCTATTGTGGTCTGTGCCGTTCAGACTGTTTTTCAAGAGGCAGGCAACCAACCCAGCAAAATGAGAGCATCTCCCTTCAGTCGGGCCATTTAACCGTCAAAATAGCTTGGCCAGCCGATTTTGATTTCATGAATTCCAGAGTTTAGCTCGGTCACCCGAAAATTGAGCACGGAGTACACAATTTGGCAGACAAACAACCTTACCTGCCCAAGCAAAACCAACATTAAGCAAAACAGGAAATAGACTTTTGAGATCCAATCTGGATCGGTCACCAGGACCAGAGATGTAATCTTACGAGTTTTCAGACTTTCTCCAGCAGAGAGTGTGCTTTAAGGCTTCTGTTTTGCAGCTACTACGATTGTTGGCCAAGTAGGGACAAAAACAGCCAGGGAAGTGATTGAAGCCTGGGAAACGGGCCCCACAATTATGACCTCTGCAGCTTCCCAGGATGACTCGATCAAATCCAAATGCGTGGCAACTGGTTCATATTTATGACCGTTGCTGTGTCGCAAGGTGATGTGATCCCCTTTTGCGACCGTTCTGACCAGCAACGTTGATGGGGAAACCGGATTCGCTGAACCACCCAGGTTACTAACTTACTAATGACAGCGATTCACTTAACAACTGCGGCAAGAAAGGTCGTAGAATGGGACAAAACTCACTTAACAAATGTGTCATAGCGTGCCCACTTATTCCGCAAGATAATCCAGGAGTAAACACAGTAAACTGGTCTATATTAAATGGTGGTTTAACTTATACTGTCTACAATATCATACACCAGGAATAATTATACATACACGTGCTAATACAGCAGGATCCAACACACCACAGTTAAGCAGGAAACTGAAGAGAGAACACATCCACGGAACCTTCCCTTTTATACAAAGGCTCTTAAAGAGACTCAGACCCTGCTGAGTCATTCCCATCATTACATTTTACGGTTAGCTGTTAAATCATTATCTTGATAAAATGTATCAAGAACAGAAATTTTGGGCTCAATTGTGGTCATAAGTCGAGGACTACCTGTACCACACACAGAATAGCCCACACACTGTTAGAGGTTTCCTGAGGATGGCCTCCAGCATGAGTCCCAAAGCTTGCAAGACAAGACCTGGTCCCGGTGACCAACCCAGATTAGATCCTGCGACGTTATCCTTGGACACGTATATTTGCCTTCAATAGTGAGACTTTTGGGAGTTCACATGTAAAGGAAATTAAAGGCAGAAAAAGATATTTCAAGAAAAAGGGATATTTTGAACGCAGGGGTTGCAGAATTAGGCCACAGTGTTAATAAACACCTCATAGTGAGGATGAAAAATAAGCTTCAAAAACCTTAGCTGGAAAACTGGCTTGATGCCTTAATACTGTTTAGAAACTTACATAAACACGATTAGCTTTAATGTTCCAATAAGATCCAAATATAGCTTGAATGTCTTAACACGAGGGCTCAACTAAAAAGATTTGCGCTGGGCTTGGAATTAGTCTGCAAACTCTTCTTTTTCCCTCCCCTCTCTCCAAGTGGAATAAAGAAACATTTTTTCCCCTTTTTTGGCACTTATATTTCCTCCCTTCTTAAAGAGTTTTTGGGAGGTGTGCGTGTGTGTGTGCGTGCATCCATGTCCTTTTTTTCCTTTCCAGTTTTCCCGTTCTGGTCTACAAAGAAGGCCGGATTGAGAGGCGTGATCGATGCACACGAGAGAGATTTCCGGCTAGGATTTGCACACGGACAATCCAGGCGAGCACCACAACGACAGATGATGATTTACAGAATGGAATTTTTTTTTAAAAAAAAAAACCCACAAAAAACTGGCAAAGATTTCTCACAGGTGCTGTTTCCTTCTTGGCCGATAGATGGCGCCGGTCTTCCACACAACCAGGTCAAAGGAAGGAGGCAGTTCACACATTCCTAGATAGAAAAACACACAAAAGGCAGGCCAAGGGGGCAAACTGGACAAAGGAGAGGGGCCGAGGGAGAAGGGACAACATTTCTGGCCCCAGAACTTGGTCTCTTTCATCATCTAACCCGCCCCCACCTCCATCCCCAGTAAGATCTTGGTTTGTGCTCCAGAACCACAAGATGCTCAACTCGGCCCCCCAGAGGAACATCTGCAGCTGCGGCCGTGTTGTTTTCCTGCTTCCAGCCATCTGTCTTGCTTTTCGCCCCCTTGCCCTCTTTTTTTTTTTTCATCCTACACATAACCCAAAGCGCCCCCTCCCCACCTCCCCGGCCTGTTCTATTTTCCTTCCTTCCCGGGCAAGGCTCCGTGGAGGAGGATGGGAGTTGTCGTCCAATTTTTCCACCCGCATTCTAGAGTTTCGATCCCTGCTTCTCGGATCCCGATGTTTGGCGTTGGGGCTGGCGGCAATCAAACGAGGCACGTTTGGCAAGGCTTTTGAGGGCCTCCGTCTTTCGCCCCCCCCCTGCCAGCCAGGGGCCTAAAAAGACCCCCCACACACACACACACCCTCCCAAGTGGTCCAGAGTGCAGCTGCATAAGGGTGTAGACTATATATATGTTCCTCCATCGATGGTTTTCCTCTGCAGATTCCAAAATTTGCTTCTTTTGATCCCTTCCTGTGAGAGACCTCCATGACTTGAGTGGGGGGTGGGGGTGGGCAAGGACAAATTGGGTGCAGGGGCCTGCCTGAGACTAAAGGCCAGCTGTTTTGGCAGCAAGCCCCAAAGTATTAAAAACTCATTTTTGGGGTGAGATTGGACAACTATTTGTCTGCAGCGATACAGGGTTTCCTGCCTGAGCAGGGGGCTGGACTAGAAGACCTCCAAGGTCCCTTCCAACTCTGTTATTCTATTCTATTCTAAGCTTGTAAGCCACCCTGAGTCTTCAGAGAAGGGCGGGATATAAATGGAATTAAAATAAATAAATAAATAAAATATTCTATTCTGTTCTGTTCTGTTCTGTTCTGTTCTGTTCTGTTCTATATTTTCTATTCTATTCCGTTCCGTTCCATTCCATTCTATTCGATTCGATTCGATTCGATTCGATTCGATTCCATTCCATTCCATTCCATTCCATTCCATTCCATTGTATTCCATTCTATTCTATTCTATTCTATTCTATTCTATTCTATTCTATTCTATTCTATTCTATTCTATTCTATTCTATTCTATTCTATTCTATTCTATTCTATTCTATTCTATTCTATTCTATTCCATTCCATTCCATTCCATTCCATTCCATTCCATTGTATTCCATTCCATTCCAAGGGAGAAGCTGCAAGGGTACTAAAGCGTAAAAAGCAGTCACCAGCCCCTTTTTTCAGTGCCGCCGTAACTTTGAAACGGTCACTAAATGAGCTGTCGTAAGTCGAAGACCAGCCTCAACCACCAAACAGCTGAATGGAAACATCAGCAACAAACAAAATGTGCTTAAACTCACCGTTTGGGCAAGGATTTTGGCCTGGAAATGGCCCTTCTTGGCCTCTGGCTCTCCCCTTTTCGGCCGTCGCCGTCTCTTGCAGCCCACAAAACAGGGGCCTGACACCCCCCCAACACCCTTCCCATCCATAGCTGCCCCCCATTGCAGAGGTGAAGATCGGGGTTGCCAAAAGGCACATGGGGCATTCCAGCTGCTCTGGCAGGGATCAGGGGCCCAATCTTTGCTATGGGGCAGCAGGCAGGAGGAAGAGGAAGAGGGCTGAGTAAATGGCCTGCCCTTCTGCTGGGGGGAGGGGTTTTGCAGGGTGGGGACAAATCTCCTTTTTCCCATGCCCAAGCTGACTTTTTTTCTCCCCGCCAGGTATGATCTATTTTTATCCCTTCCTTCGTTCCCCTTCACCTCTTCCCGGTGAAAAGGATCGGTCAGGAAATCTGCTGAGCGGGCAGCCCGGGAAGAGGGTCACTTCTGAAAAGGGACCCAGCCCGGGCCTGACCTTTGACCTCTTCTCCCACCTTCAAAATTCCCTTCTATTTCTCCTTTTCTTTTCTCCAGCTCTGCCCACTTCGATCTAATCCTGCCAGAATAGAATAGAATAGAATAGAATAGAATAGAATAGAATAGAATAGACAATATGGAATGGAATGAAATAATAGAATAGAATAGAATAGAATAGAATAGAATAGAATAGAATAGAATAGAATAGAATAGAATAGAATAGAATAGAATAGAATAGAATAGAATAGAATAGAATAATAAAATACGGAATGGAACGGAACGGAACAGAACAGAATAGAACAGAATAATAAAATACGGAATAGAATAGAATAGAATAGAATAGAATAGAATAGAATAGAATAGAATAGAATAGAATAGAATAGAATAGAATAGAATAGAATAGAATAGACAATATGGAATGGAATGAAATAATAGAATAGAATAGAATAGAACAGAACAGAACAGAACAGAACAGAACAGAATAGAATAGAATAGAATAGAATAGAATAGAATAGAATAGAATAGAATAATAAAATACGGAATGGAACGGAACGGAACAGAACAGAATAGAACAGAATAATAAAATACGGAATAGAATAGAATAGAATAGAATAGAATAGAATAGAATAGAATAGAATAGAATAGAATAGAATAGAATAGAATAGAATAGAATAGACAATATGGAATGGAAAGAAATAATAGAATAGAATAGAATAGAACAGAACAGAACAGAACAGAACAGAACAGAACAGAATAGAATAGAATAGAATAGAATAGAATAGAATAGAATAGAATAGAATAATAAAATACGAAATGGAACGGACCGGAACAGAACAGAATAGAACAGAATAATAAAATACGGAATAGAATAGAATAGAATAGAATAGAATAGAATAGAATAGAATAGAATAGAATAGAATAGAATAGAATAGAATAGAATAGAATAGGAAACGGAACGAACAGAACAGAACAGAACAGAATAGAATAATAAAATACGGTGGAATGGAATGGAATGGAATGGAATGGAATAGAATAGAATAGAATAGAATAGAATAGAATAGAATAGAATAGAATAGAATAGAATAGAATAGAATAGAATAGAATAATAAAATAAGGAACGGGATGGAACAGAATAGGACAGAACAGAATAGAACAGAATAATACAATACGGAATAGAATAGAATAGAATAGAATAGAATAGAATAGAATAGAATAGAATAGAATAGAATAGAATAGAATAGAATAGAATAGAGTAGAATAGAATAGAATAGAATAGAATAGAATAGAATAGAATGAGGAATGGAACGGAACGGAACAGAACAGAACAGAACAGAATAGAATAATAATACGGAATGGTGGAATGGAATAAGTAGAATAGAATAGAATAGAATAGAATAGAATAGAATAGAATAGAATAGAATAGAATAGAATAGAATAGAATAGAATAGAATAGAATAGAATAGAATAGAATAGAATAATAAAATAAGGAACGGAACGGAACGGAACGGAACAGAACAGAACAGAACAGAAGTGGTTGATAATGTTCTCCAAAGCTCCTGAAGGCAAGACAAGAAACAATGGATGGATTAACACGTATTCACCTTATGGTAAAATGTGGACCCAGTTTTTGGGGAGAATAGGCTGACTCTGTAAATGACTTGAAAGGTCAGTAAAGCACGGTGAAGCGCTATATAAGTCTAAATGCTGTCGCAATTGCGATATCAGTTAATCTTTTTTAAAGACATTTTTTTAAAAATGACCTGTTTGTTGTGTTTTTTTTCCTTTTTCTCCCCCCCCCATGTTTTGGTGTTTTGTATTTTAACTTTTCTTGAATAAATTAAATATTATCAAGGGTGGGGGGGAAAGAAGCGACGGGTGGTAACTAATCCAGGAGAGAAGCAGCCTTGAATTAAGGAGAAATTTGCTAACGGTGAGAACAATTGATCAGTGGAACTGCTTGCCACCAGAAATTGTGGGTGCTCCATCACTGGAGGCTTTTAAGAAGAGTCTGGACCGCCATTTGTCTGAAATGGTATAGGGTCTCCTGCCTGAGCAGGGGGTTGGACTAGAAGACCTCCAAGGCCTCTTCTAACTATGTTATTCTGTAATTCTATTATTCTGCTTTCTCGAGGATCTCAACCATCTTCAAGAAAAAAATTTTTTTGGGGGGGGGACGAGATTTTCTTCTTCCTTTTAGCTCCTCCCCCAGCTTTCCCAATTTGCTCAGTGCCCCGCTCAGACTCCCCCCTCCCCAAATGAAACCCCCAAACCCATTAAAAATGGGAATCCCTCCTCCCCCCCCACAGACACTCAGGGGAAAGAGTTAATGTCTCCCCCACCCCTTTTGAGACCCCCCCCCAACCTTTCTCCTCCTTCCTGATTTGTCCTGCCTCTCTTTTTTCTTCCAGAGCCGTTTTACCCCCTCCCCGGCCTGGCAGGTTAATTACACTATTTAAATTTCCTCAAATAATTGCCGCCAGTTAATTAAACCTCAATCGATCGTTAAAAGCGGACCAATAATGAACATCCCAGAAGCCTCACTGTGGGGGGGGGCGACAAGGAGGGTGACTCATAGGCTCTCCCCATCCCCACGGCTGTTATCCTGCTCAGCCCCCCCACACATCAAGGTTTGGGGGGGACCCTGATTTAGGGGGGGGGCTACCCTTCTGGCTCATTTCGAGTCCTTCCTTCTCCAGCTTCTTCACTTTCCTAATACCGAGCCCAAATTTCCCGTCACTCAGCGAGACAGTTGCAAAGTGAGGTTGGCCCCCATTTGACCGTCCTTAAGTGAATCCTTGCAGTTGTTGAGTTAGTAAGATGGTCATTCCGCGAATCGGGCTTCCCCCCCCCGTTGACTTCACTTGCCAGCTGGTCGCAAAAGAGGGAATCACATCACACACACACACACACACACACACACACACACGGGGACGCCGCGACCGTCGTAAACACGAGTCTGTTGCCAAGCATCCAAAATTGGATCGGTCGTTAAGTGTGAAAAACGGTCCTAAATGCCCTTTCTCAGTGCCTTTGTTACTTCTAATGGCTTTATTTGACTCTGTGTGTGTGTGTTGTGCATGTGTGTGTTGTGTGTGTGTGTGTGTGAGGGGGGGTATTGTTTTTTTTTTAATCTTTTCTTTCTGTATTGTGTTGTTTTCGGGTTTTTGCTGCCTCGATTCGCTGTGAGCCAGTAGACAGCTAGATACATTTCCTAAATAAATACATTTTGAACAGTCACTGTGAACGGTTGTAACTCGAGAACTACCTGTGCTCTTATTTTTGGGGTGCAGAGGGCCCCTCCCTTATCTGGGGCCAGAGTGTTGACCCCCCCCCTTATCTGGGGCCAGACCCCTTCTCTGCCCCCCCCCACTCGCCCAAACAATAAAAAAAAAAAACACCACGCTCCTATTTTATTCTGCCTGGCCTAAAACTCCACTATCAATTTTTTAATGCGAACTCTTGTTAGAAATTCAGAAAGTCTTCCCTGGAGAATAATCCAGGGAACAAAACAAACCTAGACACATTAAGACGGAGGGAGAAAAAAAGGGGGGGTGTTTTCCTCTGGGGATCCCCCCCTCTTCTAAATTCAAAGCGGGGGGGGGGCGGGGGAAGAGAGATTGGCCATGGATCCATTGTCCTTCCTTTTCTCTTAGCAACCCCCCCCCCCCATTTGGCAGACAGGCCAAATTCCTGCCTCCTTCACCCATTTCTGGTCTCTTAAATTTTTATTTTTTTTATTTTTTATTTTTAAAAAGCTCATTAAAATTAAACAATTTCGGGAGGGGGGGCTGTTTACTCACATGGAGTGTGTGTGTGCGTGGCGGGGGGGGGGGAAGCCAGGAAGAGTTGAGAAAATTGGAAAGCCCTTCAATTGAAAAATAAATTTTATATATATATATAAATGGTCATATATATATTCTTAATAATTTTAAAAATATGGATCCCAGGCATATTTACTTAAAGTATAAAGTCTTCGAACACCGGGATGGATAAAAAACAGTCGTTTATTGCTTATTATGATCTTTTAGCAATAAACGAGTGTTTTTTATCCATCCCAGTGTTTGAAGATTTTATACTTTAAATATATATATATATATATATATATATATATATATATATATATAGAGAGAGAGAGAGAGAGAGAGAGAGAGAGAGAGAGAGAGATAGATATATAGATATAGATATAGATATAGATAGATATAGATAGATATACACATATATATATATAGATATACACACATATATATATAGATATACACATATATATATATAGATATACACATACATATACATACATATACATATACATATACATATACATATACATACATACATACATACATACATACATACATACATATATATATATATATATATATATATATATATATATATATACACACACACACACACACACACACATACATACATACATACATACATACCGGCCCAAATATGGGACACACACACACACACACACACACACACACACACACATATATAAATGGTCATTTTTCTCTCCATTCAGGGTTTATTAAATTCGGTCTTTGCCTGCAAGAAAACCCGCTTCGTTCACCTTCCGGGGATATAAGGACAGAAAGGATTGCTGGGCAGTTTGTACATGCTCAGAGGCGCCCTCGCTCTTCCAGTTTTTAATAGGGGGGGTTGCTCCCTAAAATCCACCGAGAAGTCAGAGAAACCTTACAGAAAGGCGTGATCGAGGAGAGGCGGGGGTGGGTGGGGGGTGGGAAAGGACTTTTGAGGGAGGGGGCTAGCTAGGGGCTAGCTAGACCCCGGAGGGGAAAAGTCCGAGATTAATAAAGGGGTCCTTTGATTGAGAGGATATTTTTTTTCAGGTGGGGGGGCGGGAGATGGCCCCACAACGCCTCCAGAGGGAGAGAAAGAAAGGGGAACGGGGTGTAAGGTATATCTATTCCTAGAAAAGAGAGAGAGAGAGAGAGAGAGAGAGAGAGAGAGAGAGAGAGAGAGAGAGAGAGAGAGAGAGAGAGAGAGGGAGGAAAAAAGGGGGGTTCAGTGGGTCAGAAATAGGGGTTCACCATCCAGGCAACCAAAGTGTGGGGTGGGTGGGGGCGGGATAGAGGTCAGGGCTGAAGATAGGACCACAAACCCTCCGACCCCCCTCCCCAGATGGTCAACCTAGAAGGGCTGAAGTTTTGGGGTGCGAGGTGGAGATGCCGACACAAGTGGTGGTGGGGAGGCTGAGGAAGGGGAAAAGGGGGAGGGGGGGGCTAGCAGACTCCTGGAAGGAGATTCCTGGGGTGGGGTGGGGGAGAAGCCGAGGAGAGAGAGAGAGTCCCAAGGAAGGTGAGGAGGGGGCTGCCCGGGGTCGGGAAAAGTGTTGTCGCAGTGCCAGACGTTGGGGAGGGGGGGGGGGAAATGTCGGTTGCTCTTTCTCCCCCATCCCCAAGCCTGAATTTTGACTCGGGCACCTCTATGCACTCTCCACTCGCCCCCCCCCCCAACGGCAGAAGGGAGAAAGGGGGAGAAAGCGGAGGGGAGGGGAGGGAGGGGAAGGCGTAGTAGCCGAAGAAGACGAGCGAGGGAGGCGGGAGACTCAGACGGGCAGCGCCGCAGAAGACGAGCCAGCCCCGCATCCCTCCGTCGCCGCTCCTGCCGCGCTCCCTTCTTCCTCCTGCCCTTGGCCGCCCCGCCGCCACCCTCCCTCTTCTTCCTCCTCTTCCTCCTCCTCCTCCTCCTCCCTTGCCCGGACTCCCACCGACCCAGGTAGGTCCCGTCACTTCTGGGCTGGAGAGGGTGGGGGGGGGAGGGAAGAGGAGGGGGAGACCCCCCCAAAGGGGGGTGCAGAGGGGTTTATTTTGGGGGGGCCGCAGAGACAAACCCCCCCCGTCCTGGGTCGTTGGGTGGGTCGGGAGGGGGACGTGATCTAGGCAATCTTGAGTTGGGGAGGGGGCGGCGGGGGGAAAGAAGACTGGGGAGGGACAAAGTAGGCGAATTTGGGGACGGGGTGGTGGGGGTGGTGGGGGGGTGGGGGTCGCCTAGTTCCTGCCTTTCTCCGTTCTTCCCACTTTCTCCTTCGGCCCCCCCCCACCCCTTTTCCCGCTGCAGGTGGGCGCCCCTCCTCGCCGCTTCTGTCTGGGGGGCTGGCGAGGGGGCTGGAAGTTGGGTTTAGGGGGCAGGAGGGGAGGGGGAGCCCGGCAGAGAAGGGGTGGGGGGGTCCACGACCCACCTGCCCTCCCCCAACCCCTCTCCCTCCCCCTTTCCCTCCTTCCAAGTCCGGAGAGAATTCCCAGGGACTGGGGAGCGGGATTCCCATCCGGGCTGGGGAAGGATTTTGGGGCGGGGGGCGTCTTTCTCTACCACCACCACCCCCCACCCCAGCCACCGGGTCTCCCCCCTCGCCACCCCCTCCCCTACTCCAGGCTCAGCTGCCCTCACCCTTCCCAATTAAGGATTTCAGGCACGCAGCTCCGGGTTGTAAATCTACCCCGGGAGTCTTAAAAGACTGCAGCGCGGGGAGGCGGGGGGGGGGGGAAAGGAGGGAGGCGGGGGCTCGGGGAGACCCCCGGCGGCGGGACGGCGGGGTGGGGGTGGGGGGCTCAGCGAGGGCTCCCCTCGCCTCCCCATCCCAGCATCCCCGTAGGGGAAGAAGGCGAGACGGAGGCGAGGGAGGGAGCGCGCCTGGGTCACGTTGCGGTCGGTCTCTCCAGCGCGCTGGCAGCCCCCTTCCTCCGGAGACGACCCCCCCTCTGCCCCCCCACAACCCAGACCCGTAGCTCCCCCCTCCTCTCAACACCTTCTCTACACCCCCCCAACAACAACAACACCCCCCTTTCTGGACTGCATCCTGACCTCCCCGGCGCCCCCTCCCCACCAATCCACCTCTGGCTACATCCTTCTCCCTCCCTCTGCCCACCCCCCCAGGCTCAGCCAGCTGTTGCCCCCCACACTGGTGGGGATTCCGGTCTCTTTCTTTGGGGAGGGGCGGCTGGCTCTTGGGGGGACCCCCGGGGACTGGCCTGTCGCACCCCGCCTGCAAACCACCAGCTCCCCCCCTTCCCTCCCCTTCCCTATGCCAGCAGGCCCCCTCCCCCCAATTTGGACATCACTTCCCCCTGTGATGGGGGTAGAAGAGCGAAGGGGGGACCAGGAAGGTCCAATTCCACCCCACCCCCACCCACCCCCCCCAAAAAATATACCCCTTTCCTCCTGAGGAGCCCAGACCACCACACAACTCCATCAACCAGCCAGCTTTTGCCCCCCCCCCCACTCACTCACACACTGGTGGGGATTCCGGTCTCTTTCTTTGGGGAGGGGCGGCTGGCTCTTGGGGGGACCCCCGGGGACTGGCCTGTCGCACCCCGCCTGCAAACCACCAGCTCCCCCCCCCTTCCCTCCCCTTCCCTATGCCAGCCGTGGCTGCCAGCGGCCCCCCCCCCAATTTGGACATCACTTCCCCCTGTGATGGGGGTAAAAGAGCGAAGGGGGGACCAGGAAGGTCCAATTCCACCCCACCCCCACCCACCCCCCCAAAAAATATACCCCTTTCCTCCTCGAGGAGCCCAGACCACCACACAACTCCATCAAACAGCCCCCTCCCCATCTATTCCCCTTGCCTGCTGCCAGCCCCCACCCCCGCCCATTGGAACATCCCTGTGATGGGGGCGGGGGGGGGTAGAAGAGCGAAGGGGAACCAGGAGGGTCCAATTTCCCCCCCCCCCGAAAAAAATAGACCTTTTTCAGCCTCAGCAGCCAGCAGCCCAACTCCATCAAACAGCCCCCTCCCCATTTATCGCTCTGGGATTGCCCTTTCCCCCCCCCCCAATTCCTTCCTCCTCCATGGAAAACTGCACACTTTGCTTTCCCCCCCCTCCCCGCTTCTTCTGGAGTCAATTTTCTGACCAGGCGGAATAAGATGTATTAGGGTTTTTGTTCTCCAGGTTATTATTATTATTATTATTATTATTATTATTATTATTATTATTATTATTATTATTATTATTATTATTATTATTATCATTATTATTATTATCATTATTATTATTATTATTATTTATTATTATTATTATCATTATTATTATTATTATTATTATTATTATTATTACTATTGTTGTTGTTGTTGTTGTTGTTGTTGTTATTATTATTATTATTATTATTATTATTATTATTATTATTATTATTATTATTATTATTATTATTATTATTATTATTATTAAAATTTCTCACCCACCCATCCACCCACCCCTTCCCGGGATCTGCATTTGGGAATAACTAAATCCTAAACAATAATCCTTTTAGGTTTGGGCAAAAGCGAGGGAGAACGGGGGGGGGGGCTGGGGGGGAAAGAAGGGAAAAGAAAAAAAAACAAACCCTGCCAGGCAGAAAGAAGAAAAGAAAATTGAGAAGGAGGAGTTAATTAAAACAAACAAGACTTAACTCGCGGCGGGTTTAATGGGATACTTGGAAAGGGGGGGGGCTGCGTGCCCCGAGGAGACCCGTGTGCCCCCCCCTCCCCTGTGCCAAAATATCTGTTTATAGGGAGGAAAATGAAATCGACAGCTCACAAACAAACATCCGAAATGCTCCTTTTTGGGGAGGGGGAGAGAGGGGGGTAGGGGGTAAAATGAAGGATGGAGGGAGGAATTAGAAGAATTTGGGCCTCCGGTGGGTTTCCCCGAGGCGGTTTGTGGTTCCTGCTGAAAGGAAAGGAGGAAATCTCTCTCTCTTTTTTTTCTTTTCCTCTCCATCTCCTCACTTCCAGGCCAAAGAAAGCTTTACTTAGCAAAGGTTTGGGGCTACTACTACAAGGGTGAGAGGGAGGGGGCTGGTTAAATGGGGAGGGGAGGGGGAGGATATTGAGAGAGGCCATCTCCAATGCTGCTTAATTGAGATTATTGAGTTAAATAGGGACAAAAATCGCTCCGGTTCCAGGAAAGAAAGAAAAAGGGAGTTTCAACACTCACACAAACACAATCCCCTTCACCAGACAAACATCTCCTGAACGTTGCCTAGGTCTGGAATAAAGAGGGAGGGAGGGAGGGAGGGAGGGAGGAAGGAGGGAAGGGAAGGGAAGGGAAGAAGGAAGGAAGGAAGGAAGGAAGGAAGGAAGGAAGGAAGGAAGGAAGGAAGGAAGGAAGGAAGGAAGGAAGGAAGGAGAAAAAGGATGGAAGAAGGGAAGGGAGAGAAGGAACAGAAGGGAAGAGAAAGGGAGAAAAGAAGGAAGGGAGGGAAGGAGAAGGAAGAAAGGGAGGGAGGGAGGGAAAGAGGGAGAGATGAAGGAAGGAAGAAGAGAAAGGGCGAGAAGAAAGGGAAGGGAAGGAAGGAAAAAGAAAGGGAAGGGAGAAAAGCAGGAAGGAAAGGAAGGGAGGGAGGGAGAGAGGGAGGAAGGAGGAAGAGAAAGGGTAAGAAGAAAGGAAAGGAAGGAAGGAAGAGGAAAGGGAAGGGAGAAAAGCAGGAAGGAAAGGAAGGAAAGGAGGGAGGGAGGGAGGGAGGGAGAGATGAAGGAAGGAGGAAGAGAAAGGGTGAGAAGGAAGGAAGAGGAAAGGGAAGGGAGAAAAGCAGGAAGGAAAGGGAGGGAGGGAGAGAAGGAGGAAGGAGGAAGAGAGGGTGAGAAGGAAGGAAAGGAAGGAAGGAAGAGGAAAGAGAAGGGAGAAAAGCAGGAAGGAAAGGAGGGAGAGAGGGAGGGAGAGATGAAGGAAGGAGGAAGAGAAAGGGTGAGAAGGAAGGAAGAGGAAAGGGAAGGGAGAAAAGCAGGAAGGAAAGGGAGGGAGGGAGGGAGGGAGGGAGAGATGTAGGAAGGAAGGGGAAGAGGAAAGGGAAGGGAGGGAAGCAGGAAGGAAAGGAAAGAAGGAAGGGAGGGAGAGATGTAGGAAGGAAGGGGAAGAGGAAAGGGAAGGAAGAGAAGCAAGAAGGAAGGGAGGGAGGAAGGAAGGAAGGAAGTTTTACCTCAGGTTCACTGTTCCCTCCAATCCGGTCTCAAAGCCCCTGTTATTATCCACTATGGGGGGAAAAAAAACCCTTTTCATCAAAAGCAGCACTTATTTCTTAAATGGGTTTGCGATACTCAGACTACTTCGAGCATCGGCGCGTAAGCCTTCCGCCTAAGCAGACTATCTTTCCTTAAAAGCTCGATAAAATAATTGGCTACTCCTAGGCTATGAAGTCCAAAACACAAGTTTTTTTAAAGCTCTGGCAGATTATTGCCCTCCGATTTGTAGCTGAGACCAAAAGAGGGGGAAAAACAACAACAACAAAAAACGGAGCTCCCTGACAGATACTATCCCCTCTGGGTTTCCCCCTTTCAGATGAAATAAAATAAAATAAAATAAAAAATAGAGAATGGGTCCAAACGCCCTTTTCTCGGTTGCCAAAAGTGCTAGAAAAGCAAATAACGAGGGGGGGGGGGAGGGTTGAAATCACATGTGAATTTTTTTTTATTATTAAAAAGCTAGCGCTTCTGCCCTCTAAAACTCCCGGAGAGATTTATTCTCAAATTAATTTTCTCCATTATTCAGCAGTCAGACATTACAGAGTAGAGAAAACAAATCATTAGATTAAAAAAAAAAATCCCTCACGTGCGAATTAAAAAGGTGGCGTTTCTGCCCTCAAGAACTCCCGGAGAGATTTACTCTCAAATTAATTTTCTACTTTATAACCGTCATGGTCCAAGGCGCGTGTCTGGCAAAAGGAAAATTCTTCTTCCTTCGGGCAAGAAAGCTTGAGCCCCTCTACCCGATTATTTTTATTTCATTTTACTATTTTTGAGGGGAGGTCATCTGAACGGGCAAGTTTTGACGCCCTTTGGGTGGGTTTTGTCTGAAATGGTGTAGTAGGTTTCCTACCTGAGCAGGGGGTTGGACTAGATGACCTCCAAGATCCCTTCCAACTTTATTATTGTTATCATCGTCATCATCACCATTGTTATCATCATCATCATCATCATCATCATCAACATCATTATTATTATTATTATTATTATTATTATTATTATTATTATTATTATTATTATTTTGTCCTTCCTTCCTCAACTTTATTGCAAAACCCAAATATTCGGAGGCTTTTGAGGTAGAGCTAGGCCTCAATTTATAGCCACAACGGAGCCCAAAATTTCTGTTGCTAAGCGAGACCTTTGTCAAGTGAACTTTGCCCTATTTTGACGCCTTCTCTTGCCACAGTCGTTAAGTGAATCATGGCATTTGTTAGTTAGCATCCCGGGGGCCACGCAATCCCTTTTTGCGACTATCTGACAAGCAAAGTCCACGGGGAAAGTCGGATTCACTGAACAGTTGTGTTACTAACTGAACAACTGCAGCGATTCACTTAACAGCTGTGGCAAGAAAGGTCATAAAAGGGAGCAAAACTCACTTAAAAAATGTCTCGCTTAGCAACAGAAATTTGTGGGCTCAATTGGGGCCGTAAGTCAAGGACGGCCTGTACTGAAGATAATTATTATTTCCTCAGATTATAGTTTTTGTCCCTTCTCTTTTCGGTTTCTTCCTAAGATAAAATGAACATTTTGTTCCAGGAGCCAGTTGAGCAGATCTTCTTTTAACAGATGGCTGCTAGTCCTCATTGAGGTCTGAGAGAAGAAACTCCCGCCAAGGGTTGAGTTGGGCCTTTGGGATGTAGAAGTGGCTTTTCTAGAGGGCAAATTTGGGATATTTTCCACCACCAGTAAATTGGCCTCTTTCATGGAAGCATCTACAGGCAGGCCTCAAATTACGACCACAATTAAACCCAACATTTCTGCTGCTAAGTGAAACATTTGTTAAGTGAACTTTGCCCTATTTTACGACTTTCCTTGTCACAGTCGTTAAGTGAATCGTTACAGTTGTTAGTATTTTATTTTATTTTATTTTATTGAGAGGAGGAGTCCTTAAAGAGCAAGTTTTTACAGCCCAACGTCCCATGCTCCACAGCCAGGGGGTTGTGGGTTGATGTGGGGGAGGTAGACCCTTTGGGTGGCTCTCGACTTTCTTCAACTTTATTGCAAAACCCAAATATTTGAGGCTGATTCCGGACTTCGGAGGCCTTTGAGGTGCAGGCAGCCCTTGACTAACGGCCACAAGGGAGCCCAAAATTTCTGTTACTAAGTGAGACATTTGTCAAGTGAGTTTCAACCCATTTGGCGATCTTTCTTGCCACCGTTGTTAAGTGAAATGATGCAGTTGTTTAAGTTGGTAACACGGTTGTTAAGTGAATCCGGCTTCCCCATTGACTTTGCTTGTCATAAGGTCATAAAAGGGGGTCAGATGACCCCGGGGAGACATTGCGACCGTCGTAAGTATGAATCAGTTGCCAAGCGTCTGAATTTTGATCAGGTGAAACTTTGATCCTAAGTGTGAAAAACGATCATGTTCCTTTTTTCCAGTGCCGTTGTAACTTTGAATGATCAGTAAATGAAGTTGTACATCATTCTGAGTCCCAGAACGTACACACAAACTTGCAAGCACACAAACACATACCCCTTTGAGGTCCATGAATGAAAATCTTGGCCCTCATGGCATCCCTCTTGAGTCTCAGAGCTTACGCACAAACACACCCATACGCACACCTTTGAGGTCCATGATAATTTCGATCCCGTGATATCGTTCTGAGTCATACAGCTTTCACACATGCCCATAGACACACAGACATAGACACACACGCACACAGACAGACACAAATTTCCTGGCTTTCCCACTTGCAATGTGGACTGCTTTCAGATATTTTTGAAATGCAAATTTAGAATATCATCCTTTTTATTTAACCGCCTCTTCCCTCACATCACATGCTACACAAAGATGGGTTAGAAAACAGGTGGGGAACTATGGCCCCTTTTATGACTTGTGGACTTCAATTCCCAGAATTCCTGTGGCAGCCATGCTGGCCCAGGTATTCTGGGAGTTGGTCCACCAGTCATAATGGGATCCATAGTTCCCCACCCCTGTTCTAATCCATTTTGCTGGCTGAGGAATTCTGGGAGTTGAAGTCCACCAGTCATAAGGGGGGGTCATAGTTCCCCACCCCTGTTCTAATCCATCTTTCTGGCTGAGGAACTCTGGGAGTTGAAGTCCACCAGTCATAAGGGGGGTCATAGTTCCCCACCCCTGTTCTAATCCATTTTGCTGGCTGAGGAATTCTGGGAGTTGAAGTCCACCAGTCATGAGGGGGGCCATAGTTCCCCACCCCTGTTCTAATCCATCTTTCTGGCTGAGGAACTCTGGGAGTTGAAGTCCACCAGTCATAAGGGGGGTCATAGTTCCCCACCCCTGTTCTAATCCATTTTGCTGGCTGAGGAATTCTGGGAGTTGAAGTCCACCAGTCATGAGGGGGGCCATAGTTCCCCACCCCTGTTCTAATCCATCTTTCTGGCTGAGGAACTCTGGGAGTTGAAGTCCACCAGTCATAAGGGGGGGTCATAGTTCCCCACCCCTGTTCTAATCCATCTTTCTGGCTGAGGAACTCTGGGAGTTGAAGTCCACCAGTCATAAGGGGGGTCATAGTTCCCCACCCCTGTTCTAATCCATCTTTCTGGCTGAGGAACTCTGGGAGTTGAAGTCCACCAGTCATAAGGGGGGGTCATAGTTCCCCACCCCTGTTCTAATCCATCTTTCTGGCTGAGGAACTCTGGGAGTTGAAGTCCACCAGTCATAAGGGGGGTCATAGTTCCCCACCCCTGTTCTAATCCATCTTTCTGGCTGAGGAACTCTGGGAGTTGAAGTCCACCAGTCATAAGGGGGGTCATAGTTCCCCACCCCTGTTCTAATCCATCTTTCTGGCTGAGGAACTCTGGGAGTTGAAGTCCACCAGTCATAAGGGGGGGCCCTTGTTCCCCACCTTTGGGTTAAAAGTTATGGCTTTCCCTCCATCTTCTGTTTCCCATGGCTGATTCTAACCTGGATTAGTGGCCTGCCAGGGTTCATTAAGGCCAGGTTAATTCGGATTATAGGTCGTAAAATGGGGCAAAGTTCACTTAACAGCTCTTGCTTAAGGAGAAATTTGGGGGTCCACTGGGGTCGTAAGTCGAGGACCACCTGTTTTGGGCAGCAAACGACAGTCAGAAATGGACTCTGTTTTGCACCACACGCTTAACCAGCTCAGGTGCCCCTGGCCTGTTGCCCAAACCCAGTTATTCCTTGACCTACGACCATTTGTGTAGTAATCGTTCCAAGTTACAACGGCACTGGAAAAAGTGACAGGGCCAGTCCTCACACTTACAACCAACCATGTCCCCATGGTCCGCTTAGCAACGGATATACATTTATCACCCTTGTAGCATCCCAGGATCGTGTGTCCTCCATTTTACGACCTTCCCAGCCAGCTTCCGACAATTGGGGGGGGAAGGGGGGGAAAACTGGATTTCACTTAATGACCGTGTGATTCACTTAATAACCGTGTGGGTGGGGAAAGAGATTGCAAAATCGGGTTGGTCCCAGACTCGCCTGTTTTGTGAATGTTAGGACTGTAATGGGCAGGCTGCGTTGCGGTTGTAGGTCGAGGACTTCATGGTCTGGTGCCCAAATCCAGCACAGGGGTTCCTTCAGCCCACCCCCCCACCCCCCCGCCACATCAAAAGTCTGGTGCAAACCCAGACACCGGTGAGGAGAATGCACTCTGCACAGGCTCAGAGGCAGCCCACGCTGGAAGGCAAACTGCTTCATCCTCCTTTGGGTGCAAGAATGGTTTTGGGGGGCAGGGGGGATGCCCCCACCCCCGATTTTGAGGGATGCAGAGCCAGGGAGGAAAATAAGTCCAAAGGCGCCCCAGGTTTCCCCCCTCCGCTTCCCCCCCCCTTTTGCTCATTTCCTGGCTGTTTATCTTCATTTCCAATCAATAAAAGGAAGCCGGGAGACTGACTCGGTTGTTTCCCTGAATGAATGACGGTGATTACGAGCCCTTGGCCAGATGCCAAGCTTCCAGGGATGGGGAAGGGGATCTTTTGCACTTCTGAATGGCGTGCAAAGGCTGCAGCCGGGCCCGGAGGTGGCGAGGAGAAGGGCCGACGGCCCCATAGGTCAATGGGCTTGGGAAGGATGCTTAACCATGAGAAGGAAGGGAGAAAGGCAGAAGGAGATGCAAAGGGGTTGAGGGCAGGGAGGGTAGAAGGGAGGGAGGGAGGGAGGGAGGGAGGAAGGAAGGAAGGAAGGAAGGAAGGAAGGAAAGAGATGAGGATGAGAGGAAGGAAGGGAATAACAGTGGGAAGGAGAGAAAGGGAAGGAAGGAAAAGGAGGGAGGGAGGGAGGAAAAGAGAGAAAAGGAGGAAAGAAAGAAAAGGTAAGGGAGGGAGGGAGGAAAGGAAAAGAAAAGGAAGGGAGGGTAGAAGGAAGGAGAAAGAGAGAAAGAAGGAAAGGAAGGGAGAAGGAGAAGGGAGAAGAAGGGAGGGATGAAGGAAGGGGCGGAATGGGAAGGAAGGAAGGAAAGGAAAGGAAAAGAAAAGAGGAAGGGAAGGTAGAAGGAAGGAGAAAGAGAAAAGGAAGGAAGGAAGGAAGGAAGGAAGGAAGGAAGGAAGGAAGGAAGGAAGGGTTAGGGTTAGGGTTAGGGTTAGGGTTAGGGTTAGGGTTAGGAAGGAGATTGTGAATTCTAGCCCCATCTTCCACATGAGAAACCTCCTGGGTGACTTTGGGTCAATTGCTTTCTCTCAGGAGGGTGGGGGGGTGGGGTTGGACTAGATGACCTACAAGATCCCTTCCAACTCTGTTATTCTATTCTAGCCCAACTCACCTCTCAGGCTTGTTGAGGAAATTGGAGGAGAAAGCAGCACTCAGCTGCTATTTGCCACTATTTATATATCTAATTGTATAATTAATAATCAAAGGAAGGCGAGATTGCACACGGCAGCACTTAAGCAACCTCGGATAATCTCGACGGCCTCAGCAAGGCTGAATTTCTGGTTGAGTCCTTGGATGGGAGACCACTAGGAGAGTTCAGGATTGTAGGGTAGTCTGCGAAATCAAAGTATTAATCCGGGAAAAAGAGCCTGGGAAATCATCTTGACATTACAAGCAAAGAAACAACAGGAAAATGTCAATGAGCTGAACAGGCAACTGGACTTGACTCAAAAGGGCTGATAACCCTTAATCCCAGGACAACTGGGTGCATAGCTGGTTTAATCTCAGTTGTCCTGGAATTAAGGGGAATTCTGGGAGCTGAAGCCCGCCCATCTTAAAAGTCGCCAAGGTGGAGAAACACTGCTTTTTTTGCTCAGGCAAAATAAATCCCTAAATTCTCACACACACCCAGATACTCAACCCAGATTATCCCAGACTAACAACTCGTGTGAACCCAGATGTTCAGCCAGAAACAAGCCCACATTCCCCAGCCTTTTTTTTTTCTTCCAGCGAACCAGATCAGAGCCGAGTAAATATGGCTTTCCATCTCCGGCGGGGGAGAAAGGTGGTTTCAATCCAATTTGATGTATGACACCTGTTTTAGTGTGGAAAATATTAAAAAAAAAGCAGCTGTTTTAGCCAGCCAGCTGTTAACCCGCCAGCAGGATTGCCAAGCATGCTAAAACAGTAGCTGGGCTGGCTTTGAGGACCCAGATCATCGATAGACTTCAAACCAGGGTGCATCGTGGTGGTTCAAGCTGCAAATCTCACTGTGCCTTGCAGTTGTTCCGTGTGTGTGTGTGTGTGTGTGTGGAGATTCTGGGTTAATGGGGCAGCCTGTCTCCCCGATTTGTGGATCCCTTTGCTGGATCTGACGTGTCTTTGCTTGGGCCTCTCCAGATTGACGGATTCTCTGCTCTCCGTCATTTTTTTTCTCGTCTGCAGAGCAGCTGGCCAACAAGGGGAACCTGAGTTGAATGCTACACAGGCAGGCAGGGTGGGAGAACGTGAGAATGGGTGGGTGGGTGGGTGGTGGTGGTGGGGAGGAACAAGGTGGGGAAGGAAAAAAGGGGCGGATGGAGAGATAAATAGTCTGCACGGATGGATGGGCAAGGTTGGCAGACGGGCGGCTGTGATGAATAGCGAAGGGCCCTGGGTGGACGGGAGGGTGATGGACAGCTGCACAAAGCGGTGGGTGCGCTGATGGTCCCCGTGGACGCACGAGTGGGTGTTAAAAGGAAAAAGGCCACTGCGGAAATAGGAAAGGGGGAGGAGGAGGAGGAGGAGGAGGAAACAAGGAAGAAAAGGTTGGGAGAGGCTTGGACTGAGGTACATGAAAGGTCAGGATCTGGAGCGTCATTGACTCATGACAGCTGGGGAGAGTTGTGAGGCAGGTCCTCAATGAGTTCTAGTGGCTTTCTTCTCAGGTGGCTAAGTTGAAAAAGAGGCAGAATTCAGGGCTTCTAGTGGGAGTGTGAATGCTCCAACACTGGAAGTTTTTAAGAAGAGACTGGACAGCCATTTGTCCAAAATGGCATAGGGTTTCCTGCCTGAGCAGTGGGTTGGACTAGATGACCTACAAGGTCCCTTCCAACTTCTTCTTCTTCTTCTTCTTCTTCTTCTTCTTCTTCTTCTTCTTCTTCTTCTTCTTCTTCTTCTTCTTCTTATTATTATTATTATTATTATTATTATTATTATTATTATTATTATTATTATTATTCTTATTCTTATTATTATTATTATTATTATTATTATTATTATTATTATTATTATTATTATTATTATTATTATTATTATTATTATTATTATTATAATATAAGGGAGGGAGCGCTGAGTTCACCTAACTAGCAATATGTACAATACAACCTCAGCAGCTTTTAAGGTGGGTGGACTTCAGCTCCCAGAATTCCTTAGCTAGTATGCTGGGGTGGGGGGGGGTTGTCTGTGCTTGGAAGTGTGCGGGGTGGAGAATTCTGGGAGTTGGAGTCCACGCATTTTAAAGCTGGTGAGGTTGAGAAACGTTGCAATCATGGCTTAACATGAAGGCTTGGTTCATGTAGCTGTCTATGGCTGGCTGACTCCTCGCCGTGCGACATCGGCTGGGGTCGCCTGCTTTCAAAGCTCAGCCAGGGGTTTATATGGACATTAAGTTGGTATTTCAGACACATTTGAATAGCATCTCCCCACCCTCAGTAATTCTGATATTCAGCCATTATGCTTATCTATCCGGATTACAATGAGATTCTGCCTGTTCCAGGGTGATATGAGGGTCTCTGGATTTCTGTCTGTCTATCATCTATCTCCATCCATTCATCCATCTGTCTATCCATTTGTCTGTCTGTCTTTCTGTCTGTCTCTCTCCATACATCCATGCATCATCACGTCTCTGTGTGACTGTCTATCTATCTATCTATCTATCTATCTATCTATCTATCTATCTATCTATCTATCTATCTATCTATCTATCTATCTATCTATCATCTATCTATCTATCTCCATCCATCATGTCTCTCTCTGTGTGTCTGTCTGTCTGTCTATCCATCCATATCTATCTGTCTGTCCATCCGTCTGTCTGTCTGTCTGTCTGTCTCCATGCATCCATGCATCCATCATGTCTCTGTGTGTCTGTCCGTCATCCATCTCTATCTATCTATCTGTCTATCTATCTATCTATCTATCTATCTATCTATCTATCTATCTATCTATCTATCTATCATGTCTCTGTGTGTGTGTGTGTGTCTGTCTGTCTATCCATCCATCCATCATGTCTCGTGTGTGTCTGTCTGACTATTCATCCATCCATCCATCCATCCATCCATATCTTGTCTGTCTGTCTGTCCATCCGTCTGTCTGTCTGTCTGTCTCCATCCATCCATGCATCCATGCATCCATCATGTCTCTGTGTGTCTGTCCGTCATCCATCTCTCTCTCTCTCTCTCTCTCTCTCTCTCTATCTATCTATCTATCTATCTATCTATCTATCATGTCTCTGTGTGTGTGTGTGTGTGTCTGTCCATCCATCCATGTCTTGTGTGTGTTTCTGTCTGTCTATTCATCCATCCATCTCTCTCTCTCTCTCTCTCTCTCCATCCATCCATCCATCCATCCATCCATCCATCCATCCATCCATCTATCTATCTATCTATCTATCTATCTATCTATCTATCTATCTATCTATCTATCTATCTATCTATCTATCTATCTATCTATCTATCTATCTATTTATTTTTTTACAATATAATAGAGCTAGAAGGGACCTTGGAGGTCTTCTAGTCCAGCCCCCTGCTCAAGCAGGAGAACTTATACTATCTCAGACAAGTGACTGTCTAGCCTCTTTTTAAAAATCTCCAGTGATGGAGCACCCACAACCTCTGGTGGCCAGCTGTTCCACTGGTTGATTGTCCTCACTGTCAGGAAGTTTCTCCTTAATTCCAGGTTGCTTCTCTCTTTGGTCAGTTTCCAACCATTGTTTCTTGTTATTAGTTTAGTCACTTTGTCGAAGAATGAAATAAGATTGGTTTGGCATGATCTGTTTTTAACAAACCCGTGCTGGCTACTAGTTATAACTTTGTTTGCTTCTAGTTGTCCGCAGATCTGCTTTTTTGATTATCTTTTCCAGGATCTTCCCAGGTATTAATGTTAAACTGATTGGTCTGTAGTTTCCTGGGTCCGTTTTTTTCCCCCTTTCTTGAAGATAGGGACTACATCAGCCCTTTTCCAATACTCAGGTGCGCCAGGATTTTTAAAAGATGTGGTGCAACGGTTCTGAGATAACATCTGCCAGCTCCTTCAAAACTCTGGGATGTAATCTGTCAGGCCCTGGTGATTTATATTCGTCAAGGTTGGATAGGTGTTCTCTTACCATTTTCTTGCTTATTTTAATTTTTGTTTCTAATTTCTCTTTTGCAGTGGGGTTTTTTTGGGGTATGTTGGGCTATAGTTTCTTTTTGTGTGAAGACTGATGTAAAGTGGAGCCTTGGTGGAGCAGTGGGCTAATGCCTCCTTAAGTAACACCAGCTGCCTGCAATTAGTGCAGGTTCGAGTCCCACCAGGCTCAAGGTTGACTCAGCCTTCCGTCCTTCTGAGGTAGGTAAAATGAGGACCCAGATTGTTGGGGGCAATTAAACTGACTTTGTAATAATGCCGCTTGGGGTGTGTGTGAAAGCCCTAATAAGCAGGCATATACATAGAATGAAGGCTACTGCTAAGCTTGTAAGCCGCCCTGAGTCTTCAGAGAAGGGTGGGATATAAATGGAATTAAAATAAAAAAAAATAAAAAAGTATGAGTTAAACAGCTCTGCTTTCTCCTTTTTGCCTATTATTTCCTTGCCATCTTCTCTCTTTAGTGGACCTACAGTTTCCTTGACTTTTTACTTGTTAATATGTTGGAGGAAACTTTTTTTTAAATTATCCATGATTTCTGTTGCAAGTCTTTGTTCGCTCTGAGCCTTTGCTTTCCTGACTTCGTCTTTACATGTTCTGGCTGTCTGCTGATAATCGGCCTTAGTTATGTACCCCTCTTCCCATTTTTTGTATTTGTCCTTTTTGTCTTTCAGTTTGTCAGAGAGATCTTTGTGCAGCCATGCTGGTTTCTTCTTGACTTTCTTGTTTTTCTTTTTCAGTGGTATTGTGCTGGACTGGGCTTTTATGTTCTATCTCCATCCATCCATCCACCCATCCATCCATCCATCCATGTATCTAATGTATCTCTCTCTCTCCATATATACATATACATACATAGATATATAGATATAGATATAGACATCCTATCTATCTATCTGTCTATCTATCTATCTATCTATCTATCTATCTATCTATCTATCTATCTATCTATCTATCTGAGATAAAGAGACAGAGAGAATGGATGAAAATAGATACATAGATGATAGATAGATAATAGACAGATGATTGATAGATCTTCAACCATCCATCCATCATTTCTATCAATCATCTCTTTCTCCATCCATCCATCCATTCATCTTGTCTGTCTGTCTGTCTATCTATCTATCTATCTATCTATCTATCTATCTATCTATCTATCTATCTATCTATCTATCTATCTATCTATCTATCTATCTATCTATCTATCTATGAGATAAAGAGACAGAGAGAATGGATGAAAATAGATAGATGATAGATAGATTTTCATCCATCCATCCATCCATCATTTCTATCAATCATCTCTCTCTCCATCCATCCATCCATCCATCCATCCATCCATCCATCCATCCATCCATCCATCCATCCATCCTGTCTGTCTGTCTGTCTGTCTGTCTATCTATCTATCTATCTATCCATCCATCTATCTATCTATCTATCTATCTATCTATCTATCTATCTATCTATCTATCTATCTATCTATCTATCTGAGATAAAGAGACAGAGAGAATGGATGAAAATAGATACATAGATGATAGATAGATAATAGATGATTGATAGATCTTCAGCCAGCCAGCCATCTATTTAATTGGGCTACTGTATTTAATATTTCTTTTAATTTTTATATATTGTATTTTATTGTATTGCCCTGTACACCGCCCTGAGTCCTTCGGGAGAAGGGCAGTATAAAAATTAAATTATTATTATTATTATTATTATTATTATTATTATTATTATTATTATTATTATTATTATTATTATTATTATTATTATTATTATTTCTATCAATCATCTCTCTCTCCATTTATCCATTCATCCTGTCTGTCTGTCTGTCTGTCTGTCTGTCTATCTATCTATCTATCTATCTATCTATCTATCTATCTATCATCTATCTATCTATCTATCTATCATCTATCTATCTATCTATCTATCTATCTATCTATCTATCTATCTATCATCTATCTATCTATCTATCTATGAGATAAAGAGACAGAGAGAATGGATGAAAATAGATAGATGATAGATAGATAATAGATAGATGATTGATAGATCTTCAGCCAGCCAGCCAGCCATCATTTCTATCAATCATCTCTCTATCCATCCATCCATCCATCCATCCATTTATCCATTCATCCTGTCTGTCTGTCTGTCTGTCTGTCTGTCTGTCTGTCTGTCTGTCTATCTATCTATCTATCTATCTATCTATCTATCTATCTATCTATCTATCTATCTCCTATTTTTTCTATTGCTGGCCATAGGGAGATGCCAGTCCAGACTCAAAGGATCTCTCTTTCGGAGAAAGCAGCGACCTTGCCCTGAGTCATACGTTGGTAAAGAAACACAATGAAAATGTTAAGGGCTCCATCTGGCTAGAGGAGAGCCAACTTTTGGGGAATCAGTATGGCTGGAAATTACCACATCAGGGCACTTCATTTCAGAAGAAGCAGCTGCGCCCCACGCTTGCAGAAGGAGAGGAGTTCAGGCGTTGAGTAGGGACACATATGCAGCTAGAGACACGCTCACTGCTGGGATGTGATCTGTGGTTCATGCTAACCACAGAATCCAAAGATGCTTTTTAAGAGACCCCGATTGTTTCATCCATTTGCAATGCAGATGTTTGTTTGCCCTAGATAATTTGCGTGGCTGCCCAACATACTCAGGGGGACTCCAGTACGAAACTCAATAAATTCCCACTCCCCACCCCGCCGGTGACAAGTATCAAACCAACAATTTGACAGGCACTGCATCACTTGGGGGTCCCCAGGCCGATTGGCAAACCCAGGTCTTTGGGGCCTTTCGAAAGAGTTTCAAGATGGCGGCCGGTCCTATTTCTGCAAGGTTAGTGTCCCACAGGGAGAGAGCCGCCACAGAGACGTCCCTTCTCCTTGGTCCCACTAGGCCCGGGGTTCTCCAAACCTGGCAACTTTAAGGCTTGTGGACTTCAACTCCCAGAATTCCCCAGCCTGAGGGATTCTGGGAGTTGAAGTCCCCAAGTCTTAAATGCCTATGGAGATTCTCAGTCATCCAGGTCATAGTAGTTCCAAAGATGCCTTTTCACGAGGCAACTGGACTTTCTTTCGTTTTTAATTTGAAGATGTTTCGCTTCTCATCCAAGAAGCTTCTTCAGCTCAGACCTGAAGAAGCTTCCTGGAGGAGAAGCAAAAAAGCACCTTTGGGACGCAAGTCTTAAAGTTGCCGAGTTTGGAGACCCTTGCACTGGAGGGACTTCCTTAGGAAAGAGGACCCATAACATCCTCGGCTTCCTTGCTCTGGTGGGTTAGATGTTAGATGTCATCCATGAAAGATGGTCCTTCAAATAATCTGACCAAAAGACATGTAGAGCTGGAAACATGGAACCCAAAGCTGCCCAGATGTTCTGCTGGTGGGTTCGTTCGAAGATCCCGTGGTTGATCACCATGGCTGGGAAGCCCTGTTTAAGCTCCAATCCTCTTCCTTGTGTCCAGATCCACCCAGATGGGGTAGCCGATCTCTATGGGCCATGCAGAAGAGCTGAGCGTCCTGTCACGAGGTGACTGAACCTGGGGGGGACAAGCCATGATCAGCTTCCTGCAGCTTCTCCTCGCTTGGCTGGGAGGGTGTGGTTGCGCAGGCCGCCTCGTGCCCCCCAGCCAAGGAGCCAAGGCCGGGTCCTTCCGTGGAAACCTGTCTCAACGTTGGGAGAGACCGCTCTTCAGGACTCGTCGCAGCTGGGTGTGGAACCAGTTCTTCGTCATTGAGGAATATTCTGGTCCAGAACCTGTCCTCATTGGAAGGGTGAGCCCTGAAGGAAATTTCTCAGAAGGGATCTTACATTGAAGAGAATCCTGCATACTAGCCCCACGGATATCCATGGTAGCAGAGTTTAATGAAGGACTTTCCTTAATTAGCCTTCCAATGAAATCTAGAATAGAATAGAATAAGAAATAGAATAGAATAGAATGGAATAGAATAGAATAAGAAATAGAATAGAATAGAATAAGAAATAGAATAGAATAGAATAGAATAAGAAATAGAATGGAGTTTAGAATAGAATAGAAATGTAATGTGATGTAATGTAAGAATAGAATAGAATAGAATAGAATAGAATAGAATAGAATAGAATAGAATAGAATAGAATAGAATAGAATAGAATAGAATAATAGAATACGGAATGGAATGGAATGGAATAGAATAGAATAGAATAGAATAGAAATTTAGAATAGAATAGAATAAGAAATAGAATAGAATATAGAATAGAATAGAATGGAATAATTAAATATAGAATAGAATAGAAAATATGGAACGGAATGGAACGGAACGGAACAGAATAGAATAGAAAATATGGAATGGAATAGAACAGAACAGAACAGAACAGAACAGAACAGAATAGAATAGAGCTGGAAGGGACCCTGGAGGTCTTCTAGTCCAGCCCCTTGCTCAAGCAGGAGAACCTACACCATCTCAAACAGGTGATTGTCTAGTCTCCTCTTAAAAATCTCCAGCGATGGAGCACCCACGACTTCTGGTGGCAAGCTGTTCCACTGGTTGATTGTCCTCGCTGTCATATATATATATATATATATATATATATATATATATATATATATATATATATATATATATATATATATATATATATATATACATAGAGTCTCGGGTTTCTTCCCGCGTTCCTTTCATCTTCAGAAAGTTGTGGCGACGTTTCGACGAAATCCCATCCGTCATCATCAGGCCGGAGTGTTCCTCCTGCTGCTTCCAGGAGCAATGTGTGGTCTGGCTGTTCCTTTCCTTCCAACTGCCGGTGGGGCTGTGTTCACCGGCAGTTGGAAGGAAAGGAACAGCCAGACCACGCATTGCTCCTGGAAGCAGCAGGAGGAACACTCCGGCCTGATGATGACGGATGGGATTTCGTCGAAACGTCGCCACAACTTTCTGAAGATGAAAGGAACGCGGGAAGA
Organism: Vipera berus; assembly: GCF_964194415.1. Taxonomy (NCBI): domain Eukaryota; kingdom Metazoa; phylum Chordata; class Lepidosauria; order Squamata; family Viperidae; genus Vipera; species Vipera berus. The sequence continues at coordinate 72,169,676 of NC_138210.1, read as the reverse complement.
AACCCGAGACTCTAGATCTACACATACAGACACCCGCGAGAATCTACGAAAACAAATATATATATATATACACACACACACACACACACACACGATAACAGAATTGGAAGGGACCTTGTAGGTCATCTAGCCCACCCACCCCACCCCTGCCCAAGCAGGAGACCCTATACCACTATATCAGTTTGATTCCCCTTTCTCCTTTTTTGGAGATTCTTCATTCGTGGCCTTTTCTTCTCTAAAGTTCTCCCTGGTCAGTTCTACCACAGCCAAATCTGACATTTTAGAAATTAATGCAAACTTTCCCAAACTTGTCATCGTGATGTGTGATCTTCCTGGAATGACCAGAAAGAAAGGGGGGGGGGAGGAAATATTTAAAATTCTGTCTTCGACCAAAGGCCAGATCAGAATCAATAAACATTCCACTAATTGGATGCTGAATGCAGAAAAAATGAAATAGACAGTATTAAGACTGTCCTGTCTCTTTCTACAAAAGCTTCTGAAGGCAAGTTGTTCCATTGATTTATTGTTCTTGCTATCAGGAAATTTCTCCTTGATTCCAGGTTGCTTCTCTCCTTGATGAGTTTCCATCCGTTGCTTCTTGTCCTGCCTTGGGGCGCTTTGGACAATAAGTTGACCCCATCTTCTTTGGGGCAGCCCCTCAAATATTGAAACGCTGCTATCATGTCACCTCTGGCCCTTCTCTTCATTCAACTAGACATCCCCAATTCCTGCAACCGTTCTTTGTACGTTTCAGCCTCCAGCCCCCTAATCACCTTTGTTGCTCTTCTCTGCGCTCTTTCCAGAGGCTCAACGTCTTTTATTTTATCATGTGACCAAACACGGATGCAATATTCCATGTGCGGTCCCAAAGGTGCTTTTTTTCCCAGGAGGCAATTGGACTTTCTTTTTTTTCTCCTTGAAGAGGTTTTGCTTCTCATGCAAGAAGCTTTGTGAGCTCTGAAAATCTCCATAGACCTTCCCAACTGCGGTCTTAGGAAGTGGTACTAACACTTCGCGTGATCTTGATTCTACCTCTCTGGAAGACCAATTGGTTCTTCTACCCGGAATCCTCGGATCTGGGTGATCTTCTGGTAGGTGGTCCATTGCAACTTGCAGTTCTTCAAGTCATAGGAAGTCCACAGCTTGGGAGGACTGGAGATCCAAGCTAGAACTAAGGAGAAATGTCCTAACGGTGAGAACAGTTAACCAGTGGAACTGCTTGCCACCAGAAATTGTGGGTGCTCCATCACTGGAGGTTTCCAAGAAGAGATTGGACAACCATTTGTCTGAAGTGGTGTAGGGCCTCCCGCTTGAGCAGGGAGTTGGACTAGAAGACCTCCAAGGTCCCTTCCAATGCTATCATTCTACATTCATCTCAAGAAGATTGGCCCACCTGATCTTACTCTTCAACCCTGACAGATCCCGTTGGCCAATGTCCTTCCTTGTATGTCTTCCTTCTCTTTGGCAGTTGCACACGGATGTGGATCGTGGGGAAGGCCGTATCAAGTACGTCTTGACCGGAGAAGGGGCAGGCACAGTCTTCGTCATCGATGAGAAGACGGGCAACATCCATGTCACCAAGACGTTGGATCGAGAGGAGAAGGCCCAGTATACGTTGCTGGCTCAAGCGGTGGATCGGGCCTCCAACCGGCCTCTGGAGCCACCCTCGGAGTTTATTATCAAAGTCCAGGACATTAATGACAATCCACCCGTCTTCCTCCAGGGCCCTTATCATGCCACCGTGCCGGAGATGAGCAATGTCGGTGAGTCGGTTGCCGGAAAAGTGAGGAGAACATCTCCAGATGATCCGTGGAGTTCCTGCTCCTCCTGACCATGCAACAGGAAGGGACCTCTAATTTTTTTTCCCAGTGGGAAACTGGAGAGGGTGACATTCAAAATTCAGACCTTGGCAACCGACTCATATTTATGACGGTCGCCGTGTCCTGGGGTCACGTGATTTCCCCTTTTGTGACTTCCTGACCAGCAAAGTCAAGGGGTGTGTGTGTGGAAATCTCGATTCGCTTAACGACCGTGTTCCCAATTTAACCACGGCAGCGATTCCCTTAACAACTGTGGCAAGAAGAGGTCGTAAAAGAGGGCCAAAACTCACGTCACCGTTTTCTCACTTAGCAAGAGAAATTTTGGGTTCCAATGTGGTCGTAAGTCAAGGACTACCTCTAATGGAAAACTAGGGGAAAGAAAAAGAGAATGTGGGATAGAAAGGGAAAAAGGAAAAAAAAAAAGGAATTGATTTCTAATCCTGGCACAGTAGAAGGTAATAACTTTACAACCTCATTTTTTTTACTTTGACAAAATACTATATACTAGCCTTTTCTATAACAACAAGCCTATCTAATCAACAAAAACAAAAAAAAATCAAAGTTTAATTTAATTTAATTGACTTAACCCCTGCGGCAAGAAAGGTCGCACCATGTGGAAAAATTCACGGAGCTGTCTTGCTTAATGACAGAAAGGGTCGTAAATAGGAACCAGTTGCCAAGCGTCCAAATTTTGACCCTGTGACCACGGCTGCAGGCTGCCCTGTCGTAAGTGCGAACAACTTTCATAACTCATTTTTTTCAGCGCCGCTGTAACTTCGAACGGTCACTAAATGAATGGATGTAAGTTTGAGGACTACTTGTATTTTGTTTCTGGCCCTGTTGTTCTTATTCTTTCCGACGCTGGGCCATTTTTTCCCCTAAAAAAAATTAACAACGTTCACGCAACTTCCAGGAGAGGTAAAGTCCCAACAGTTGGACTCGTGGAATGTACCAAAAACGGACGTTTTAAGCCCAAATTGTGTCCCTTCCGAGTCTTTTTACAGGCAGGCCTAAAACCTAAAAGTTCTGTTACTAAGTGAGACGTTTGTTCAGTAAGTTTTGTCCCACTTTACGACCTTCCTTGCCACAGTTGTTAAGTGAATCAGGGCAGCTGTTTAGTAACACGGTTGTTAAGTGAATCTGGCTTCCCCATTTACTTTGCTTGCCAGAAAGCCGAAAAAGGGATCACGTGACACTGGTATGCTGCACCCGTCATAACTATGAACCGGTTGCCAGGCGTCTGAATTTTGATCAAGTGTGAAAAATGATGCATAAAGTCACTTTTTTCAGTGTTATTGCAACTTCAAATGGGCAGTAAATGATTATGCTGTAAAACACATACCTCTATTGTGTATTTTTCTGGCTAAAATGTGGGGGCCAACCAAGCCAGTTGCATGATTTCTTGTTCAAGGTATGCTTTGGCACCCAGCTTGGAGGCTAATTCTGCCACCCCCTTAAATACATTGTGTGAAATGAGACCTAATTAAAAAAGCCAATTTAAAATGAGGTGTGTTGACATTATCTGTCAACATTACGATATTATTGAGCCCGAGTGGGTTTCCTTCCTGAATTATAATTGAGGAATACACAAGGATTCTTAACAGCCCAAAATGTTGGCTTAGTCCATTATTTTTCAAACTTGGGAAATTGAACTTCAACTCCCAGAATTCCCCAGCCAGCATGTGTGGATTTCAATGCCCAGAATTCCCCAGCCAGCATGTGTGGATTTCAACTCCCAGAATTCCCCAGCCAGCATGTGTGGATTTCAACTCCCAGAATTCCCCAGCCAGCATGTGTGGATTTCAACTCCCAGAATTCACCAGCCAGCATCTGTGGACTTCAACCCCCAGAATTCTCGAGTCAGCAATTTGGCTGGAGAATTCTGGGAGTAGAAGTCCACTCATCTTAAAGTTCCTAACTTGGGGAATAAGAAAAGGCTTAATCAGAGGAAAACCTGATCTCAGTAAATAGCCCTTTTTATTTATTTGTTTATTTCTTTATGACATTTATTTGCCACTGGTCTTGTATCCAACGACTCTGGACGGCCTGCAGCATAAAAAACATTAAAGTATTAAAAAGCATTCAAATCAAACCATCACAGAGACACAGTGGATTAAATCATTAACAAATAAAAGCATTAACACCAGATGGGAAAGGAGGGAGCTGGACACTCGGTCCAAAGTGTGGGGGGGATTGGGAGGGAGGTTCTGCTGCTTGAGCAGGGGGCTGGACTAGATGACCTCCAAGGTCCCTTCCAACTTCTATTCTATTCTATTCTATTCTATTCTATTCTATTCTATTCTATTCTATTCTATTCTATTCTATTCTATTCTATTATGTTTTATTGTTCTATTCTAGTCCAGTCTAGTTTAGTCTAGTCTAGTCTAGTCTATATTTTATTATTCTAGTCTAATCTAGTCTATTCTAGTCTATTCTTCTATTATCATTTTCTCCTCTTCTGTCATCCTCTCCGCTCCTCTCCTCTCCTCTCCTATTATCATTATTCCATTCCATTCCATTCCAGTCCAGTCCAGTCCAGTCCAGTCTAGTCTAGTCTAGTCTAGTCTAGTCTATATTTTATTATTCTAGTCTAGTCTAGTCTAGTCTATATTTTATTATTCTATTCTATTCTATTCTATTCTATTCTATTCTATTCTATTCTATTCTATTCTATTCTATTCTATTCTATTCTATTCTATTCTAGTCTAGTCTAGTCTAGTCTAGTCTAGTCTAGTCTAAAGGTAAAGGTAAAGGTTCCCCCGCACATGCATGCTAGTCGTTTCCGACTCTAGGGGCCGGTGCTCATCTCCGTTTCGAAGCCGAAGAGCCAGCGCTTGTCCGAGGACATCTCCGTGGTCATGTGGCCGGCATGACTAGACACCAAAGGCGCACGGAACGCTGTTACCTTCCCACCGTAGCGGTCCCTATTTTTCTACTTGCAATTTTATGTGCTTTTGAACTGCTAGGTTGGCAGAAGCTGGGACGAGTAACAGGCGCTCACTCTGTTACGTGGCACTCGGGATTCGACCCGCCAAACTGCCGACCTTCTGATCGACAAGCTCAGCGTCCTAACCCACTGAGCCACCGCGTCCCTTTAGTCTAGTCTAGTCTAGTCTATATATTTTATTCTAGTCTAGTCTAGTCTAGTCTAGTCCATTCTAAGAGGTGGAAGGTGGGATTACTTTTTAATTGGTCAACCACCTCCAGTAACAAACACCCCCATTGGGTCCCTACCACTAACCTAAACCCCTAAGCTTATTACATTGGTTCAGACGTGGCTTTGGTCCTGTGGTCCTGTGGCTCACACAGTAGAGTTACAGGTGGCTTTGTCCACAAATGGGCGAAACTAGGTAGTCCTTGGGTCAGAACAGTTCATTTAGCGACCATTCAAAGTTACAACGGCCTTGAAAAAAAAGTGACATTGCCCAGCATGCTAGCAAGGGAATTCTGGGAATTGAAGTCCACTGATCTTAAAGTTGATCTACAATAAATGTGTTTTACATTTGTTTGGCAAACTGGACGATTGCGTTGAGTTGGGAAAGTCCCCCCCCCAACTCCCTCCCCAGGCCTTCTGTTTCGCAGATCTAACCGTTCCCAGCTTGTTTTAAATTGAGATTGTGCCTGTTTGAATGTTTCTGGAGGGTTTGATCTATGTTGCTATGGGAACGCTTTTCCAAACCGTTTTTTCGGCTGTAGGCCTTTGGGCGGACCAGGTGTTTTATTTTTTAAAGAACTCAGCTGCTCCCTAGAAATAAACAGAGCAAGGCTGGCCGCAGGTTGCGAAAAAGGAAAATAAATCGGTCATCCCTAACGGAGGTAAAGGACTTAAGAGAGGATTTTTAAAACTTTGGCTTTCCCAGAGGGTTTTTTTTTTGTTGGCTTGTTTGTTTTAACGCTATTTTCTTCTTCAGCCTTCAAAAGGCAGCCAAATGCAAACATTTGCTCTTGACTTTGCTAAGGGGTTGCTGGGGATTCCTGCCTGGAAAGGGTCGGACTAGATGACCTCCGAGGTCTCTTTCCAACATTCCTTTTCTACTCTGATATGATAGGGCGGCTGGATTTTCTGCTGAATTGCCATAAGCGACTGCGTATTCTAAGTGTGTCACACCACACTTGGAATGCTGCGTCCAGTTTTGGCCGCCGGGATATAAGAAAAGATGTTGAGACTCTGGAAAGAGCGCAGAGAAGAGCAAGCAAGATGATCAGGGGGCTGGAGGCTAAAACATACGAAGGACAGTTGCAGGAATTGGGTATGTCTAGTTTAACGAAGAGAAGGACGAGGGGTGACATGATAGCAGTGTTCCAATATCTCAGGGGCTGCCCCAAAGAAGAGGGAGTCAAGCTATTCTCCGAAGCACCTGAGGGCAGGACAAGAAGCAACAGATGTAAACCAGGGGTCTTCAAACTTGGCCCTTTTATGACTTGTGGACTTCAACTCCCAGAATTCCTTAGCCAGGCACACTGGCTGAGGAATTCTGAAAGTTGAAGTCCACAAGTCACAATAGGGCCAAGTTTGAAGAGCCCTGATGTAAACTAATCAAGGAGAGAAGCAACCTAGAACTAAGGAGGAATTTCCTGACAGAATAATTAAGTCCTTTAACTGTCTTTAACTAAGAACCTGGAGACTAAAACATATCAAGAAGGCTTGCAGGATTTGGCTATTGCCGGTCTAGAGCAAAGAAGGACTAAACAAGACAAGAAGCAACGGATGGAAACTAATCAAGGAGAGAAGCAACCTGGAATTAAGGAGAAATTTCCCAACAGTGAGGACATTTAACCAGTGGAACAGCTGGCCACCAGAAGTGGCGGGTGCCTGATCACTGGAGGTTTTTAAGAAACTGGGCAGCCACTTGTCTGAAAATGGTAGAGGGTGTCCTGCTTGAGCAGGGGGCTGGACTAGAAGACCTCCAAGGTCCCTCCCAACTCTGTTATTCTGTTATGTTCTGATAACTCCATGGTCTAGTCCACACAACCTGCTAAGAACCGTCCTATTTCAGGCTGAGTCTTAGGCAGATCATGAGCTTGCTCTGAACAATCCTTGCCTCTCCTCTCTTCAGATGCACGCCTGCCTGCCTCCTGCCCTTCACACAACCAGCCCCCCCTTTTTTTCCCCCTTCTCCCACTCCGTTCCCGCAGGTACGTCCGTGATCCAGGTGACGGCCCACGACGCGGATGATCCGACCTACGGGAACAGCGCCAAGCTGGTCTATACGGTACTCGAAGGCTTGCCGTTCTTCTCCGTCGACCCCCAGACGGGTACACGATGGGGAGGGGGCGATAGCTTTTGGGGAGGAATGCAAGGGGTACAAGTGTCACACCCCCTCACACGCTGTAGGGGAGAAGAAAAAGCAGGCATCCAGGGGAACAACCGGTAGTTGGGGGGGATGGCCTGGTGGGACAACAGATGCTCTGAACTTCACAGAGGTTAAGGAGCCGGCCATGTGTTTAGAACAGGGGTCTTCAAACCTGGCCCTTTGATGACTTGTGGACTTCAACTCCCAGAATTCCTCAGCCAGGCACATGTGCCTGGCTGAGGAATTCTGGGAGTTGAAGTCCACAAGTCATCAATGGGCCACGTTTGAACACCCCTGCTTTAGATTAGAAGATAGCCCAGTTGGCCCTCAAAGCCAACTGGGAGGGAGGGATGGCTCTCTTCACTTTCTTAGCTCTGGGTTCACCTCTCCTGATCTTGAAAAATGCTTTTAAGACAAAGACCTTAGTCGAGCTCCTGTGGGTTGCTGGCTAGATGCCACCATTGAGGGTGAAGGTACCTCCCTTTCTTCTCTGCTGGGGCTGTTGATGTAGTAGAAGGAGAAGTTCCTTCTCTGAACATTCGTCCATCTACAGCTAATTTTATTCAATCAGTTTTCCATCCATCCTTTCATTCTTCCATCCATCCATTCTTCCATCCATCTTTCTGTCTGTTCTTCCCATCCATCTATCCATCCATCTATCCATCTATTCCTTCTTCCCATCTATCCATCCTTCCATCCGTCCCTCTATCTGTTCTTCCCATCCATCCATCCTTTCATTCTCCCATCCATCTGTTCTTCCATCCATTCATCTTTCCATCTATCTTCCCCTCCCTCCCTCCCTCCCTCCCTCCCTCCCTCCCTCCATTTTTCCACCCATCTTTCTGTCTGTTCCATCCATCCATCCATCCATCCATCCATCTATCTATTCATTTTTCCCATCTATCCATCCTTCCATCCATATTTCCATTCATTCCCTCCCTCCATTCATCCACCCATCCCTCCCTCCCTCCATTCTTTCATCCATCCATCCATTTTTTCATCCATCCATCTTTCCCTCTCTTCTTCCCATCCATCCATCCATCCATCCATCCACCTATCCACCTATTCATTCTTCCCATCTATCCAGCCTTCCATCCATCCATATTTCCATCCATTCCATACCTCCATCCTTCCATCTTTTCATCCATCAATTGTTCCATCCATCCAACTTTCCATGTGTTCTTCCCATCCATCCATCTCTCCATTCATCCATCTGCCCATTCTTCCCATCCATCTCTCCACCCATCCATCCATCTAACTCATCACCTGAGCCTAGAGACCATTGGACGTTTTGGCTCGGCCACCATGTTCTCCCCCTACAACTGATGTGTATTTGATGTGCTCAGCCATGTTGCAGGTTGCCTTCTCTGCAATTTCTCCATCATGGGTGGGTGGGACTCCGAAACTCGAATTTCTTTCCTGCCCGATTCATCAGCCAATTCTTCTCTGCCCTTCTCTGATTCTCGCCTTCCTTCCCTCTCCCCGTGACGTTAGGTGTGATTCGGACGGCCACTCCCAATATGGACCGTGAAACTCAACAGGAATTTCTCGTCGTGGTGCAGGCCAAAGACATGGGTGGGCATACCGGCGGACTGTCTGGAAGCACCACCGTCACGGTCACGCTCAGTGACGTCAACGATAACCCTCCTCGCTTCCCACAGAGTAAGTGAGAAAGAGCTACTTAGAAGAGGGGCAGAGTTGTGGAGAAGGAGATTTGGCCCTCTTTGTACACCCAGAGAAGTGGAGATGTGGAAACATCGGCTCCCAGGACATGAGAAGTCAGCTCAGGAATGCTGGGAGTTGAAGTCCACGAGTCCTAAAAGAGCCAAGGTTGCCTAGCCTTGGCCTAGTTAGTGTCTCCTTGTGTGCAAGGACCGAGGACTCCTTGAATGCATATCTCAGGGATGTGCTGCGCATGGAAGCTCAAAAGCTTCTGCTTTTGGGGGGGTAAACGTCCTTTCTCCAGACATCAAGGAATATCAAGCATGACATTCGTCTGCCTTTCAACGCCTGGCTTTTCCTTCTTGTATGTGGGACACGGGCTCCACGATGTCTGCTTGTCCCTCAGACATCTCTCGGGGTTACCAGGCTGTCTCTCATAGGTGATTACATCTCGGGAATACTTCTTATGAGTTGCAACCCATCACCGGATGGTCTTGAAAGCGGTAGGGGGTGGGCGCGAGGGAAGGGAGGGGGCTATAAATATTTTCAGCCAGCCAGCCAGCCAACCCATCCATCAATTTTAACAGCTGCCTGACAAGTTCATCTTCACGAGGCGTGAAATAGATTGGCCAGAGAGGTGGGAACTAATGATGAGAGGAAGTAGTGCAACATCTGGAATAATTATGTCCAGCAAGCAATGCCCTGGAAGTCAGCCAGCCTTGTAGCAAGGCAGATGACAACGAAGGCAGGATATGGATCTGAACTCGCTCCAATCGTAGAGTTGCTAAAGTACGAGGGGCTGCCACAAAGAACAGGGGGAGGGGTGTCAGTCAGAACAATTAACCAGTGGAACCACCTGCCACCAGAAGCTGTGAATGCTCCAACACTGGAAGTTTTTAAGAAGAGATTGGACAGCCGTTTGTCTCTAACGGGATAGGGTTTCCTGCCTGAGCAGGGGGTTGAACTAGATGACCTCCAGGGTCCCTTCCAACTCTGTTATTCTATTCTATTCTATTCTATTCTATTCTATTCTATTCTATTCTATTCTATTCTATTCTATTCTATTCTATTCTATTCTATTCCATATTTTCTATTCTATTCTATTCTATTCCATTCCATTCCATTCCATTCCATTCCATTCCATTCCATTCCATTCCATTCCATTCCATTCTATTCTATTCTATTCTATTCTATTCTATTCTATTCTATTCTATTCTATTCTATTCTATTCTATTCTAATGTTCTATTCTATTCTATTCTATTCTATTCTATTCTATTCTATTCTATTCTAATGTTCTATTCTATTCTATTCTATTCTATTCTATTCTATTCTATTCTAATATTGTTCTATTCTAATATTATTCTATTCTATTCTATTCTATTCTATTCTATTCTATTCTATTCTATTCTATTCTATTCTATTCTATTCTATTCTATTCTATTCTAATGTTCTATTCTATTCTGTTCTGTTCTGTTCTGTTCTGTTCTGTTCTATTCCAATATTGTTCTATTCTAATATTATTCTATTCTATTCTATTCTATTCTATTCTATTCTATTCTATTCTATTCTATTCTATTCTATTCTATTCTATTCTATTCTAATGTTCTATTCCAGACATGTCAAACACAAGCCCCGGGGGCCATATCCGGCCTGTGAAGTGGTATCATGCGGCCCGCGAAGCCATCCTGGAAACAGTGAGGGAACGGCCCCCACTGCCTTGGCCCTGGCCCAGAGACCCTCCTTCTGCCAGAGACCCTCAGATCTGTCCCACTCCTGCCCAGGCCCCCATAGGCACCCTTGATGGGAACGATGTAGAGCTGGCCACGCCCACCCAGTAGGCCACGCCCACCCAGGCCACACCCACCCGACCCCCTGAGGGCAACCGCAATGCTGATGCGGCGCTCAATGAAATGGAGTTTGACACCCCTGTTCTATTCTGTTCTGTTCTGTTCTGTTCTGTTCTATTCCAATATTGTTCTATTCTAATATTATTCTATTCTATTCTATTCTATTCTATTCTATTCTATTCTATTCAACAGTGGAATACAACCACAAAAGAAACAGAAAGAAAACAAAACGCGACTGACAAAAATTAAATTATTTTTTTAAATGATTTTAAGTCATTACCGGTAGTCCTCAACAGACACCTTCTCCCCCCCCAAAAAAAATTGTGTCGCCAAGCGAAACATTTCTCAAGTGAATTTTGTCTCTTTCTGTGACCTGTCTTGCCATCGTTGTGAACCGCCGCAGTGTTTAGGTTGGTAACGCGGTGGTTAAGCGAATCCGCCTTCCCCTTCGATTTTGCTCGTAAGAAGGTCGCCAGAGCGGATGACCTGATTCCCGGGACGGTGCGACCGTCATAAGTAGGAGTTGGTTGCCAAGGGTCCGAATTTTGATTGTGTGACCGTGGGGGATGCCGCAACCGTCGTGTGAAAAACGGTCCTTTTAACGGTGCCGTTGTGACTTGGAACGGTGACGAAATGAACAGTTGTAAGTCTGTAAATTTGAACTGTCCTGCGGTATGTGAGGAAGACCTTGGGAAACAGGGAGGGGAGGGAGAAAAGCTACCTAGAGAATGGCCAGATAAGAGAGAGCTTAGCCCACAACTGCATAAAGGGCAGAGGAAGAAACTCAGAAGGAATACCTCCTTTAGCTTCTCAGTCTCTAAAAGAGGCAGCGGTAGATTTGTACCTTTAGACTTGCAGGAATCTGTTAAGGTAGCTTTGCAGGAGTGTAGAAGTAGCTCGTCGGGTGGTGCTTCCTGTGTGGTTTACGTCTGGCAGCGTGGCTTGGAGTAGGATGGGAATTGTAGTCCAACGCGTCCGGAGGATGCCAAATTCCCAAAGCTTGAGAATGAAGTGTTGTTCTGCTTGTGCTTCCACACACACAACCCCCCCCCCCCGTTTCTGTCTAGGTTCTTACCAGTTTTCTGTGGTGGAAACAGCAACTCCTGGGTCTGCGGTGGGGAGGCTGCGCGCACACGACCCGGACGAAGGGGAGAACGCCCTGCTTGCCTACAGTATCCTGGATGGAGGAGATGGAGTCGAGGCCTTTGCCATTCACACGGACATGTTGGGACAGGATGGGATCATTACGTTGAAAAAGGTGGGTGAAGAACCCCAGAATTATGTGGACGTCTCCACTCTCCCTTCATTCCTGGAGATTTGATGCGGGAGCCATTATCCATCCTTCCTTCCTTCCTTCCTTCCTTTCTCTTTCTTCTTCTTTCTTTCTTCTCCCTCCCTCTTTACCTCTCGCCATTCTATTTCTTTTCTTTCTTTCTTTCTTTCTTTCTTTCTTCTTTTTCTTCTCCGTCCCACCTTATCTCTCTCCATTCTATTCTTTCTTTCTTTTTTCTTTTTTCTTTCTTCTCCCTCCCACCTTACCTCTCCATTTTATTTCTTTTTCTTCTCCGTCCCACCTTGTCTCTCTCCATTCTATTCTTTCTTTCTTTCTTTTTCTTTCTTTCTCTTTCTCTTTTTTCTTTTTCTTTCTTCTCCCTCCCACCTTACCTCTCCATTTTCTCTTTCTTTCTTTCTTTCTTTCTTTCTTTCTTTCTTTCTTTCTTTCTTTCTTTCTTTTTCTTTCTTTCTTCTTTCCTTCCTTTCTTCTCCCTCCCTCCCTTTTCTTTCTTTCTTTCTTTCTTTCTTTCTTTCTTTCTTTCTTTCTTTCTTTCTTTCTTTCTTTCTTCTTTCCTTCCTTTCTTCTCCCTCCCTCCTTGCCTCTCTCCACTCTATTTATTTATTTATTTATTTCCTCTCCATCCCTCTCTCCATTTTTTCTGTTTCTTTCTTCTTTCCTTCTCTCCCTCCTTTCCTTTCCTTTTTTCTTTCTTTCCTTTTTTTCTTTCTCTTTCCATCTCTCTTTCTTTTTCCTTCTATCCATTTATTTATTTTTTTGCTCCTTTCTTTGTGTTTTCTTTATTTTCTGCCTTTATTAAACATAGTCCTAGGTTTACAATCATTTTTAGTGTCCATTCAAGGGCATTGATAAAAGGGTCTTATGACTAATTTTTTACACAAATTTCAGCATCCCCATGGTCATAAGTTCAAAATTCAGACACTTGGAAACCGACTCCTATTTATAATAATAATAAAATTGGAAGGGACCTTGGAGGTCATCTAGTCCAAAACCTCTGCATAGGCAGGAAATGACAGTTATGACAGTTACAATATCCCGGTGTCATGTAATTCCCCTTTTGTGACCTTCTGACAAGCAAGCTTGATACACTTAACAACCGTGTTCCTAATTTAACAACTGCAGTGATTCATTTAATCACTGTGGCAAGAAAGGTCGTAAAATGGGGCAAAATTCACTTAACTGACCTGCTTAGCAACCAAAATTTGGGACTCAGTTGTGGTCCTAAATCGAGGACTGCCCGAATGTTTACAAATAACTCAAGGCAGCGAAAATATCCATCACACTTTCCTCCTCCTCTTTTCACAACAACCCTGTGAGGTGGGTTGGCTGAGAGAAAGTGACTGGACTAAAGTCACCTAATCGGCTTTCGTGCCTAAGGCGGGACTAGAACTCACCATCTCCTGGTGATTGGCCCAAAGTCACCTAACCGGCTTTCGTGCCTAAGGCGGGACTAGAACTCACCGTCTCCTTGTGATTGGCCCAAAGTCACCTAACCAGCTTTCGTGCCTAAGGAAGGACTAGAACTCACCGTCTCCTGGTGATTGGCCCAAAGTCACCTAACCGGCTTTCGTGCCTAAGGCGGGACTAGAACTCACCATCTCTTTGTGATTGGCCCAAAGTCACCTAACCAGCTTTCGTGCCTAAGGAAGGACTAGAACTCACCGTCTCCTGGTGATTGGCCCAAAGTCACCTAACCGGCTTTCATGCCTAAAGCGGGACTAGAACTCACCATCTCCTGGTGATTGGCCCAAAGTCACCTAACCAGCTTTCGTGCCTAAAGTGGGACTAGAACTCACCGTCTCCTGGTGATTGGCCCAAAGTCACCTAACCGGCTTTCATGCCTAAAGCGGGACTAGAACTCACCGTCTCCTGGTGATTGGCCCAAAGTCACCTAACCAGCTTTCGTGCCTAAGGAAGGACTAGAACTCACCGTCTCCTGGTGATTGGCCCAAAGTCACCTAACCGGCTTTCATGCCTAAAGCGGGACTAGAACTCACCGTCTCCTGGTGATTGGCCCAAAGTCACCTAACCGGCTTTCATGCCTAAGGTGGGACTAGAACTCACCATCTCCTGCTTTCTAGTTTGGTGCTTTAACTACTAGACCAGGGGTTCCCAACCGGGGGTATTCCAGAGGGTGCGAAAACTTGGGTTTTCAAAATTATAATGTATGTGCATAATTTGCTGCCGTTATTTCGAACTTTTGTAAGGGGTGCACGAATATATCAGAAGCATTCCAGGGGTCCGGGGTATAGAAAAGGTTGGAAGCCAATGAACTAGCCCAGGGGTAGGCAACCTTGGCTCTTTTACAACTCGTGGACTTCAACTCCCAGAATTCCTGAGCCAGCATGACTCAGCTTGGAAACCTCTCCCTTTTCCCTCAGCGTGGCTGGCTCAGGAATTCTGGGAGTTGAAGTCCCCAGGTCATGAAGGGGCCATAGTTCCCCCATGCTGGCTCAGGAATTCTGGGTGTTGAAGTCCACGAGTCATAAAAGAGCCAAGGTTGCCTGCCCCTGGGCTAGACCAAACTGTCTCTCGTGTTCCTTCTTTGGACAAAATGGTGTCTTAGAGACCTCACCCACAATTCTTGGCGCTTTGTACGTCCTGCACCAACTCGCCACGCCGTCTGCTTTGGCTCGCTTCTAATCCTGAGTTTTTCTCACGTCGTCGTTCCTCTTTGTGTGGATCGGCGAGCAGCCTCTGGATTTTGAATCCCGCCACTCTTACACTTTCCGAGTCGAAGCCACCAACACGCAGATCGATCCTCAGTACATCCGGAAGGGCCCCTTCAAGGACGTGGCCACCGTCCGGGTGACAGTAGAAGATGCGGATGAACCCCCGGTCTTCTCCCGTCCCGAGTACCATCTGGCCGTTTATGAGAACGGCCCGCCGGGGATCCCGGTGGGCAAAGTCACGGCGGTGGACCTTGACACCCCCAGCAGTGTCATCCGGTAATAGCTGGGGGAAACCACGGAACAGCAGGGTGGGAGCCGGTGTTTGTTGTCTTTGTGGTTGTGTGTGAAGTTCCGGTTACTCCATTTATACCTCGTTGCCGTGACAACCTGATACCCCAGGTGCCCACCCTCCATCTTCTAGATACTCCATCCTGCCGCACACGGACCCAGAGCGCTATTTCAGCATCAACCCACAGGATGGCGCAATTCTGACCTCGGTGACACTTGACCGAGAGGTTTTGCCCTGGCACAATATGACCGTACTGGCAACGGAACTTGGTAAGGGCCAAGGGAATCAGGGTGGATACGGTGGGTGGGGGGGGTCCCAAGGTAGTGGAAGCTTTTCATTGCAAACGTAGAGTTTTCATATTGGGATTCATCGGTCCAGAATTCAGATAGTCCTCAATTTACAACAGTCCATTTCGTGAGCATTCAGAGTGATGGCACTGGTGATCTACATTTGGACGCTTGGCAACTGACTCGTATTTATGATGATTTGCAGGGCCCTGGGGGTCACGCGATCCCTTTTTGAGACCTTCTGACAAAGTCCACAGGGAAACCAGATTCATTTGACAACCGTGCGACTAATTTAACAACTGCAGGGGTTGACTTAAGAACTGTGGCAAGAAAAGTCGTCAAATGGGGCAAAACTCACAACAAATGTCTCACTTACTCACACCAATTTGGAGCTCAATGGTAGTTGTAAGTCAGGGACTACCGGTTGTTCTCAAGTTACAACCATTTGTTTAGCGACTGTTCGATGTTACTGCAGCATGGGGAAAAAAGGGACTTATGACCGATCCTCAGACTTATGACTGTCACAGCATTCCCACAGTCACGTGATCAAATCCAGGTGCTTGGCAACGGCATGGATTTATGACAGTTGCAGCGTCCTGGGGTCAAGTGACCCCCCCCCCTATTTGTGACCTTCTCAGCTGAACTCTGACAAAGTTAACGAGGGAAGTTGGATTCTTTTAATGACCACGCGATTCACTTAATAACTGCGGTGATTTGCTTAAACTGTTCTGGCAAAGAAGGTCATAAAATCGGGCCCGAAAAACTGTCTTGCTTAGCAATGGATTGTGGTCGTACAACGAGGACTTACCTGGAATAGACAAAGCAATGGCAATTGTTTATTAATTTTGTTCCCCTTCTTTTCCTTCTCGTTTTTTTCCTGCATCCCTGTATCTGTTTGCTGCTGTCTTGGAACGGTGTCTACTCTCTGTTTTCGTCTTGCATGTCGAATGTGCATTTCCCCACCCCACCCCCATTAACCGGCATTGTGGAGCGGGGCTGCGCTTTCTGTGTGTGTTTCCCTGTGATTGATTGATTGATTGATTGCCCGTGTTGGCTGGATGGTTTTATTATGGCTGCCTGATCTCACTTATTGGTCACGTTGGACATTTATGTTTGCCCACCCGTGCACAAATGGGCTTCATCGTGCACCGTTGCTCTCTTCCGTCCCTTTAACTCTACACGTCTGCCCACGTCTTTCAACCTCTTGATGTGATTTTCGCCTGTCTGGTTCTGTTGGTGGTACGATGACGGGTTCTTTTGGGGTGGGTGGGTGTTTATGAATGGGATCCAACCTCACCCCACTGGATTGGGGACCATGGATCTGATTCGTTCCCCATGGGGGCGGCCTTTTATGGCTTTCTTGCATGGCTGAATCGCTTGCCCCATTTGCATCTCATATCTGTCTTTCCTGTTCTTCAACTGGATTGCCCTGCATGTCCGGTTGTGCGATTCCACGCTGCTCCTTATCCCCGACTCTTACTCTCAGACAGCCCCACACAAGGTTCCCAAGTCCGTGTGGCCGTTCAAATCCTGGACGTTAACGATAACCCACCCCAGCTGGAGCAGAGCTACGAGCCTTTCGCCTGTGATAATGCTGTCCCGGGCCAAGTAAGTTAAAGGGTCCCTGGGGCGCTGATGGGACAGGGGGTGGGTGGGAGAGGAAGGCACTGGCTGAGAAGAATTTTGGCCTTTTTTTGGCCAGCTGGTGCAGCTGATCCGAGCAGTCGACCGAGACGAGGACGGTAACACGAGCCGTATCATCATCCGTTCCTCGCCTGGGATCAGAGAACCAAACATCACTGTGCGGGATAACAAGGGTGAGACTCACGCGCCTGTCTGAAAATGCAGAATAGAGTCTGCTTCCCTTTCAGTATCAGAATAACAGAGTTGGAAGGGACCTTGTAAGTCATCTAGTCCAACCCCACCCCACCCCGCCCAAGTAGGAGACTCTACACCATTCCTGACAGATGGCAGTCCAGTCTCTTCTTGAAAGCTTCCAGTGACGGAGCTCCCACAACCTCTGAAGGCAACTTCTGTTCCATTGGTTGATTGTTCTCACGGTCAGAAAATTTCACCTTATTTCTAGGTTGAATCTCTCCTGGATCCGTTTCCATCCGTCATTCCTTGTTCGGCCTTCGGGTGCTTTGGAGAATAGGTTGATCCCTTCCTCTCTGTGACAGGCCCTCAAATATTGGAACACTGCTATCATGTTCCTTATGGACTAGGAACTTGCACTGTTGACAAAAAGAGAGTAGACATTTCCGAGAGTATGTCACGAGCATGTTTAGCAGTGCTTCTGAATCTTAGCAACTTTAAGAGGTTTGGACTTCAACTCCCAGAATTCCCCAGGCAGAAAACTATACAAAACTGTTTAAAAAGACCCTGTATTAATCAACATTATTACCCTTTGGTTATGGTGGTACATATCTACAACGTTATTACTACCTACAAGGATCCCACCATTTTAGAAATATATTGGTCCTCAATTCACTCTTCTCCTTTGACTCTTCCCGTCTCCAGACAATTCAGCGTCCTTGTTGCTCCGGGTTACCCGTCTGCCACCCCAAGGCGGGTTTCTGCTTGTGCCCCTGGAACTAGTGGATGGCGGTTCCCCGACTCGCACGGGATCCCCGACTCTGACGGTCAGCATCTGCCGATGTCAGCGAGACGGGGCCATGCAGACGTGTGGTCCTGAGGCGCTAGGATCTCCTGCTGGCCTCAGCACCGGTGCTCTGCTCGCCATCCTGGCCTGTGTTGGTACCCTACTTGGTGAGATTTCAGTTTCGCATGCTGATGGCGTGGCTGAGAGAATAGCAATAGCCCTTAGATTTATATAGCGCTTCACAGTGCTTTGCAGCCCTCTCAGAGCCGTTTACAGAATCAGCCTATTGTTCCCTACCATCTGGGTCCTCATTTTACCGACCTCGGAAGGATGGAAGGCTGAGTTCTACCTTGAGCCGATGAGAATCGAACTCCTGGCAGTTGGCAGAATTAGCCTGCAATTCTGCATTCTAACTACTGGGAAGGAAGGAAGGAAGGAAGGAAGGAAGGAAGGAAGGAAGGAAGGAAGGAAGGAAGGAAGGAAGGAAGGAAGGAAGGCAGGAAGGAAATGGGAAAGAAGGAGGAAGGGGAGGGAGGGAGGGAGGAAGGGCAGTACCAATAGCATTTAGACTTATATACCGCTTCACAGTGGTACAGTCCTCCCAGAGTAGTTTACAGTCAGCCTATTGCCCCCAACAATCTGGTTCCTCATTTTACCAACCTCGGAAGGATGGAAGGCTGATTCCACCTTGAGTCAGTCAGGATCGAATTCCTGGCAGTCGGCAGAATTAGCCTGCAATACTGCATTCTAACCACTGGGAGGGAGGGAGGGAAGGAAGGAAGGAAGGAAGGAAGGAAGGAAGGAAGGAAGGAAGGAAGGAAGGAAGGGCAGTAGCGATAACACTTACACTTACATACTGTTTGACAGGGCTTTACAGCCTTCTCTAAGCGGTTCACAGAGTCAGCCTGTTGCCCCCCCCCAACAATCTCATTTTATCCACCTCAGAAGGATGGAAGGCCGAGTCCACCTTGAGCCACTGAGAATCGAACTGCCAAACTCCAGGCAGCCGGCAGTTGGCAGAAGTATCCTGCAGTACTGCATTCTAACCCCTGCACCACCAAAGAAAAACAGTGCAGGTGGTCCTTGACTTACGGCCACAATGGGGCCCAAACGTTCCACTGCTATGCAAGACAATTGTTAAGTGAGTGGTGCCCTATTTTACGGTGCCCTTTTTTTGCCAAAGTTGTTCGGCGAATCACAGCAGTTGTTTCAGCGAATCATGAGGTTGTTAAATGAATCTTGCTTCCTCCGTTGATTTTGCCTGTCGGAAGGCAGCTGGGAAGGTTACAAAAACTGCTCACATGACCCCAGGAGAGTGCAACTGTCATAGCGACATGCTAGTTGAAAAGTGCCTGAATTTTGATCAGGTGACCATGGGGATGCCACAACAGTCGTGGGAAAACCAGTCACAAGTCACTTTTTTCAGTGCCGTGGCAACGTTGAGCTGTCAGTAAACGAATGATTGTAAGTCAAGGACTACCTGTGTTACAGGAATTTCAGCCGGGGAATTGTTGAGACTACTTATCCTGAGTACGTCTCTAGTAATCACTCTGGAGAACTTCTCGTGTAGAGTACAACAGGGGTCCCCAACCTCTGGTCTGTGGACCAGTACCAGGTCGCGGTGTGCCAGCAACCGATCCGCACAAACAAGCAAAGCCTCATTCGCGGGATGCAGGCAGCAGACATAACCGTGCACCCTCCGGTCCGCAGAAAAACTTTTCTCCACGGAACCGGTCCCTGGTGCCCAAAAGGTTGGGGACCTCTGGAATACGAGACACTCGAAGTCTCTCTACAAGACAAGGTGGGGATCAACACTGCGTGGTGATTCCCAGGCCGTGTGGAGAAAAGTCACTGAGCCTTGGGGAATGTTTGGCTAGTTGTACCGAGTTTCTCCGGTAGGGTATAATGGTATGCGCGAACGACCTTGGGAAACAGGAGGAACAGCTGCAACCTTGGCAACAGTAGATAAGAGGCAGCTGAGTCGAAGCATCTGAGGAAGGACCCTCCCTAGTTTCACAGGCTGTAAAGGGGAAGGGAGGGAGAAATGTCCCTTCAGATTGCGATGTTTTGTTAATATAGGTACTGTGTTTCTCCAAAAATAAGACCCACCCAGAAAATAACCCCTAGCCTAATTTTTAGGGTGCACCCAACGTAAGCCCTATCCCAAAAATATGCCCCGGGGGTGGGTGGGCATGGTCAGTACAGGAGGCAGTGAGCATGCAGGAGCTTCCGGTGTCTGGTGCCTCTGCTTCCACCTGCTTCCGGTGCCGCTGTGCGAGCCTCCTGCAAACCTCCCGTGAGCCAGGTGGCTGCACAGTACGTCCGGATCACCTGCTTCCCCCCACCTCTGCTCCATTCTTGACTTACCTGCGCTGCGCCGAGGGGCCAGCGGGTGGTGGCTGCTGCTAGACACTGTTGGGCCCCATGTGCTCACCACCTCTTGTGCGCATGCTGGGGGTGGGGCGCCCAGCCGGGCTGATCACCCTGATACTATGTTTCCCCTAAAATAAGCCCTAATGCAGTGG
Organism: Vipera berus; assembly: GCF_964194415.1. NCBI lineage: Eukaryota > Metazoa > Chordata > Lepidosauria > Squamata > Viperidae > Vipera > Vipera berus. The sequence continues at coordinate 72,149,383 of NC_138210.1, read as the reverse complement.
TGGCGAACCTATGGCACGCGTGCCAGAGGTGGCACTCAGAGCCCTCTCTGTGGGCACCTACGCCATCACCTCAGCCCCGCCTCCCCCCACGGCCCCCTCCTCATCAACAGCCCCCCCCGGAGGAGAGTTGCTGAGCGTGGCCCGCACGGAATCGCGCAGCCGAGGACATGGTAGCCAGGCATTGGGGACAAGATTCCACCCTCGCACCCCGTTGCGGACAGTTGATGCTACAGGGCGCAGGCAGAGGATGTAGTTGCCATGGCGCTGCTGGGCCACCTGGGCGAACTGCGGTGGGCTGTGGAAGTGGTGGGTGGCCCTGCGGGTAGGCAGAACAGGAAGCAGAGCAGGGCAGTGGGTGGCATGGGGGCGGGGCCAGTTTTGGGCACTTGGTCTCTAAAAGGTTCACCATCACTGCCCTAATGCATATAAGACCGGGTCTTATTTTCGGGGAAACACAGTAAAAGAGATAAAAGAGTACTTCTGGATTTTAGTCCGCAAGTTGTTGCCAACTGTAGAGGGTGATCTCCATTTTAAGGCCATGGAGCCAGCACTTTCCGAAGACATTATTGTGGCCAGCATGTGGCTAGCATGGCATGACATGTCACGCTGTTACCTTCTCACCGAAGTGGTACCTATTTATCTACTTGCATCTGTATGCTTTCGAGCTGCTGGTTTGCAGGAGCTGAGGTGAGGACGGGAACTCACTCTGTCGCGTGGAGGTCGGGCTTGAACCTTTCCAGCCAATGAGCCCAGCGTCTTAACTGCTGAGCCACCACGCCGCCCTCTGTTAATATAACCTTACAATAGAATAGAATTAACTTGGCTGGCGGTGCTTCCTATCGGGTCTACCTCACAACCTAATCTTGAAAGTCTGAAAATACGTTTCTCCCCTGTCACCTTTACAGCCCAAGAAATTAGGGAGGATGCCTTCTGAGCTGTCCTGCCCATTATACAGCTATGGGCTCAATTACCTTATATCCAATTGTTCCCTCACCTGCGTTTCTTCTCCCTGGCTCCCAAGGCCATTCCCACTTACCATTACCCACAGGCAGGGTGTTCGCAATGGGTTGCAATAATCTGTAATTAACATCTCGCCTTCTCCCCCTGTTGCTCCATCCGGCTTCACCAATGTGCCAACTTCCTGCTCGCACCTAGCCCTGGTGCTGCTCTTTGTCGCCCTCCGGAGGCAGAAACAGGCTGCGCTGCTGCCCTTTGAGGAAGAAGACGTCCGTGAGAACATCATCACTTACGACGACGAAGGCGGCGGCGAAGAAGACACCGAGGCCTTCGACATGGCTGCCCTGCAGAACCCGGACGCCGCCCCTCCACCCTCGCAGCAACGGCGCCTCCTCCGGCGGGACGTCCTGCCCCGTCCACACTTCCCACCGTCCCTGTCCACCCGGGTACCACCTCAGCCCCACGATGTGGCCAGTTTTCTGACAGCCCGCTTGAGCGAGGTGGACGCCGATCCTTCCGTGCCTCCGTACGACTCCATCCAGGTGTACGGCTACGAAGGCCAGGGCTCCTCCGCCGGGTCTCTCAGCTCCCCTGGCTCTTCCTGTGCTGGGGACAGCGATGGCGGCGGGTACGAGTATCTGGAAGAATGGGGGCCCCTCTTCCGAACACTGGCCGAGCTGTACGGTGCACCAGAGGGTCCTCCTCCAACCTGAGCCCTCCTGGGCCTGATGCCTCCATGGAAAAGCGTGGACCTCGATCCCCTTCCTCTGTTTTCGGTTGCTTGTTCTCTGTTCCGTCCACCAGCTTCCTTGTTCTCAGTTTGGGATTTGTCCATGACAAGTTCCATCACCTCCTGGGTTCCCAAATCCTTCCTGTTGACCTCCTCTCGTTTTGCTGTCTCCGTCTCTGACCGATGTTTTTCGTCCGGTTTCTTTTGTCTGTACATCCTGTTTTTCCTTTCCTTTCCTCTGTCTTCCTTTCCTTTCTTCTTTTCTATCTTTCTTTCCCTTCCTTTTTTCTATCTTCCTTTCCTTTCCTTTCTTGTCTTTTCCTTTTTTTTCTATCTTCCTTTCCTTTCCTTTTTCTATCTTCCTTTCCTTTTTTCTATCTTCCTTTCCTTTCCTTTTTCTATCTTCCTTTCCTTTCCTTTTTCTATCTTCCTTTCATTTTTTCTATCTTCCTTTCCTTTCCTTTTTCTATCTTCCTTTCATTTTTTCTATCTTCCTTTCCTTTCCTTTTTCTATCTTCCTTTCCTTTCCTTTTTTCTCTCTTCCTTTCCTTTTTCTATCTTCCTTTCCTTTCCTTTTTCTATCTTCCTTTTATTTTTTCTATCTTCCTTTCCTTTCCTTTTTCTATCTTCCTTTCCTTTCCTTTTTCTACCTTCCTTTCCTTTTTCTATCTTCCTTTCCTTTCCTTTCTTGTCTTCTTTTCCTTTCCTCTTTTCTATCTTCCTTTCCTTTCCTTTTTCCTATCTTCCTTTCCTTTCCTTTTTCTATCTTCTTCCTTTCCTTTTTCTATCTTCCTTTCCTTTCCTTTTTCTATCTTCCTTTCCTTTCCTTTCCTTTCCTTTCCTTTCCTTTCCTTTCCTTTCCTTTCCTTTCCTTTCCTTTCCTTTCCTTTCCTTTCCTTTCTCCTTTTCCTTTCCTTTCCTTTCCTCTTCTCCTCTCTTCTCTTCTCCTCTCTTCTCATTTCCTTCTCTTTCTCTTCTATCTCATTCAGAGTTCTCGTCCCTCTCCGTCCACCGTCCACTTTATCCTCATTTCCTTGTCTTCTCTTCCCCCTTTCCGTCGCTCGTATCCTATTCTTTCCCGTCTCGACTACCTTTCCCAACCCGTCCTGTCCCGTTTTGCAAGGGCCCTCTTTTAATTTTGACATGATTTGTGCTGTGTTTCTTACGTTTCCTTCCCCCCCCCGCCCCTACCCCAATTCCTAATATCTAAAATATTCTATGCATTCATCTTCCCCCCTCCCCAAAATCCCTTGGTTCCAGATGCCCTACCTTCCTGGATCCTATACTATCCAGTCTTGCCAGCATGGATCGTGACCTTTCATTCAAACTGCATCTCCCAAGCCCTGACCGCAGCACCAAAGCGCCCGGCTGAACCGTCGGGTCTCTTCAAATTCTATCGGTGGAGTTTGCGGCGCCGTGGAAGGACTAAAAACGTGGACTTTGGGCTCCGTCTCCTTTCCGACACCAAAGGGACGGGGCGAAAAACGCTGCGTCTCCGGACTGCCGTGATTCAGTCTAGGGAGTTCAGGCAAAAATCGGTGTCAGGTGGGAACATCCATGTTATAATTTCGTAATAAACGATTTATTTTCTAAAAAAAAAAAAAATTGAATTGTCTGCGCGAGCCGCCAAGAGGGGTTATTTTTTTTTCCCGCTTTCAATTTCTTCTTACTGATTTATCCAAACCGAAGATAGAAAGGAAAGTTAAAATAGGACGGGTAAAGTCCTCGACTTATAGCGGTTCGCTTAGGGACCCTTGAAAGTTACAACGGCACTTGAAAACGTGACCTAGGACCATTTTTCACACTTAACGGCCGTTGCAGCGTTCCCCAGGGTCAGGTGATTTCACATTCGGATGCTTGGGAACTGGTTCGCCTTCGTAACGGTCGCCGTATCCCGGGGTCACGGGATTCCCCTTTTGCGACCTTCCGACAAGCAAAGTCAATAGGGGAATCTGGATTCGCTTAACGACCGTGTTCCCGATTTAACCACAGCAGTGATTCGCTTAACAACTGTGGCAAGAAAGGTCATTAAAGGGGGCAAAACATCACATAACCGTTTTCTCACTTAGCAAGAGAAATTTTGGGTTCCAATGTGGTCGTAAGTCAAGGACTACCTCTAATGGAACACTAGGGGAAAGAAAAAGAGAATGTGGGATAGAAAGGGAAAAACACAAAAAAAGGAAATTGACTTCCAATTCTGGCACAGTAGAAGGTAATAACTTTACAACCTCAATTTGTTTACATTTACACGATAGTATTTACTAGCCCAGGGGTAGGCAACCTTGGCTCTTTTATGACTAATGGACTTCAACTCCCAGAATTCCTGAGGCAGCATGGCTCAGCTTGGAAACCTCTCCCTTTCCCCTCAGCATGGCTGGCTCAGGAATTCTGGGAGTTGAAGTCCACGAATTATAAAAGCGCCAAGGTTGCCTACCCCTGTACCAGCCTTTTCCATAACAACAAGCCTATCTAATCAACAAAAACAAAGTTTAATTTTTTTTTTCCATCGCAAACACAGTCCAGAAGCGATTTCCAAATACAGATTGGACAACCAAGAAGAGAATGGACAGCTGGGGAATTCTGGGAGTTGAAGTCCACAGGTCTTAAAGTTGCCAAGGTTGGGGGGATTCTGGGAGTTGAAGTCCACAAGTCTTAAAGTTGCCAAGGTTGGGGGTATTCTGGGAGTTGAAGTCCACAAATCTTAAAGTTGCCAAGGTTGGGGCAATTCTGGGAGTTGAAATCCACAAGTCTTAAAGTTGCCAAGGTTGGGGGGATTCTGGGAGTTGAAGTCCACAAGTGTTAAAGTTGCCAAGGTTGGGGGAATTCTGGGAGTTGAGGTCCACAAATCTTAAAGTTGCCAAGGTTGGGGGGATTCTGGGAATTGAAGTCCACAAATCTTAAAGTTGCCAAGGTTGGGGACCCCTGATCTAGAATTTCCTGCCTGAGCAGGGGGTTAGACTAGAAGACCTCCAGGGTCCCTTCCAACATCATCATCATCATCATCATCATCATTATTGTCATTGTCATTATCATCATCATCATCATTATCATTATTATAGATTTTCTTCTTTGGATAAAGGAAACGATTTAACAATCCCTGCTTTTCCCCGTTGTGGGAAATAATATATTTTTCTCTTTGATCGTTAATCTTTATAGACCATCATAATTTCTGTTCATAAAATTCACCGTATCCTTTCAAATTTTTTAACCCTAAAAGTGTGGGGGGGGGGGAAACACTTATTCTAAATTTTAAAACATTAAAAAATTTCTTTAAAACCATTTCTAAAATCAGTAAGTTCTAACTAATACATCTTTTTTTTTATCCTTGCTTTTTCTTAACTTCCTCTTTAACACAGATACTTTAAAATTCACTTTCAATAATACAGGCGGTCCTTGACTTACAACTGTTCATTTAGTGACCATTCAAAGTTACGGTACTGAAAAAAAGTGACCATTGTTCCACAGTTACAACCCTTGTAGCGTCCCCATGATCAGGAGATCAAAGTTCAGACGCTCAGCAACTGCTTCCTACTTATGACCGTTGCTGCGTCCCGGGGGGGGGTGTCACGCGATCCCCTTTTGCGACCTTCCGAGAAGCAAATTCAACGGGGGAAGCCAGATTCCCTTAACGACCGTGTTACTAACTTAGCGGCTGCAGCGATTCGCTTAACAACGGCGGCAAGGAAGCTCGTCAAATGGGGCAAACCCTGGCTTAACCAATGCCTCGCTTCACGGCAGAAAACAGGGGCTCAGTTCTCGTCGTAAGTCGAGGATTACCTGTAATTTACAAACTTTAAAAATTACTCAAGCGTTTTATGTGTAAAGGAGTAAAAAAAAATAAAAATGAAAAAAAACCCGCCCCCTTCCGTTTTCCAAGCCCGGAACCCAAATCACAAAACTAGATGAAAGCTTTCTTTCAATTAGATATATATCACACCAATAAAAATCCAGCTAACTACCCTTTAGCTCATAAAATTTAAATCTCTTCCTCCGATTGATACTCACGGAATAAGCTCTTTTTCTTCTCCATTTTAAAGAAGGTTATTATCACCCACACGGCTGCAAAAATGTATTCCGGTTGGTTGCGTATTCTGGAGGTCCCCGTATAGACATCTGTCATCGATATAACTAATTGGAGTAAGGATTTTTATTTGATCAGGCAGCAGAAATTCCCAGAAAGAGGACATAAGTGTTTCTAATATACTAGTCCCTCAAGGACCTTTATAATTGCAAGCAGCAGCAATTGATTAAAACGGATAGGCAAGGGGGGGGAAGGAGCACATTTTACGGATGTTGAAATTGAAGGAATTTTTCTACCCAAAGCCGCCGAGCTCGGCTGAAAGCCAAAAATCTTCCTTAGTCCTCAACTTAACGTCCTTAAGCGAGGCGGTGGAGCCTGATCTTACGATCTTTTTTATTTTTAATTTTGCCCTGCTCTTTAAGTGAATCACTCACCCGGCGGTTGTTAAGCGAATCGCGCGGTCGTTAAACAAATCTCGCTTGCTTGTCAGAAGTGGGATTCACGTGACTCCGGGACGCTGACAACCGTCATAAAGACATTGCTGGTTGCTGAGGGTTGAAATGTGGATCACGTGACTCTGGGGATGCTAAGACGGTCGTAAGTGCGAGGACTGTTGTATACTGCTTTTTTTCTAACAGAATTCAGTAGCAATCACTCAACAAAAACGTGTTGTCTGAGTATCTTATTCACTAATACAAATTAAATTCCTAATCCCTAACTCTTTTCCCGAACCATTGATAAAATAGGCGCCAAGTTTGAAAATGTCCTGCTTCTTCGCCAAGTTTGAAAATGTCCTGCTTCTTCTCTTTCTTTCAACCTTAAAGTAAGTTCTGTCCGTTTCCACACAGTCTGGTATTTTTTTTAAAATTATTTCTTCTCCTGGTGGCGTTTCTTTGTTCTTCCAATATCGTGCAAATATAATTCTTGACGCTTTTTTCAGGGCCCTTGTCACTTTGCACGGTCGTGAAACAAATAGTTGTAAGTTGAGGATGAGCTGCATCTGGATAAGAATCAGCAAAACTGATTTATTTATTTTTTTAATTGAAAATGCAATTTATTTATTTATTTATTCGTCGATGGCCGGTAAGAATGGGGGGGGGGGGTGTGTATAAAAACCAGCAACATTTTGGGCTTTTGTGAGCCAAAGGTTGTTAAATACAGGTAGTCCTTGACTTACGACCACTTGAACGCAAAATTCCCATTGCTACGCGTACAGTTGTTGAGTTTACGCTCCATTTTGTAACCTTTATTGCCAGAATTTGTTAAGTTGAACCGCTGCAGTTGTTAAGCTAGTAACGCCGTCGTTCAGCGAGTCCGGCTTCGCCATGGACGTTCCTTGTCGGAAGGTCGCGAAAGGGGATCACACGACCCCAGGACACGGCAAGCGTCATGAATAGGAGTTAATAATAATAAAGTTGGAAGGGACCTTGGAGGTCATCTAGTCCAACCCCCTGCTCAGGCAGGAAACTCTATACCATTTTGGACAAATGTTTGTCCAGTCTCTTCTTAAAAACTTCCAGTGTTGGAGCATTCACAGCTTCTGGAGGCAGGTTGTTCCACTGGTTAATTGTTCCACTGGAGTTGTTTGCCAAGGGTCTGAATTCTGATCATGTGACCTTGGGGATGCTACAACGGTCGCAAGTGTGAAGAACGGTCGTAAGTCTTTTTTTCAATGCCGTTGTAACTCTGAATGGTCGCTAAAGGAATGATTGTGAGTTGAGGACTATTTGTAATAGGAGAACTAATCTAATCTCTCTTCTTTTTTCGAATCCTCGTCTCTGTCCCTATCAATGAGTCTTTCTGAATTAACAGAATAACACAGCTGAAAGGGACCTTGGAGGTCCTCTAGTCCAACCCTCACCCCACCCAACCCCCGTTCAAGGAGGAAACCTTCTGCAGGAGGTCCTCACGTTACGACAGTTCATTTCGTGCTGGCTTAAAGTTAACCACCGCACTGAAAAAAGTGACTTGTGGTCATTTTTTCACACTTAATGCCCGTTGCGGCATCCTCATGGGTCACGTGCCCAAAATTCCTCGGCCAGTGACTCATATTTATGACGGTTGCACCATCCCGGGGGTCACGTGATCCCCTTCTGCGACGTTCTAATAAGCCAATTCAAATGGGGAAGCCGGATTCACTTAACAACCGTGTTACTAACTTAACAACGGCAGCAATTCATTTAACCGTGGCGGCAAGGTAGGTCGTAAAGCGAGGCAAAACCCCACATAACCGACGTCTTGCTTAGCAACAGAAATACGTTGGGCTCGGCTGAGGCCGTGAATCGAGGACCACCCGTGTTATTTCAGCTTTTAAAGCCTTTTGGGTCTCCTCAGAGACTGGACTGCCAAGTGTCAGAAATGGGGTAGGCTCTCCTGCTTGGGTGGTGGTGGGGGGTTTAGAATAGAATAGAGCCAGAAGGGACCTTGGAGGTCTTCTAGTCCAGCCCCCCCCCCCCCGCTCAAGCAGGAGAATCTGTACCATCTCAGACAAGTAACTGTCTAGCCCAGGGGTAGGCAACCTTGGCTCTTTTATGACTCGTGGACTTCAACTCCCAGAATTCCTGAGCCAGCATGGCTCAGCGTGGAAACCTCTCCCTTTTCCTTCAGCATGGCTGGCTCAGGATTTCTGGAAGTTGAAGTCCACGAGTCATAAAGCAGCCTAGGCCTAGGCCAGGGGTAGGCAACCTTGGCTCTTTTATGACTCGTGGACTTCAACTCCCAGAATTCCTGAGCCAGCCTGGCTCAGCTTGGAAACCTCTCCCTTTTCCCTCAGCATGGCTGGCTCAGGATTTCTGGAAGTTGAAATCCACGAGTCATAAAGCAGCCTAGGCCTAGGCCAGGGGTAGGCCACCTTGGCTCTTTTATGACTTGTGGACTTCAACTCCCAGAATTCCTGAGCTAGCATGGCTCAGCATGGAGACCTCTCCCTTACTCCTCAGCATGGCTGGCTCAGGAATTCTGGGAGTTGAAGTCCACGAGTCATAAAAGAGCCAAGGTGGCCTACCCCCGGTCTAGCCTCTTTTTAAAAATCTCCAGTGATGGAGCGCCCACAACTTCTGGTGGCAAGCTGTTCCACTGGTTAACTGTCCTCACCGTCAGGAAGTTTCTCCTTAATTCCAGGTTGCTTCTCTCTTTGATCAGTTCCCATCCGTTGTTTCTCGTCCTTCCCTCTGGGTGCTTTGGTGAATAACGTGACCCCCTCTTCTTTGTGGCAGCCCCTCAAATACTGGAACGCTGCTATCATGTCACCCCTATTTCTTCTTCTCTTTAGACTAGCCAAACCCAAGTCCCGCAACCCTTCTTCGTACGTTTTATTCTCCAGGCCTTGGATCATCTTAGTTGGACTAGATGACCTACAAGGTCCCTTCCAACTGGGTTATTCTAATTCTACTTTTTTTTTCTTCACTTCCTTCTTCCCCGCACTCTTTTAAACAAGGGCACGTGAAAAAGAGCTGCCGAGGATATCCGTGCCATTTTTTAAAATAAATAAATATATAAATAAATAAATCGCTCTTTGGCTTGTTCCGACCCGAAGCGGACACGTCCCTCCAAATTCTGAATTTCTTTTCTTCCGCCGTTTAAAAAAATAACCACATTTTTCCCTCCCCACCCCCCCCCCGAGGGAAATTGGCAAAGGCTGGTCTTCTCCCTCTTGCTCGCCAACGCGGCGAGGGCACCTCCGAGGCAAAACGCCGCTGGCGTGACACGCTCTGCCATCTTTGATAACGGAAAGAGATGGCAGGAAAGATGAAGCCACAACAAAACGCAACGGGGGGGGGGGAAAACAAAAACAATTCCACATGTATTTTTCTAGTGCTACTGTAAACACAATACAGGGTCAAATCCGGCAGGGGGAAAAAACCACGGATCATTGTTTTTCCAGTCAACCCACCCAAATATATATATATATACATATATACATATACATATATATATATATATACATACATACACATATATACATATATATTGCCTAATGTGCAATCAGCCCAGGTTCGAATCTCAGAAGGGTATGGCTGACTGATGAAAACTAATAAGTTTGAAATGCATTTCAGTCTCCCTTAATTCTTTGTTAGTAATTTATATAAATATATGAGCTGTCCGGTGTGACTACTGCCTGTTCGATGGCCTTCAAGATAGGCTGAAACAGGAAATAAAGATTTGCCCCATGTTTGGGGCCTAGCAAGGTAATCTAAATAGTTAACAAGTATTTGACACATATCTTCCCTTGCAGAAGCTAACAAAGCAAGAGAGATCCTGTGGCTCAAGAGGTAAAAACAACTGCCTAATGTGCAATCAGCCCAGGTTTGAATCTCAGAAGGGTATGGCTGACTGATGAAAACTAATAAGTTTGAAATGCATTTCAGTCTCCCTTAATTCTTTGTTAGTAATTATATATATATATATATATATATATATATATATATATATATATATATATATATATATATATATATATATATATATGTGGTCAAACAAGAGATGACAAGACTGAACATCGACATCTTAGGTATCAGCGAACTAAAATGGACAGGAATGGGTGAATTTAATTCAGATGACCATCAGGTATACTACTGCAGGCAAGAATCCCTCAGAAGAAATGGAGTAGCCTTCATAGTCAATAAAAGAGTAGGAAAATCAATACTGGGATACAATCCTCAAAATGACAGAATGATCTCAGTTCGAATCCAAGGCAAACCATTCAATATCACAGTAGTCCAAGTCTATGCCCCAACCACCGGTGCTGAAGAGGATGAAATTGACCGGTTCTATGAAGCCCTACAGCACCTTATAGAACTAACACCCAAAAATGATGTCCTTATCATCATAGGGGATTGGAATGCTAAAGTAGGAAGCCAAAAGATAACCGGAATAACAGGCAAGTTTGGCCTTGGAGTACAAAATGAAGCAGGGCACAGGCTGATAGAATTTTGTCAAGAGAATACGATGGTCATAGCAAACACTCTTTTCCAACAACCCAAGAGACGGCTCTACACATGGACATCACCAGACGGTCAACACAGAAATCAGATTGACTATATGCTCTGCAGCCAAAGATGGAGAAGCTCTATACAGTCGGTAAAAACAAGACCAGGAGCTGACTGTGGCTCAGACCATGAGCTTCTCCTTGCAAAGTTTAGGCTTAAACTGAAGAAAGTAGGGAAAAGCACTAGGCCAGTCAGGTATGAATTAAATCATATCCCTGTTGAATATACAGTAGAGGTGACAAATAGATTTAAGGAATTAGATCTGATAGACAGAGTGCCTGAAGAACTATGGACAGAGGTTCGCGACATTGTACAACAGGTAGCAACCAAAACTATCCCAAAGAAAAAGAAATGCAAGAAAGCAAAATGGCTGTCTGAGGAAGCTTTGCAAATAGCTGAGGAAAGGAGGGAAGCGAAAGGCAAGGGAGAAAAACATAGATATGCCCAATTGAATGCAGAATTCCAGAGAATAGCTAGAAGAGATAAGAATGCCTTCTTAAATGAACAGTGCAAAGAAATAGAAGAAAACAATAGAATAGGGAGGACCAGAGATCTTTTCAAGAAAATTGGAGAGATGAAGGGAACGTTTAATGCAAAAATGGGCATGATAAAGGACCAAAATGGCAGGGACCTAACAGAGGCAGAAGAGATTAAGAAGAGGTGGCAAAATTACACAGAAGAACTATACGAGAATGAGCTTAACGTCCCAGATAATCACAATGATGTGGTCACTGACCTCGAGCCAGACATCCTAGAATGTGAGGTGAAGTGGGCCTTAGAAAAGCTGAGCAACAACAAAGCTAGTGGAGGTGACAGTATTCCAGCTGAGCTATTCAAAATCTTAAAAGATAGTGCAGTAAAAGTGCTACACTCAATTTGCCAGCAAATTTGGAAAACTCAACAGTGGCCACAGGATTGGAAAAGATCAGTTTACATTCCAATTCCAAAGAAAGGCAGTGCCAAAGAATGTTCAAACTATCGCACCATTGCACTCATTTCTCATGCTAGTAAAGTCATGCTTAATATCCTACAAGCTAGACTTCAGCAGTATGTGGATCGAGAACTACCAGAAGTACAGGCAGGATTTCGAAGAGGCAGAGGAACTAGAGATCAAATTGCCAACATACGCTGGATCATGGAGAAAGCTAGGGAGTTCCAGAAAAACATCTACTTCTGCTTCATTGACTATGCTAAAGCCTTTGATTGTGTGGATCATAACAAACTGTGGCAAGTTCTTAAAGAGATGGGAGTACCAGACCATCTTATTTGTCTCTTGAGAAACCTATATGCGGGTCAAGAAGCAACAGTGAGAACTGGACACGGAACCACTGATTGGTTCAAAATTGGGAAAGGAGTCCGGCAAGGCTGTATACTGTCGCCCTGCCTATTTAACTTATATGCAGAGCACATCATGAGAAAGGCAGGGCTAGATGAATCAAAAGTTGGAATTAAGATTGCCGGAAGAAATATCAACAACCTAAGATACGCAGATGATACCACTCTAATGGCAGAAAGTGAAGAAGAACTAAAGAGCCTCTTGTTGCGGGTGAAGAAGGAGAGTGCAAAACTTGGGTTGAAACTTAACATTAAGAAAACCAAGATCATGGCAACTGGCCCTCTCAATTCCTGGCAAATAGATGGGGAAGAAATGGAGGTAGTGACAGATTTTGTTTTCCTGGGCTCCAAGATCACTGCAGATGGGGACTGTAGCCAAGAAATTAAAAGACGCTTGCTCCTGGGGAGGAAAGCCATGGCAAATCTAGACAGCACACTAAAAAGCAGAGACATCACCCTGTCAACAAAAGTGCGTATAGTCAAGGCTATGGTCTTCCCAGTTGCAATGTATGGCAGTGAAAGTTGGACCATAAGAAAGGCTGAGCGCAAAAGAATTGAGGCCTTTGAACTCTGGTGCTGGAGAAGACTCCTGCGAGTCCCTTGGACTGCAAAGCGATCAAACCGGTCAGTCCTAGAGGAGATCAATCCTGACTGCTCTTTAGAAGGCCAGATCCTGAAGCTAAAACTCAAATACTTTGGCCACCTAATGAGAAGGAAGGACTCACTGGAGAAGAGCCTAATGCTGGGAAAGATCGAGGGCAATAGAAGAAGGGGACGACAGAGAATGAGGTGGCTGGATGGAGTCACTGAAGCAGTAGGCGTGAGCTTAAATGGACTCCAGAAGATGGTAGAAGACAGGAAGGCCTGGAGGAATGTTGTCCATAGGGTCGCGATGGGTCGGACACGACTTCGCAGCTAACAACAACAATATATATATATATATATATATATATATATATATATATATATATATATATAAGTAATTTATATATATATATAAAACGGCGTGCAATACTAAAAAGACTGGGAAAACGCTCGCGTGAACGCACGGAGGCCAATGGGTGCCCTGCCATTCAGCCTGCAAATCAAGAGGGCCAGGAAGGCTTTTGGAAGAGAGCTAAATTTTGCAAATAAAAGTGTGTGTGTGGGGGGGGTGTTTCCCACCAACTGCTGGGTACAATGGAAAGCAGGGAAGAGAATGAATTTTTCTCCCCGGATTTGCAGAAATTTTGCCGGCAAGCTTGAGGCTTTTTCAGGGAGAGAAAAGGAGGTGGGGGTGTCTCTTTGCAGCCCCCTTGTTCCAAATCAACCTCCGGATATGGCCGGCTGGCAACAATCATCCTTCCCTCCATGATGATGGATGTAGTTTAACGCATCCCCGTTGGGAAATGCTGAGTCGGAAATACGGATGATGCTCTAAGGGGGAATGCTTTCCGAGGGGATTTCGAAGCCACCGCTCAATTTCCTTGCTTCCCGCCCCCTCTTCTCACCCCCCCTCCCCATTGTATCCTGCCCCATGGTTTATTCAAACGGGGGTTTCAGCTGAATCAAAAGCCGTTCCTTGCACTCGGCTGCCCCCAACCCCCCCAACCTCAAACAGGGCTGGCTGCTTTGCAGAGGGACAAGTGCTAAAACCGCCTCGATGCCTTTGGAAAAAGGCCCTCAGTCGCTCTCCTTAGGAGAAAGGGCTTGCAAAAGAGGAGCAATGGGCGGCAGGCCTTCCTTCCTTCCTCAATCCCTTCCCTCCCATTCCCAATCCCTTCCTTCATTCCCTCCTCCCTCCCTCCCTCCCTCCCTCCTCTTTTCCCTCCTTCCTCAATCCCTCCCTCTCCCCCTCAATCCCTTCCTTCATTCCCTCCTCCCTCCCTTCCTCAATCCCTCCCTCCCTCCCACCTTTGCTTTCCTCCCCCTTCCCTCCCCTTCTCTTCCCTTCTTCCTCAATCCCTCCCTCCCTTCCTTTCCCACTCTCTCCTTCCTCAATCCCTCCCTTCCTCCCTCTTCTCTTCCTCAGTCCTTCCCTCTCCCTCAATCCCTTCCTCAATCCCTCCCTTCCTCCTTCCCTTCTCCCTCCCACCTTTGCTTCCTCCCCCTCCCTCCCTCCCTCTTCCCTCCCCTTCTCTTCTTCCTCAATCCCTCCCTCCCTCCCTCAATCCCTTCCTTCATTCCCTCCTCCCTCCCTTCCTCAATCCCTCCCTTCCTCCTTCCCTCCCTCCCTCCCTTCCTTTGCCACTCCTTCCTCAATTCTCCTAACTCCTTCCTCAATCCCTCCCTTCCTCCCTCTTCTCTTCCTCAATCCTTCCCTCTCCCTCAATCCCTTCCTCAATCCCTCCTTTCCTCCTTCCCTCCCTCCCACCTTTGCTTTCCTCCCCCTCCCTCCCTCCCTCCCTCTCCCTTCCTCCTCCTTCCCTCCCTCTTCCCTCCCCTTCTCTTCCCTTCTTCCTCAATCCCTCCCCCCCTCTCTCTCACACACACAGGGAGGAAATTTAAAAGAGCATGCAAAAAAAGGGGGGGAATAGAAAAACATGCCCATTGGGGCGGAAAATAAATATTTCTTCCTCTCTCTCTCTTTCCTAATAGCAGAGCTTACGGTTACCCAGTGTTGTGCAGCCTTCTGATCAGCCAGAAAAATGCCCTTTTCGCCATCGGCTCGAAGGCGACAATCACAAACCTGTGCAGTTTTAACAGCAGCTGTTCAGTACAACCAACGACCCAAACCTCAGACCCTCCACATGAGCCGAGTCCCGCTCTCTAGCCGGGTTTTGGCAATGCTAACCGGCAGACACGGGCTTCCCCAGTGCGATCTTTCCCAACCTAGGCCGGTTGAAGCTGGGCGGACTTCAACTCCCAGAATTCCCCAGCCAGACCGGCTAAGTCTCCACCCTATTAAACGCAAAATCTCCCACGGCCCAGATATAAGGGACCTGCCGGTAGTCCTCAACTTATGACCACAATGGAGCCCGACTTTTAGGTCGCAAAGTGAGACATTGGTTCAGTGAGCTGCGCCCCCCCCCATTCTGCGACTTTTCCTGCCACGGTTGTTAAGTGAATCCGTGCAGTTCTTAAATTAGTAACCCGGTTGTGAAGTGAATCTGGCTTTCCCCCGTGAAGTGGGCTTGTCAGAAGGTTGCAAAAGGGGATCACATAACCCCGGGGGCGCTGCGACTGTCGTAAGCATGAGTCAGTTGCCAAGCATCTGAATTCTGATCACGTGACCACGGGGATGCTGCAACGGTCATAAGTGTGGGGGGAAAAACGGTCATTAGATCACGTTTTTCAGGGGCCTTGCAACCTTGAACAGCCACTAAATCAACTTTTATAATTTGAGGACTACCTGGGCTGTGGGAACGTCCTAGAGACAGGAGTGACTTTGTCACGCAGAAGCTTGTTCAGAATGCAAATTTAGGAGTTGTCTGGAAAACCAAGGATGAATCGTGCTTTTCTTAATGCACAGAGGAACAGGATAGGATAGTGTAGGATAGCATAGGGTAGGATAGAAATAGAAATAGAAATAGAAATAATAGAAATAAGAATAGAATAGAATAGAATAGAATAGAATAGAATAGAATAGAATAGAATAGAATAGAATAGAATAGAATAGAATAAGAAATAATAAAATAGAATAGTAAAATATAGAATACTAAAATATAGGATAGGATAGGATAGGATAGGATAGGATAGGATAGGATAGGATAGGATAGGATAGGATGGAATGGAATAGATCTAAGGAATAGAATACAATAGAATAGAATAGAATAGAATAGAATAGAATAGAATAGAATAGAATAGAATTAGAAGTAATAAAATAGAATAGAATACTAAAATATAGAAGAGAAGAGAATAAAATAGAATAGAACAGAATTAGAAATAATAAAATAGAATACTAAAAGAATAGAATAGAATAGAATAGAATAGAATAGAATAGAATAGAATAGAATAGAATAGAATAGAATAGAATAGAATAGAATAGAATAGAATAGAATTAGAAATAATAAAATAGAATAGTAAAATATAGAATACTAAAATATAGGATAGGATAGGATAGGATGGAATGGAATAGATCTAAGGAATAGAATAGAATTAGAATAGAATAGAATAGAATTAGAAGTAATAAAATAGAATAGAATACTAAAATATAGAAGAGAAGAGAATAAAATAGAATAGAACAGAATTAGAAATAATAAAATAGAATAGAATACTAAAATAATAGAATAGAATAGAATAGAATAGAATAGAATAGAATAGAATAGAATAGAATAGAATAGAATGGAATGGAATGGAATGGAATGGAATGGAATGGAATGGAATGGAATGGAATAGAATAGAATACTAAAATAGAATAACAGAGCTGGAAGGGATCCTGTAGGTCATCTAGTCCAGCCCCCAAGCAGGAGACCCTACTACACCATTCCTGACAGATGGCAGTCCAGTCTCTTCTTGAAAGCTTCCAATGATGAAGCTCCCACAATATCTGAAGGCAATTTCTGTCCCACTGATCAATTGTTCTCACGGTCAGGAAATGTCTCCTTATTTCTGGGTTGAGTCTCTTCTGGATCAGTTTCCATCCGTTGTTCCTAGTTTGTCCGACGGGTGTTTTGGAGAACAGGCTGACCCCGCTCCTCTCCGTGGCAGCCCCTCAAATATTGGAACCCTGCTATCGTGTCTCCCCTGGTCCTTCTCTTCACTAGACTAGCCGTGCCCAGTTCCTGTCCTTCGCCCGTTCAGACGACCAGCAGCTTCGCACCGGGCGCGGACACGCGCGGGCAGCGCTAAGGGGGAGCATCCTCACGGAAGAGCAGCCCAGCCTTGGTTCGGCAGCTCGACACGCGTTCTTTCGGGGAAAGCGGGGCAGCCGCAGCCGCGGAGAGTCTCGGCCCCGGGAGCCACGCGTGTCCGTGTCCGCGCGTGGATCCCGCAGGCAGCTCCGCTTCCGTTCTCCCGTGTAAGCGGGTGCAGGGATTGCAGGAATGGTGTGTGTGTGTGTGGGAGCTTTTCTCGGGGGGGGCATTAAGGGGTCTGGAGTGGGGGGGGGGCTGGATTGGAAAACCCAGCATCGCGACGGGTTTTGTGGCTGGCGGCTGCGGCGGCTTTGTCTGAAGTTTTAATTTAGATGCAAATGAGGGCGGGCGGGGGGGCTGCTCCTCTGCCTGCATATTAATGCCGCCTTGCCCTCTCTAGCGGGGGGGGAGGTTTCCTGGGAGTCGCGTTCCCACGTGCCTGTGTTTCTCCGGATCGTGCAGGGCCCCCCCCCCCGCCTGTTTGCCCCGACTCTGGGAGTCGCGTTCCCACGTGCCTCTAATTCTCGGGATCGTGCACCCCCCCCCCCGCCTCTCTGCCCCGTCTCTGGGAGTCGCGTTCCCACGTGCCTCTTTTTCTCGGGATCGTGCAGTCCCCTCCGCCTCTCTGACCCGAGTCTGGGAGTCGCGGTCCCACGTGCCTCTGTTTCTCGGGATCGTGCAGCCCCCCCCCCTCGCCTGTTTGCCCCGACTCTGGGAGTCGCGTTCCCACGTGCCTCTGTTTCTCGGGATCGTGCAGCCCCCCCCTCCGCCTCTCTGGCGCGACTCTGGGAGTCGCGTTCCCACGTGCCTCTGTTTCTCGGGATCGTGCGGCCCCCTCCGCCTCTCTGACCCGACTCTGGGAGTCGCGTTCCCACGTGCCTCTGTTTCTCGGGATCGTGCAGCCCGCTCCGCTTCTCTGGTCCGGCCCTTGGCCCTGTTCATCTGATGCTTTGGCCCGAGTCCCGGGTCTGGTCCTGGCCCGGGCAACCCTCGGCTTGTCAGAAAGGACAGGGATCGGCTTGCTGTCTGGAGGGCAAGATACACCACTGCTCGGGGGGCTTCCTTCCTTCCTTCCTTCCTTCCTTCCTTCCTTCCTTCCTTCCTCCTGATTTTTTTTTCTTCCTGTTGCCCAGCCTGGGGTATGTTTCAGGCTCTCCTCGTGGTCCCCCATCCCTTTTTTGAGATGGGAGGGAGAACTAGTTGGGCTAGCCCAGCGTTTTCCAACCTTAGGAACTTGAAGATGCGTGGACTTCAACTCCCAGAATTCCAGCTAGGAATTCTGGGAGTTGAAGTCCACGCATCTTCAAGTTCCTAAGGTTGGAAAACGCTGGGCTAGAGATTATCGCTGTTTGTCCACTTTGGCCGCTTTAAGACGTGGGGATGCGGTCTTGAACTTGCCGAGGTTGAGAAATTCTGGCTGAGATGAGACTCTCTCATAGCTCCACAAAGCTAAACTCCTGACTCCTGCAGCTTCTTCTGGGGGGGGGAGGGGGAGGGGGCAGCTTGGTGGTGGCTTGCCAAACCTTCCTATCTCCCTGGCATCTCCTTGTGGTCTCCCATCCGTAACCTGCTCACTTCTTCCCTGCCCAGACTTTCTTCCATCTTTGGGATGTCCTCACAGTCTCCATCCCTGGCTTTAAAAAAAGCTGACCAGCTCGCTTCTTCCCTGGCCAGCCTTTTCTCCATCCTTGGGATCTCCTCTTGGCCTCCCATTCCTGGCCTAAAAAGCCAACTGGCTCGCTTCTCCTCTGCCCTCCCTCCCTCCCTCCTCTTCGCCTTTCCGCCTGGCCTCGCTTGCTCTATGCTCTCCCCCTCCCTCTCCTTCCCCCCCACCTCCAGGTGAAGCATCCAAAAAGCTGATAATTGCCTCCTTTCCCCCCCCTCCCGCGCCCGCTAATGGACTGATCCCCCGCTGCTCTTCAGCCTTGACTGACAGGTCTGGTGGCTGATGCACACGCCCCCCCTCTCCTGTGGAGGGAGCCATGTGGCGGGAGGTGAGGAGAGGCATAAATAAGATGGGGCTGGGGGGGGAGTAGAAAGAGACAGAGACAGAAAAAAATAGAGGGAGGGAGGGAGGGAAGGGAGAGAGAAGAAAGAAAGAAAGAAAGAAAGAAAGAAAGAAAGAAAGAAAGAAAGAAAGAAAGAAAGAAAGAAAGAAAGAAAGAAAGAAAGAAAGAAAGAAAGAGAAAGAGCCTTCAAAACCAGCGAAGGAAGGAAGGAAAGGAAGGAAGGAAGGAAGGAAGGAAGGAAGGAAGGAAGGAAGAAAGAAAGAAAAAGAAAGAGCCTTCAAAACCAGCGAAGGAAGGAAGGAAGGAAGGAAGGAAGGAAGGAAGAAAGAAAGAAAGAAAGAAAGAAAGAAAGAAAGAAAGAAAGAAAGAAAGAAAGAAAGAAAGAAAGAAAGAAAGAAAGGCCTTCAAAACCAGCCAGGGAAGGAAGGAAGGAAGGAAGGAAGGAAGGAAGGAAGGAGGAAAGAAAGAAAGAAAGAAAGAAACAAAAAAAGAAAGAAAGAAAGAAAAAAAGAAAGAAAGAAAGAAAGAAAGAAAGAAAGAGCCTTCAAAACCAGCCAGGGAAGGAAGAAAGGAAGAGAGGGAGAAAGGAAGGAAGGAAGGAAGGAAGGAAGGAAGGAAGGAAGAAAGAAAGAAAGAAAGAAAGAAAGAAAGAAAGAAAGAAAGAAAGAAAGAAAGAAAGAAAGAGAAAGAGCCTTCAAAACCAGCGAAGGAAGGAAGGAAGGAAGAAAGAAAGAAAGAAAAAGAAAGAGCCTTCAAAACCAGCGAAGGAAGGAAGGAAGGAAGGAAGAAAGAAAGGAAGGAAGGAAGAAAGAAAGAAAGAAAGAAAGAAAGAAAGAAAGAAAGAAAGAAAGAAAGGCCTTCAAAACCAGCCAGGGAAGGAAGGAAGAAAGGGAGGGAGAAGGAAGGAAGGAAGGAAGGAAGGAGGAAAGAAAGAAAGAAAGAAAGAAAGAAACAAGAAAGAAAGAAAGAAAGAAAAGAAAGAAAGAAAGAAAGAAAGAAAGAAAGAAAGAGCCTTCAAAACCAGCCAGGGAAGGAAGAAAGGAAGGAAGGAAGAAGGAGGGAGGGAGGGGCCTTCAAAGCCAGCCAGGGAAGGAAGAAAGGGAGGGAGAAGGAAGGAAGGAAGGAAGGAAGGGAGGGAGGGAGAAGGAAAGAGAAAGAGGGAAGAAAAAGAAAAGAAAAAGAGAGAGAGAGAGAGAAAGGGAGGGGGCTGCCAAACCAGCCAGGGATGGGCAGAAGGGAGGGGGTACAGGACACGGGGTGGGGGGGGGGGAGAGAAGACTGGGCAGGTTGGCAAAAGCCCGCCTGGCTGCATGTGAACGATGCCAATTAAGATAGCGGCGGCAGAACATGGCGCGCCAGCCGCCGTGAAACGCAGCGCCAACCCGGAATAGCAATCAGCCCCAGGCAGACGAAGTTTAAAACGCCCCCGAAACACTCCAAGCTCATCCCGTTGCGACCACGGGGGGGGGGGAACAGCATCCTATTCTTTCCACAGCTCCCCCCCCCCCGAGAAAGGCAGGGGCCCAGGTGTTTCCGCCTTTCTTTGCAGCCCTGAAGACTAGGAGTGAGAATAGATTCCCCCCCCCACGCCGTTTGGGGGTCCCTTGCCCCCCCCCTCCAAGAAGCAGAGGACCAGCCGGCTGGCTTCCGTTCTGACACATTTGCACAATTCCTGGACTGGTGCAATACACCGAGCCCCCTGGACTGAGTTTCTGCAAGCTTCTGAAGTGCACTTACTAACTAACCCAGGTCGGCGCTAACTAGACTGACTGTGTGAATCCAATCTTGGCCAGCTTAGGGTCTGGAATGGCAGCATCCTGCATCTTCAGTCCCGTTGGAGAGTCTCTGAGGATCCCTGATCCGCACAAGTTGGGGACCCCGTGAGTCCACCCTTTCCCGGCAGCATTCAGATGTAACTGGCTGGCTGGCTCCATAACCTGGTTTGGCTTACTGATCTGGCACAGAATTTCCTTGATAGCAAGACTCGGAAGCAGCGTGGCCTGTCCTGTCCTGGTTTTATCCTGGCCTCTGGCTTCCTGCAATGGATGCGACGTGGCCATCTGCTCCCTTCCGACATTGTCTCGCTTATGTGAGGTCATGTCGGTTTAGGTGAGCAGAAAGCTTGTATCTAGGATTTCCCACCATCATGGTTAATTATTTCATCTTTCGAGGCCCTGTGATTCCTTCAGCTGGATCTATCTTTGATCTTGAACCAAACAAAAGAGGCAAAGCTGATATCGCTCAAGCTGGTTTATTTGCACCCTGGTTCCCCTATGCTCCAAATCGCATAGAATGATGGATTTTTCGATCAACATATATCATGGTGACTGCTAAAGGGTAACAGAATAATAGTTGGAGGGGACCTTGGAGGTCTTCTAGTCCAACCCCCTGCTCAAGTAGGAATAGAATAGAATAGAATATATAGAATAAAATAGAATATATAGAATTAGAATAGAATAGAAGATATAGAATAGAATAGAAAATAGGGAATAGAATAGAATAGAATAGAATAACAGAGTTGGAAAGGGACCTTCTAGGTCATCTAGTCCAACCCCGCGCCCAAGCAGGAGACCCTACCCTCTTTCTGACAGATGGCAGTCCAGTCTCTTCTTGAAAGCTTCCGGTGATGAAGCTCCCACAACTTCTGGTGGCAAGCTGTTCCAGCGGTTGATTGTTCTCACGGTCAGAAAATTTCTCCTTATTTCTTGGTTGAATCGCTCCTCGATCAGTTTCCATCCGTTATTCCTGGTCTGGTCTTCAGGTGCTTTGGAAAATAGGTTGACCCCCCACCCTTCCTCTCTGTGGCAGCCCCACAAATACTGGAAGACTGCTGTGAGTGCTAGTGGGCCTCTTCGTGGGGATCCTCTCCGCGGTCTCCATCCTCTTCAGCTCGGGACTCCAAGCCATGATAAACCTGACTCAGATCTTCCCGCGACATGCAGACCCATCCGTCGGGCCGGACGTGGTAAAGATCCACGTTGCCGCCGGAATAGGCGTCTCGGTGGGCAGCATGAGCCACTGCTTGGCGGGCCAGCCCAAACGCCTCCGCCCGGGGCAGATCGTAACGATAGGTGCCGTCCAGCACCCCGTAGGCGTAAGTGGATCCTGATCCCACGGCCAATACGTCCCCGGAGAAGCAGGTCCCGTCGCTGTAGACGTAGTGCAAGCCGGGTCCTTGGCCATCCCAACCGCAGAGCAAGGTGGCCACGCAGAGATCCTTCTGGGCGCATCCCCGCAGCATGAAAGCTAGCAGCTTGGCCGCCCCGGCGACGCTGGGCTGCTGCCCTTCCGACAGGTGCCTGAGGCGGAGCGCACACCGCAGGAGTCGGAGCCAAGTAGCGCAGTCGGCCGAGGTCCCCGAGGTGGTGGCCAAAAGATGGCGGTGGAGCGTGATGACCTTGCGGGAAGAGGGATCGGCCACCAGCCCGCCGCAGGAAGAACGGGTGTCCGCAGCCACCACCACCCCGTGGCTGCAGCGGAAGGCGAGGGTGGTGGTGCCATGGGACAGCAGGAAAGGACGGGGGACCCCGGCTCCGCCGGAGGGCGGCTGAAGCCAAGAAGGAGCCCTTGGTGGGTCCCTCTTGCTGACAATGTCCTGGAGAGCCATTGGGGAACGAAAAGGAGAGGCGGAGAGAATTTGCAGAATGAACCCCCTTTTGCTTGGAAGGGAAGCGGGGGAGCGGGGAACTGGATCACCGGGAGGATGGAGCGGGGAGCGCGACGAAAGGAGGAGGCGAGGATTGTGTTCCTCGGGACGCGCGCGGGATAGGATTTTTAAGAGAAGCAGCGGTGTTAAGTTGCACGCTTCGGACGACAGGTTTGGGCCTGCGTCAGATGCTCAATTCTCTTCCCCCAAGGGGATGGCGTTTCCATCATTTTTCATCTCAAGCGGGCGGAATGTGATGTGACCCCCCCGGCTTCCAGCTTTCCTAAAGAGGAGTTTCCTCCCTGCCCTCTGAGCTTTTGCTCGTTTTCTTGCAGACGTTTCATGACCCTGGCTAGTTAACGTCATCAGAGCCTTGGTGGAGCAGTGGGCTAATGCCTCCTTAAGTAACACCAGCTGCCTGCAATTAGTGCAGGTTCGAGTCCCACCAGGCTCAAGGTTGACTCAGCCTTCCATCCTTCCGAGGTAGGTAAAATGAGGACCCAGATTGTTGGGGGCAATAAGCTGACTTTGTAATAATGCCGCTTGGGGTGTGTGTGAAAGCCCTAATAAGCAGCATATACATAGAATGAAGGCTACTGCTAAGCTTGTAAGCCGCCCTGAGTCTTCGGAGAAGGGCGGGATATAAATGGAATAAAAATAAAAATAAATAAAATAAAATCAGGCAGGCGCAGTTCGCTTTTCCGGAGGCATGGTGAAGATGTTAC
Source organism: Vipera berus (assembly GCF_964194415.1). Classification (NCBI taxonomy): domain Eukaryota; kingdom Metazoa; phylum Chordata; class Lepidosauria; order Squamata; family Viperidae; genus Vipera; species Vipera berus. The sequence continues at coordinate 72,126,197 of NC_138210.1, read as the reverse complement.
TCAGTTTGGGTCATGAAACGTCTGCAAGAAAACAAGCAGAAGCTCAAATGGGGCACCCAGGGGTCCTCATGTCAACCCTGAGCTACAAATATTTCCCTTTCCACTTCCCTTTCCCCTTTCCCTTCTTCACTTCCTCTTCTGCTTCCTCTCTCCCTGTCCCTTCCCTTTCCCCTTCCTTTTTCTACTTCCCTTTCCACTTCCGCTTCCGCTTTCCTTCTTCAGTTCCCCTTTTGCTTCCTTTTTCCCCTGTCCCTTCCTCTTCCCTTTCCCCTTTCCACTTCCCTTTCCCCTTCTTCAATTCCCTTCCTGCTTCTTCTTTGCCTTTCCCTTCCTCTTTTGCCTTTCCCTTTCTGCTTCCCCTTTCCTTTCTTCCATTTCACTTTCCACTGGCACTGATGATGTTCCCTAACGTGGGTCATGTTTTCTTGCCGGCAACAAAACAAGCGAGTTCAGAGGGCACCAAGGACCACCCCCATTTCAGCCCTGAGCTACAAATATCCTCCTTTCCACTTCCATTTCCCCTTTCCCTTCTTCAATTCCCCTTCTGCTTCCTCTTTCCCCCTCCTTTTTCTATTTCTCTTATTATTATTATTATTATTATTTATTCAATTTGTATACCGCCCTTCTCCCGAAGGACTCAGGGTGGTTGACAGGGCATGTATAAATAACAGTACAAAAATTAAAAAGAAATTAAACAATGCCCAATTAAAATACAATAACAATAAAAATAGTAAAAAACCATTAAAAAAACCCTAATGTTCCCCCTCAGGCCAGACCAGCTAGTTCAAATAGGTAGGTCTTCAGCCCGCGCTGGAAGGAGCGAAGGTCCGATGCCATCCGGAGCTCAACCGGCAGTTGATTCCATAATGCCGGAGCGCCCACAGAGAAGGCCCTCCCCCTGGGGGCCACCAGTCGACATTCCCTGACCGGAGGCACCCTGAGGAGACCCTCTCTGTGGGCACGCACAGGGCGGAGGGGAGTCGACGCCGGCAGCAGGTGGTCCTCGAGGTATCCCGGACCCATGCCATGTAAGAACTTGAAGATCATAACCAAGACCTTGAACCTCACCCGGAAGACAACTGGTAACCAATGCAGCTCGCGGAGCAAAGGTGTAACATGGGAGTACCGGGAAACTCCCAAGACAACTCTCGCAGCCTCATTCTGTACCAGTTGGAGCCTCCGAGTGGTCTTCAAGGGAAGCCCCATGTAAAGAGCATTGCAGTAGTCCAGACGAGAGGTCACGAGCGCATGAGTGACCGTGCACAGGGCATCCCGGTCCAGATAGGGCCGCAACTGGCGCACCAGGCGAACCTGGGCGAAAGCCCCCCTAGTCACGGCCACTATGTGATCTTCCAGAGTAAGTTGTGAATCTAGGAGGACTCCCAAGTTGCGAGCCCTATCTTTCCACTTCCGCTTTCCTCCTTCAATTCCCCTTCCTCTTTCCCCTTCCCTTGTCCTTTTCCACTTCTCCGTTCCCTTCAATTCCCCTTCCCCTTTCCCCTTCCCTTTTCTATTTCCCTTTCCAATTCCCCTTCCTCTTTCCTCCTTCAATTCTCCTTCTGCTTCCTCTTTCCCTGTCCCTTCCACTTCCTCTTTCCTTGTCCCTTTCCCCTTCCCCTTTCCCTCCTTCAATTCCCCTTCGGCTTCCTCTTTCCCCTTCCCTTTTCTATTTCCCTTTCCACTTCCCCTTTCCCTTTCCTCCTTCAGTTCCCCTTCCCCTTCTTCAATGCCCTTCCACTTCCTCTTTCCTTGTCCCCTTCCCCTTCCCCTTTCCCTCCTTCAATTCCCCTTCGGCTTCCTCTTTCCCCTTCCCTTTTCTATTTCCCTTTCCACTTCCCCTTCCCCTTTCCTCCTTCAGTTCCTCTTCCCCTTCCTCTTTCCTTGTCCCCTTCCCCTTCTTCAATGCCCTTCCTGCTTCCTCTTTGCCTTTCGTAATGGAAAGGAAAATTCCAAATTAAAAAGTCCATCAATAACACAGAGAGTCCTCGAATCGCAATCTTAATTTGAGCCCAGAATTTCCATCGCTAAGCGAAACAGTTGTTAAGTGAGTTTTGCCCCGCTTTATGACCTTCCTGGCCTCCGTTGTTAAGCAAATCACTGCATTTGTCAATTTAAGTCAAACGGCTGTTAACTCAATCCGGCTCTCCCGTTGTCAGAAGGTCGCAGAAGGGAATCATGTGGCCCCAGGACGGTGCGACCGTCATAAGTACGAGTCAGTTGCCAAGCATCTGAATTCTGATCACATGATCGTGGGGATGCTGCAATGGTCGTAAGTGTGAAAAACGGTCATAAATCACCTTTTTCACAGTGCCATTCTAACTCTGAATGGAACTAAACGAACTAAATCAAGGATTACCTGTAATGAAGTCTTAGGCTTCTAATAACGTTGTTTGCTTTGAAAGGCTAACCATAAACTATATATATATATATTTTAAAAAAACCCAGAATGTACAGCTTGGGGAAAATTAAAAGATCTTGGAAAATGAGCTGGACACTATAAAAAAAAATAGTCAGAAATACTAAATTAATTTAGGAATTGGGGATTCACTAACAAATGCATCACACTGAAGTTGTTGGGTTAAGGGAAAAAGTGTAAAGCGTATGAGTTATGCTGCAACGGTTGTAAGTGTGAGAAACAACCTGCCTCCAGAAGCGGTGAATGCTCCAACACTGGAGGTTTTTAAGAAGAGACTGTTTGTCTGAAATGGTATAGGGTTTCCTGCCTGAGCAGGGGGTTGGACTAGATGACCTCCAAGGCCCTTCCAACTTTATGATGATGATGATGATGATTAAATGTTCATAAGTTACTTTCTTAGTGCAGTTGCAACTTAGAACCATCACCAAACTCTTGCTAAGCCAAAGCACTGCCTCTATATTCTGTTGTAACTTTGAACAGTCCCTAAATGACCTGTTGAGGACTAGCTGCAATCTCTTTTAAAAGAAAAACCTGATCTTCACAGCGACTACTAGGCAGAATTAGGAATTCAATCCTCAGCTTTCCATAGACCCAGGTCCTTCGGGAGACGGGGGTGGGTGGGTGGGAGCTGAGCGAAAACCCAGACAACGAAATAATGTCTTCTTTTTTTTTTTTGATCCAAGGGTGCCTTGGATTGGCACCCACCGCTTAAGTGACAGGTGGGGGATGGTGGAACGATTTGTATTTTCGGGACTTCTGGAGACGCTGTTTTTAGGACAATCTTGAGCAAAATATCTTAGCTGCATGCAGTGTTTCAATGTCACCGGGGTTACCTGTCCTGAAATTCAAGGACAGGACAACGCCGGGAGAATCAGAACCCTTTTAATTCAGGTTTGACGTACCCGGTGGCTGAGACCAGGATTTGTCCCCTCCCCAATGTGATACCTCGCTTGTCCCTTCCTCACCTGCCCCCAAAGCAGTCCTGTCTTGTTAACAGCTGTCAGTCTTAGCCAGGCCCTCTGCGTCTCCTACCTAATGGGTGGGGTGGGGGGACGCCGAATTGTCTTCACCCCACCCCACCTGCCTCTGTCCTTCCAGAGGTTGGGAAACCGCGTCCCCGAGAAAGAAGAAAGCGTACGCTTCGCAGATTTGCTGGAGTTGTGTATCCGATAGCTTAAGACAGCGGGGAGAATTTGCACACTTCATTTGCATTCCAAAAATCCCGTGGAGATTCTATTGAATTTATTCTAATTTACTTCTAAAGCAGTTTTTAGTTAACTTCAGGGGAACCGTTCCAAGAATTTAAAGGGCTGGAGATTAAAACATAGGAAGATCGGTTGCGGGGTTTGGGAATGGCCAGTCTAGAGAAAAGAAGGACTGGGGGTGGGGAACATGATATTCCAGTATTTGAGGGGCTGCCCCCCAAAAGAGGGGGTCAACTTATTCTCCAAAGCACCAGAAAGCAGGACAGGAAACAATGGATGGAAACGAATCAAGGAGAGAAGCAACCTGGAATCATGGAGAAACTTCCTAACAGTGAAGACAATTAACCAGTGGAACAGCTTGCCACCAGAAGAGACTACTAGACAATCACTTGTCTGAAATAGAATAGGGTCTCCTGCAGGAGCATGGGGTTGGACTAGAAGACCTCCAAGGTCCCTTCCCACGATTGATTCTGAATGATTGATTGAAACTGAGATCTTGGCTGGGATCTTGGGAAAGTTGTGAAGCTGTTCCAGATGTTGGAAATCTGGGGCTGTCAGAATAATAATTTGGGTTTCCAACACAAGCCGGGGCTACGCAAGAATAAACATGAGATTCTGAGAGTTGTGAGGAAAGAAGAAATTTCTATTCCTAAAAGGAAGTTTGAGTAAAAGATTTTCCCGCTGGCTCTTTTTACTTCATTAACTTAGTTTGATCTTGACTGTCAATTATCTAGTGGAGATGCTGATTCTCAGTCCATTGGGGAGTCTGTTAATGTTTTAAGGCAGGGGTCCTCAACCTTGGCAACAAAGCTGGCTGAGGAATTCTGGGAGTTGAAGTCCACAAGTCTTAAAGTTGCCAAGGTTGAGGACCCCTGTTTTAAGGGACGATGGAAACAATAGAAAGAATAAAACATATTTTGATATAAAACTTCTCACAGGGTCAAAGAGAAAGAGAAGTGCAGAGATTTGACGGTACCCCTTTTAGCTCTTCCAGACCCATCTTTTTTTTAAAAAAAATAGTATTACTATTTAAAAAGGGACCCTATACAGTGCTTGGTGAAGATGATTAATTCCACTACTTCTCTGATCCAAATGTCATTAGTTTCTTGATCGTTTTTTAAAGAAGATTAAAGAGGAATACAAAAGCCAGGTACAGGGGAGTAAACAGGGACAAAAAGAAAAATAGCCATTTCCAGTGGAGAGAGGAGAGATCACAAATCTTAAGAGACACCTTCCCACAGAGAATGTTCAGGACATCAGCATGGAAGCGAAACTATTAATAAAGCACTAAAGCATTCTGCGGATATAAAATCGGAATTGAATTTCCTCTTTCTGTGGGAGAGAAGGTAAGTGTCTGGGGGGGGGTCCTTAGAGGGGGTCCATGCAAGTACTAACTTGGCCTGATGGGGCTTTGCTTGTAAAAAATAAATAAATTAGCAACCTATCAGATATGATTTATTGGTTTAGCTTTGCTTTAGTTTTAAGGGTGGTTAGCCCCTCAGAATAACTCACTGTAGATGGACGGCTGTGTAAACCGAGTTCATTTTTATATATAAAAAAATACAAAAATAAACTATACAAAAGCATGCACTGTAGCAATACAAAACATCACAAACAGGTGAAAGAACCATCAACAGAAGAACAATGTGTATATGTGTTATATATGTTTATCTTTCCATCTTTCTATCTCATCAATCTATCAATTATCTATTTATTATCTATCTATATCTCTCTTCTATTATCTATCTATATCAATCTCTCTTCTATTTATTATCTATCTCCTATTTATCATCTATCATCTATCCATCTCTCATCTATTATCCATTACCTATCATCTATCAATCATGTCTATTATCTATCTATCTATCTATCTATCTATCTATCTATCTATCTATCTATCTATCTATCTATCTATCTATCTATCTATCTATCTATCTATCTATTCTATCTAATCTATCATCTATCTATCTATCTATCTATCTATCTATCATCTATTCTATCTATTCTATCATCTATCTATGTATCATCTATCTATCTATCTATCTATCTATCTATCTATCTATCTATCTATCTATCTATCTCTATTTATTATCTAATCTTCCATGTATCCATCTCATAATAATAATAATAATAATAATAATAATAATAATAATAATAATAATAATAATAATAATAAGCAGGCATATACATAGAATGAAGGCTACTGCTAAGCTTGTAAGCCGCCCTGAGTCTTCGGAGAAGGGCGGGATATAAATGTAATAAAAATAAAAATAAAAATAAATAAAATATTATCTATCATCTATCAATCTACCATCTATTATCTATCTTCTATTATCTATCTTTCTATTTATTACCTATCTAATCTATATCTCATCTATTATCTATCATATATCAATCTATCATCTGTATCTATTATCTATCTCTTCTATTTATTATCTATCATCTATTTATCATCTATCTATCTATCTATCTATCTTCTATTTATTATCTATCTATCTATCATCATCACCATCTATTTTCCATGAAATCTGAACACGTCTGTACTTTTTCTTGACCTCCTTCGTGGGGCTCAGCAAGTGACTGGCCCAAGGTCACCTAACTGGCTTGGTACCCAAGGCAGGATTAAGACTCATTGTCTCCCATTTCTACTCTGATGCCTTAACCACTACCCCAAACTCGATTTGCTATTTTTAAATCTGTTTTTACTATGGGCCATCATGAGGCAGTGAGTTCCTCAGGAGAACCTCTGCATTACTAGTACCTGGCGCAGATTGCACCCTGCAAAAAGTCAAAATCGACCCCTTTCGGGTTGTTTCCTTCCTTAGCAGGGAACTAATAAGATTCTTAATTTCAACAATAAATTCCATGGTTTTTTTCCCCCCCTTTCCATCTGTTTTTGAAGTTGTCCGCTCTTCTCTTTTCTTCTCATCATCCGAAGGCATCACTCCCTTCGGGCAGACCAACCGGCCTGGCAAGCTCATCCTTGCCCTCATCCAACAAGGCGTCCCCCAGTGTTATCCAACGCGGTTAATCCGGCGCCGAAGCTAAACATTGCCCTCATCCAACATGGCGCCCCCCATTCTTATCCAGCGCAGCTCGTCCGGCGCGATCGCGTCCTTTTTTTGCGACATGACGCAGTGACTTGCCCTCACCCAACATGGCGCCCGGTGTCTATATAGCCCGCAGGCCGCAGCGCTTTCCTGAGTCACGGTGTGCTGCCCTCACTTAACATGGCGCTGGCCAGTCTGCTGGAGCCGCAATTCCCCGCAAACGGGCCCGGCTTTTTCGGGTTGGGGGCGCCGGGCCTTCGCGGCGGGGCCAAGATATCGGGGGACCTGGCGCTAGCCGCCCCTTACGCCGGGCTGTCCGCGGGAGACGCCAAAATCGAGCTGGAACACGGGACCACCACGCTGGCCTTCAAGGTAAGCCGGCGGCGGGGGAGGCAAGGTAGACTTGAGAGGAGCTGGAGGCTCTACGGAGCTGGGGGGGGAGGAGGAGGCTGCCCAGAGGAAGAGAACCCCCTTGCAAAGCGGGGAGACCAAGCTAAGCTTCCAAGAGGGTCGAAAATCGTGTTTTTTAAAATCGAATTTCCATTCCTCTTGGGGTAGTTTTATAGGCCGGGGGTTGCACTTATGACCGTTTGTCACACTTACAACTTCTGCAGCATCCCCTGGTCACACGATCAGAATTCAGATACTTGGCAACTGACTCACATTTATGACGGTCGCCAAGTCTCCCCAGGGTCCTGTGTTCCCCTTTTGCGACCTTCTGACTAGAAAAATTCAGTGGGGAAGCTGGATTCACTTAACAACCGAAGTGACTTAGTTGCTGACTTTTGCTAACTTAACAATTGCAGTGATTCACTTAACAACCAAAGTGACTAAATCACTAACTTAATTGCAGTGATTCACTTAACAGCCGTAAGTCACTAACTTAATTGCAGTGATTCACTTAACAACCGAAGTGACTTAAGTCACTTTATTGCAGTGATTCACTTAACAACCGAAGTGACTTAGTTGCTGACTTTTGCTAACTTAACAATTGCAGTGATTCACTTAACAACCAAAGTGACTAAATCAATAACTTAATTGCAGTGATTCACTTAACAGCCGTAAGTCACTAACTTAATTGCAGTGATTCACTTAACAACCGAAGTGACTTAAGTCACTTAATTTCAGTGATTCACTTAACAACCGAAGTGACTTAAGTTACTGACTTACTAACTGAACAATTGCAGTGATTCACTTAACAACCGAAGTGACTAAATCACTAAATTGCAGTGATTCACTTAACAACCAAAGTGACCTAAGTTACTGACTTTTACTACCTGAACAATTGCGGCGCTTCTCTTAACGGCTGGGGCAGGAGAGGTTGCAAAAGGGGACGAAGCTCGCTTAACGGCCTTGCTTAGCAGTGGGTAATTTTGGGCTCCGTTGCGGTCGTGAAGCCGAGGACTACCTTTACCCCGGACCTGCTTTTGGATCTTCCCTTCTCTCTTTCTCTCGCTCCCTCCAGTTCCAGCACGGCGTGATTGTGGCGGCGGATTCCCGCTCGACCGCCGGAGTCTACATTGCTTCGCAGACGGTCAAGAAGATCATCGAGATCAACCCGTACCTGCTGGGCACCATGGCCGGGGGTGCCGCCGACTGCAGCTTCTGGGAACGGCTGCTCGCCCGGCAGTGTCGCATTTACGAACTCCGCAATAAGGAGCGGATCTCGGTGGCCGCCGCCTCCAAACTCTTGGCCAATATGGTGTACCAGTACAAAGGGATGGGCCTCTCCATGGGCACCATGATCTGTGGCTGGGACAAGAGGGGACCAGGTGAGGAATTTACCTCTTTTGTTTCTGGCCTTTCAGAATGCTTGGCAGGCTAGTCCTCGACTTAACGACCATTTCGTTTAGTGACCACTCGCAGTTAACAAGGGCACTGAAAATAAGGACTGCTGACTAGTTTTTAGATGACCGTCGCAGCATCCCTGTGGTCACGTGGTTTATACTCGGATGCTTGGCGGCCGACTTGCATTTACGACCGTCGCAGCATCCCCGTGCTCACGTGGTTTATACTCGGATGCTGGGCGGCCAACTCACATTTACGACCGTCGCATCATCCCCATGCTCACGTGATCAAACTTTGGGGGCTTGGCAGCTGGCCTCTTATTTTATGATCGTTGCGGTATCTTGGGATCACGTGATCCCTCTCTGCGATCCCTTCCCAACTGGCTTCTGACAAGCAAAGTGAATGGGGGGGGGGGGAAGCCCTATCCCCATAATGACCACATGATTCATTTAAGGACCACAGGGATTTATTTTGAAGAGTGGCAGAAAAGTTGTTAAATGGGATGCACCTCCCTCAACAAATCATCTGCTTTTAGCAATGGAAATTTTGAATTCAGTTATAGTCAGAAGTCCAGGACTGCATGCATTCCTCTGGTTCTGATCCATCCCACTAGATCTAAATTGCAATTACGGGTCGACCTCGACCACAGTTGAGGCCAAATTTGACAATGACCTCGCTTTAGCAGCAGAAATGGACTCAATTGTGGTCGTAATCCGAGGACTATCTGTACCCTGCACGATGCTTACCAGGAGCGGAGGAGGTAGGAGGTCTGTGGGAAAGATGAAATTTTTCCAGTGGCCACTTGGAAAAATGATGGCCGGTGTCTCTTTTTGAGAATTTGTGGCTAGAAGAGAAGAGAAAAGAAAATAGAATAGAATAGTATAGAATAGAGAAGAGAAGAGAAGAGGAGAGAATATAGAATAAAGTAGAGTAGAGTAGAAGCTGGAAGGGACCTTGGAGGTCTTCTAGTCCAGCCCCCTGCTCAGGCAGGAGAACCTCTACTGTCACAGACAGGTGTATGTCTAGCCTCTTCTTAAAAATCTCGTGATGGAGCGCCTACAACTTCTGGTGGCAAGCTGTTCCACTGGTTGATTGTCCTCACTGTCAGGAAGTTTCTCCTTAATTCCAGGTTGCTTCTCTTTTTGATCGGTTTCCAACCATTGTTTCTCGTCCTGCCCTCTGGTGCTTTGGAGAACAACGTGACCCCTTCTTCCTTGTGCCAGCCCCTCAAATGCTGGAACGCTGCTATCATGTCACCCCTATTTCTTCTTTTCTTTAGACCAGCCAAACCCAAGTCCCGCAGCCCTTCTTCGTATGTTTTACTCTCCAGGCCTTGGATCATCTTAGTTGCTCTTCTCTGAATTTTTTCCAGACTTTCAACATTTGCTAGACAACTTTCGCTGGTCTCGGGCTGCTAGATTCGAACCTGCTTCTCAGCTAACAAAGTGATATAGAGCTTGTGGCCTAGAGGTTAAAACAACTGCCTTAATGTGCAATCAGCCCAGGTTCGAATCTCAGAAGGGTATGGCTGACTGATGAAAACAAATAAGTTTGAGATGCATATCAGTCTCCCTTTAATTCTTTGTTAGCAATCTAAAATTTACACAAATATGAGCTGTCACTGTTGTGACTACTGCCTGTGGATGGCCTTCGGTTAGGCCGAAACAGGAAATAAAGATTTGTCCCATGTTTGGGGCCTAGCAAGGTAATCTAAATAGTTAACAAGCATTTAACATATATATATATATATATATATATATATGTATGTGTGTGTATGTATGTGTGTATATATATATATATTTTTGGTGCGGCTGCACACACACACGACTGTTTTTCCCCTGTGCTTCGGCTTGTGCAAAAGCTGCCGAGAGAGAACCTGGCAAGACTCAAACGCCTCCCCCCCCCCTTTGCCGTTTGTTGTGTTGCAGTTGTGTGGTTGTGTTCTCCTATGCTGATTCAGCTAGGCTGGGCAGGTTTGCGGTTCCCTCCTGGGGGAATGGGGGGGGGGGTTGTTTGTTTGCTATTTTTGCTTGTTTGGTTTTTTTTTTTTTTGCAGTCCCCGAAAGCCCTCGAGAAATTATCGGAGCGCTGTGTAAATAGATCCGTTTCTATTAACTCTGGGGATCAAGCTGGCTGGTTCTTGAGAAATGGCAAAAAGAAAAAGTGCCTGGATGGCGTTTAAGGCCACGTTCGGAAATAACACGGAGAGAATAAATTCTGCTGAAGTGCCTGAATGTGAAGCAAATAAATTTTGGAGTGGGGCATAAATCATATGCACTGCCTTTTTCTCCCTCCCCTCATTCTGTGCTGGTAGGATTGTGGTTCCAAGCTAGCGTTTGTTTGTTTTTTAGCCTCGGCGATCTTAAGACGGGTGGACTTCAACTCCCAGAATTCCCCAGCCAGCATGGCTGGCTGGGGAATTCTGGGAGTTGAAGTCCACCGGTCTTAAAATTGCTGAGATTGAAAAACAGTGTTCTAAGCCCTTCATTGGTGAATACAATTCTCTCTCTCTCTCTCTCTCTCTCTCTCTCTCTCTCTCTCTCTCTCTCTCTCTCTCTCTCTCCTCCCATCTCTACAAACCTGATTTTAAATCTCTCTGTGGATTTTTATTTAAACAATCCCATAATTCTCTCTCTTGTGTTGTCCCAAAACGGTTTCTTTGAAGGCCTCCTCATCTGATTACATACAGTATGGCTGTAGGCCGCAATATCTCGGCTCTTTTGACTATACTAGGGTTTCTTAGCAAAGGTTTGGAATGAGAGACTAGGAAACAACTTTGAAAAATTCCTCTTCTTTCTTCCCTTCCTCCTCCTCCTCCTCCTCCTCCTCCTCCTCCTCCTCCTCCTTCCTCCTCCTCCTTCTTTCTCCTTCTCGTCCTCGTTCTTCTTTTCCTTTGTCCTGTTCTCTTCCTTCTCCTTCCCCTCCCTGTATACCGGCATCTCAGACTAACCAATCTTTTCCATCCTTAACTATGGGGGGGGTGAGGTGTTACCCCCCGTTGATAGGGCCCGCAACTTGGGCGTCCTCCTGGATTCACGGCTCAGTTTGGAAGATCATATAGGAGCCGTGGCCAGGGGAGCTTTTGCCCAGGTTCGCCTGGTGCGCCAGTTACGGCCCTACCTGGACCGAGATGCCCTACGCACAGTCACCCATGCGCTCGTGACCTCCCGGCTAGACTACTGCAATGCTCTCTACATGGGGCTGCCCCTGAGGACCACTCGGAGGCTTCAGCTGGTGCAGAATGCAGCCGCGTGAGTTGTAATGGGAGTCTCCCGATACTCCCATGTAACACCTCTGCTCCGCGAGCTGCATTGGCTTCCAGTTGCCCTCCGGGTGAGATTCAAGGTGCTGGTGATGACCTATAAAGCCCTAAATGGCATGGGCCCGGATTATCTAAGGGAGCACCTGCTGCCAGCGTCAATTACCCATCGTCCTGTGCGCTCCCAGAGGGAGGGCCTTCTCAGGGTACCGCCGGTCAAGGATTGCTGACGGGCGATCCCCAGGGGGAGGGCGTTCTCTGTGGGCGCGCCTGCCCTATGGAATCAACTGCCAACGGAACTCCGGACTGCCCCCGACCTTCGTTCATTTCGCCGGGACCTGAAAACCTGGCTCTTTGAGCTATCTGGTCTGGACTGAGAGGTTTAATGTTTTTAAATTGTGATTTAATTTTTGTGGCTAGACTTAATTTAATTTATTTTAATTTATTTTAATTTTATATTGGATTGTTTTTAAATTTTGCCTTGTAAACCGCCCTGAGTCCTTTGGGAATAGGGCGGTATATAAACCGAATAAATAAATAAATAAATAAATAAATAAACAGCCCGCTCTTGGAGGGGGCTCCAGCCCACCGTGTCCAGCAAGCCGCCCTCACAGTAGCCAACCAAGTATCCAGGAAGCCCGCGAATCTGCCTTCCAGGCTAATAGCCGTTATCCGACTGCCACGAATTGGTCCAGCCCTTTTCTGAAGCCAGCCCCGCTGATAAGCCCGCACTCGAAACTCTGCAAACCTCCGACAATCCGGTTCTGCCATTACACACACACACAAACACAAACACACACACACACCTAGCGCACGATATCATCCGGGATTGTGGAGCGGGTAGTCCTCGACTTGGAACGACCACAATCCATTCTAAAATTTCCATGGCTAAGCGAGACAGTTTGTTAAAAGTGAGGTTTTGCCCCATTGGAGGCCCTTCCTTGCCGCGGTTGTTAAGCGGATCGCTGCCATTGCTTAAATTGCTAACACGGATGTTAAGCGAATCCGGCTTCCCCATTGATTTTGCTTGTCAGGGTGGGGGATCCCGTGACCCTGGGACACTGCGACCGTCATAAATACGAGCCAGTGGCCAAGTGTCTGAATTTTGATCCCGTGACCACGGGAATGCCATGTCGGAACGTGCACAGTCTTATTGTGCTGAGATAAGAGTAAACACAGTAAACAATGGTCTGTATTAAATGGTGGTTTATATTACGCTATCTACAATATCATACACCAGGAACAACATACATATACGTACTAATACAGCAGGATCCAACACACCACAGTTACAGCAGGAAATGGAAGAAAGAGAGAGCATAGCAGCAGAGCCTTCCTTTTATACAAAGGCTCTTAAAGAGACACAGACCCTGCTGGCTCTTAAAGGGATACAGACCCTGCTGAGTCATTCCCATCATTGCATCACACATCTTAACATTACATAAGCTGGTTAGCTGTTAAATCATTACCTTAACTTGCCACAACAGTCGCATGTGTGAAAAAACAGTCATACGTGTGGAAAAAAAGTGTGAAAAATGCCACAACCGTCGTCACTTTTTTCAAGTGCTGTTCTAACTTCACTAAAAAGGAACAGTTGTAAGTGGAAGACTTGATTGAATTAGGACGGTAAAATTTGGAGAAACTGCAGGTTTCGAACGCGCTCCCCCAGAAATCGTCTTCGGCCCAGTTAAAACCAAGCCTGCCCTTCTTAATTTTTAGGTGCTTAACCATGGTTTAAGATCATTGTCGGAAAATTTACGGGCGACTCCGTTAACCCTGCTTTCTTTGCCCTGCCTTTCAGGTCTCTATTACGTGGATAGCGAAGGGAACCGCATCTCGGGAACCGTCTTCTCGGTGGGCTCCGGTTCCGTCTACGCCTACGGGGTGATGGATCGTGGCTACTCTCACGACCTCTCGGTGGAGGACGCCTATGATCTGGCCCGGCGGGCCATCTATCAAGCCACGTACCGCGACGCTTACTCGGGGGGCTCGGTGAACCTCTACCACGTCCGCTCGGACGGCTGGATCCACGTCTCCAGCGACGACGTAGCTGGCCTGCGGGAATTGTTCCGCGACACATCCGCCGAAGCTGTGGCCTGAAACCGTGGACTGAAAAGGGGTGGAGGGCAGCAGCCTGGGGGTCTCGGTAAAAGGCCATTGGCTGTAGAGTGTTTTCAAAACCCATAAAAGAAACGAAATTGTAACTTCGACCGTTAACGGAAAGGGGGAGGCCACAAATATTGTCGGAAGAGGGTTTAACCCGTGTTTTATGTAATAAAATGTCCAGCTGCTTTGGAATCCAACTTTGCTTGTCCGTGCTATTTGTGTTCTTCACAAGAACGGGAGGTCAATCTTTGTGTACTGCGGTCCCAAGGAGTGTGTGCACGTCCACAGGTGTGTTATACAGGTAGTCCTCGACCTACGGCTGCAATTGAGCCTGAACTGTTTGTGGCTAAGCGAAACATTTCTTAAGTGAGTGTTCCCCTGTTTTACGACCTTCCTTGCCACAGTTGTTAAGTGAATCACTGCAATTGTTAAGTTAGTACCCAGCTTTTCATTTCAATCCCAAACCACCCCAGTGATGCCCTCGACGTGTTGTCCCGTTGCCTGGAGGCGGTCCGGGTCTGGATGGGGAGGAACAGGCTTCGGCTCAACCCTGACAAGACTGAGTGGCTGTGCGTGCCGGCATCTCGGGAAATTCAGATTATTCCATCTCTTACTATGGGGGGTGAGTTATTACCCCCCGTAGATAGGGCTCGCAACTTGGGGGTCCTCCTAGATTCACAGCTCTCCTTAGAAGATCATATAGGAGCTGTGACTAGGGGGGCCTTCGCCCAGGTTCGCCTGGTGCGCCAGTTGCGGCCCTATCTGGACCGGGATGCCTTGCGTACAGTCACCCATGCGCTCGTGACCTCTCGTTTGGACTACTGCAATGCTCTCTACATGGGGCTGCCCTTGAGGACCACTCGGAGGCTTCAACTGGTGCAGAATGCGGCCGCGCGAGTTGTGTTGGGGGTCTCCCGATACTCCCATGTTACACCTCCGCTCCGTGAGCTGCATTGGCTTCCGGTTGCCCTCCGGGTGAGATTCAAGGTGCTGGTGATGACCTATAAAGCCCTACATGGCATGGGCCCGGATTACCTACAGCAACACCTGCTGCCGGCGTCAACCTCCCTCCGTCCAGTGCGTTCCCACAGAGAGGGCCTCCTCAGGGTGCCTCCGATCAGAGAATGTCGACTGGTGGCCCCCAGGGGGAGGGCGTTCTCTGTGGGCGCGCCAGACCTGTGGAACCGCTTACCGGTTGAGCTCCGGTTGAGCCCCCGACCTTCGCTCCTTCCGACGGGATCTAAAAACCTATTTATTTGAACAAGCCGGCCTGGTCTGATGGGTTCGGGGTTTGGGTTTTAACATGGCTTTTAACTATTGTATTATATCGGGCATAAATATTTAATGTTTTTTAACTATTGTACTTTGTATTTTGATATTTATTGCCCTGTACACCGCCCTGAGTCCTTCGGGAGAAGGGCAGTATAAAAATTTAATAAATATAAATATAATATATAAATATAGTAACACGGTTGTTAAGTGAATCTGGCTTCCCCATTGACTTTGCTTGTCAGAAGATCACAAAAGGGAATAGAATAGAAGAATAGAATAGAATAGAATAGAATAGAATAGAATAGAATAGAATAGAATAGAATAGAATAGAATAGAATAGAATAGAATAGAATAGAATAGAATAGAATAGAATATGGAATGGAATGGAATGGAATGGAATGGAATGGAATGGAATAGAATAGAATAGAATAGAATAGAATAGAATAGAATAGAATAGAATAGAATAGAATACAGAATACAGAATACAGAATACAGAATACAATACAATAGAAAGAGAAAGAGAATAATGATAAGAATAGAATAGAACAGAATAATAGAAAAATTAGAATAGAATAGAAATAGAATAATGATAAGAATAATAGAATAATTAGAATAGAAAATAGAACAGAATAATTAGAATTCAGAATTACAATAGGAATAGAATAATGATAATGGAATAGAATAATAGAATAATTAGAGTAGAATTCAGAATTAGAATAGAAAATATGGAATAGAATAGAAACAGAATAATGATAAGAATAGAATAGAATAATGCAATAATTAGAATTCAGAATTAGAGTAGAATAGAATATCTTTATTGTCACTGTATCTCACAACGAAATTAAGTGCTGTCCACAATGCACACTACACACAGGTAACATGACCCCGGGACGCTGCAACCACCATAAATATGAGCCAGTTGCCAAGCATCCAAACTTTGATCACATGACCGAGGGGGATGCTGCAATGGTCGTGGGAAAAACTCATAAGCCACTTTTCGCAGTGCCGTTGTAACTTTGAACGGTCAGTAAAGGAACTCTTGTAAGTTAAGCACTATTTGTGGTTCAATTCTCGCCAACGCACAGTGCAAACGGCCATGGGGATGTGGCTGCGGGAGCTGGGAATGTCATTTGAAAGTTTTATTTTTAGACCAAACAAGCCCGGGGTGGGGGTGGGTCGTTGTGCCCGGATGGGTTTTCCCAAATGAAGGAACTCCAGCGCATTTTTCTTAACTCCTGGGACAATTTGCCCTTAGTTTTTGAGGGCTGATTCCATACAATCTCAACACACTCAGATAATCCTTCGCCTTCCTCTCGTCCTGCTTTCTTAACTTGGCACGACCGACTGCATGTTCATCGCCCCAGACTTTAATACGAAGGGAAAAGGTCATTTGCAAGCTTGGGGGATGAAAAGGATGAGGCAGGCCAAGCGTGTTTGGTTTTTTTTTTTAAGTGTTTTGTTTCTTCTTAAAACAAAGGTGGCTTTTGAAGTGTCTCCTTCCTTCGGGGCGGCGTTCGTGCTCGCGAAGGGGAAGGAACAAAAGGGTTTGCAAAAAAAAAAAGAAGCCGGTAGCGAAAGGTTTTTGCACCGTTGCAAAGAGACGGGATGGAAAAAAGGCTGGCTTGGTCGCTCAACAGCGAGACACTGGTGAAGCGGGCCCAGCAGCGGCTGCATTCTCCGCGTCGCGTGAGAAAAGCACGTCTTCTTCCCCCTGTCCTGACCACTTTTTGCAGAGGGACGATCGAGAGCATCCTGTCATACAGGACCACAGTCTGGATTGGAAGCCTTCCCGGCTTCGGACAGGAAGGGGGTGCCGAGAGTGGTGAGGACAGCAGAAAAGATCATTGGCAGTTCCCTCCCTTCCATCCAGGACGTGGCACATAAGCGTTGCTTGAGCAGGGTCCGCAAGATTGTCTGGGACGCTACACACCCTCTCCGTGACCTGTTTTCTTTGTTACCTTTTGGGAGGGGGCTCCGTGGTATCCGAAGCAGAACGTCCAAATTCGGTCAATTTTGTTCCATACAGTATCAACCTCGTGAACTCTCAAGCTTCCTCCTTCTGCTATGTATTCAAGATGGACAGTGATTAATATTTGTATGTTACTTACATGTAAGGGCGTAGGTCTATACATATGTGGCGTATCGTATGTTTAAATGTGTGTTATGTATGTGCACACTTTTGAGAGCGAGCAACTAAATTTCATTTTTAATGGGTGCCGTTGTGCCCACAGGGAAAAAAAATGACAGTAAAGGTTATAATAATAATAATAAAGTTGGAAGGGACCTTAGAGGTCATCTAGTCCAACCCTCTGCTCAGACAGGAAACCCTACACCATTTCAGACAAATGGCTGTCCAGTCTCTTCTTACAAAACTTCCAGTGTTATTAGATAACTAGATAATTAGTGATCTAATCTAATCTAAAATCTAATTGCTAGACAAGTACCGACGAGAGGAGACAGGGCTGGGGTGTCTGTCCTGGGTTCAAAGCGGCCCCTGCAAATAACACGTAGTCCTCAACTTACGTCCACAATGGAGCCCCAAATTTCGGGGTTGTGAACCGAGACATGGGATAGGTGAGCTTTGCCCCATTTTTACCATCTTTCTTGCCACCGTTGTTAAGTGAATCGCTGCAGTTGTTCAAGTTAGTAACCCGGTCGTTAAGTGAACCTGGCTTCCCCATTGACTTTGCTTGTCAGAAGGTCGCAAAAGGGGGAATCACGTGACCGCGGGACGCGGCAGCCGTCATAAATGTCAGCTAAGTTTTGATCACGCGACCACGGGGAGGCTGGAAAGGGGGTGTCTCTTTTTTCAGGGCCGCTGTAAGTTTCAACGGTCATTAAGTGAACTGTTGTAAGTCAAGGACTATCTGTACAGAGTCCTCCACTTACAGTTCATTTAGCGGCCGATCAAAGTTACAACAGCTTGGAAAAAGGGACGTATGACTGGTTTTCCTCACAGCTATTGCAGCATCTCCAAATTCAGATGCTTGGCAACTGACTCGTATTTACGACGGTCGCAGCGTCCCAGGAGGGCATCGCGTGATCCTCTTTTGCGACCTTCCGTCGCGCAAAGTCCACAGGGGAAGCTGGATTCAAGTCACAACCGTGTTCCTAACTGAGCAACGGCAGCGATTCACTTAAGGACCGTGGCAAGAAAAACCCTAAAATGGGGGAAAGCTCGCAAAACAAATGTCTCACTCAGCAGACGTAAAATTGGGCTCGGTGGTCGTACGTCGAGGACTTCCGGTTGTACCGTGGCTTGGAGCACAGGGGTAGGCAACCTTGGCTCTTTTATGACTCGTGGACTTCAACTCCCAGAATTCCTCAGCCGGCATGGCTCAGCTTGGAAACCTCTCCTTTTCCCCTCTGCACAGCTGACTCAGGAATTCTGGGAGTTGAAGTCCCCGAGTCGTGAAGGGGCCATAGTTCCCCCATGTCGGCTCAGGAATTCTGGGAGTTGAAGTCCACGAGTCATAAAAGAGCCAAGGTGGCCTACCCCTAGAATTAAAGGTTGAATGTTTGCGTGTCAAGGAGAAGTGGGGGGGGGAAAATGGCAGTGCCCATTTCTGCTAGATGCTCCCTGCTGGGGCCCTGCTCAAGAATACGTGTGCAGCTGTGGTGTGCGATTGTGTGTGCGCGCAGGAGACTGGCCAATCAGGGCAGGAGGAGGGGGAGAGCACGGGGGTGTGGCAGTTGGCAGCAGGGTACACCTCTCCCCCTCCCTTTTTTTTTTGCACACACAAACATGGACACGCAGGCGAATACAAAGAGCTGTATGACCTTCTTGTATCCTTTGCCCAGGGGTGCCGTGTGCATGCATGCATGTGAGGAGACAGGATCAAGGGGAAACGTGTGTGTGTGTGTGTGTGTGTGTGTGTGTGTGTACAAGGGGAGAGAGACGATGGCGGGGGTGGGGGCAGAGAATCCCCCAGTCTGCCCTTCCTTTTTTTTTTTGGCCTTGCCAAGGAAAAACAACCAGGAAGCTTAAAGGAGCAAAATGAGTGCAGGAAAAGAGTGTGCGAGAAAGGTGTACATGTATTTTTTTTTTAATTTTGCAAAATGGCTAGACAGGTTGACGTGTACCGAGAAAGAAAACAAAAGGGGGTGGGTGGGGGAGGCTTGGAAGCGATAAACCGACGGCCTTGTAGAAACTCGGGATAATAAGATATTCGATAGGATAGATAAGCGCTTTAATTGAATCCTTGGTGTTTTTTTTTAAAAAAAACAACAGACAAGGATGTACCGAAACTCCCCCCCACACACACCTTCGAGTGTGTGCAAAGACTTGTGGGTGTGCAAGCATCCTTTTGAATGGAAGACCCAGCAATTTATCTCCTAAGGTTAGGATCGTCAGGCTGCCAGGCCTTGGGATGGAGGCACCGTTTCCCCAAAAAGCTAGAAAAAAAACAAAAAAGCAATTATAGCGGTAACAATAAGGCCCAGGGCGCAAGATTTTCTACGAAAAAAGCCTTGCAGAAAAGCAATAAGGAATTTCGGGGTAATTATGTCATGAAATCTACCTTTTGGTTTTCATTTCAGCTTGCTTGGTATGGCAGGAGGGGACGGCGGGAATTACTGGGGCTTCTTCAGCGTTACAATGGTAAATGTTCCTCCCCAAAACCATCAGCCCCCAAACTAACAAGTTTTAAACCAGGGTTTCTTTCTCCGGCTGCTATTCTAGCAACTCGAAGTACAGAAGCTGGTTAACGGAGCTGTTCCGGGCTTCGTTTCCACCGCCATTAAAAGAATAAATGAAGGCGTTTTAAGTGGAGGTAACCTGCGGGGAAATTACAGTCTCTTAGCTGTAGGAAGCGGCGCCTGAGTGATGCAGGGGGGGGGGAATTGATGGGAGGGTCCGTATTATATCATGCAGCTGGATTTGTCTTTGCAAGAAAGGGAAACTGGTCTGATTTGAGGTCTGGAGGCAGAAATCAAAAAGGAATAAGCGAATTCAGCTTGCAGGTGCAAATTACATTTTAAGGCTTGAAAGCTTTACTTGATGTACAGGTATCCCTCCGGGAAGTTTCAGAGATGGAGGAGACCCATGGAAGGAAATTGCAAGGAGAAAAAAAAACCTGAAAATCCTGAGTTTATTTACTCACTAGGAGCATTTTTGGTCCATTCTGGTGTTGCAAAGCAAGGCCCTAGGGCGTGCAAACACTCTTGGCCAGAATCAACCATTTTGCAGCATCCAGTCAAGGCAGGATTTGGTCAGAATGGAGCTGGAAGGGACCTTGGAGGTCTTCTAGCCCAACCCCCTGCTCAAGCAGGAGATCCTACACCATTTCAGACAGGTGGCTGTCCAGTCTTTTTTCAAAAAACCCTCCAGTGATGGAGCACCCACAGCTTCTGGTGGCAAGCTGTTCCACTGGTTAATTGTCTTCACTGTTAGGAAGTTTCTCCTTAATCCCAGGTTGCTTCTCTCCTTGATTAGTTTCCATCCTTGCTTCTTGTCCTGCCTTCAGGTGGTTTGGAGGATAGCTTGACTCCCTCTTCTTTGGGGCAGCCCCTGAGATACTGGAACACTGCTAACATGTCACCCCTAGTCCTTTTCACTAAACTAGACATACCCAATTCCAACAGCCTTGATGTTTCTGCATAGCTTGGGAGGAAAAAAATTACTTTATGGTGGCAGACGATGCAGTGAGTTGAGAATCCTGTGGGTCCCATGAGTGTAGCAGAACTAAGTGCAGGTACTCCTCGATTTGTGACCATAATTGACCTCAAAATTTCTGTGGCTAAGTGAGATAGTTTCTTTCTTGCCACACTTAAGTGAATCACTGCAGTTGTTAAATTCTTGTTTTGCCTTCTGGTGCTTTGGAGAATAAGTTGACCCCCTCTTCTTTGCAGAAGCCCCTCCTTAAGTAACACCAGCTGCCTGCAATTAGTGCAGGTTCGCATCCCACCAGGCTCAAGGTTGACTCAGCCTTCCATCCTTCCGAGGTAGGTAAAATGAGGACCCAGATTGTTGGGGGCAATAAGCTGACTTTGTAAAACTGCCGCTTGGGGGTGTGTGTGAAAGCCCTAATAAGCAGGCATATACATAGAATGAAGGCTACTGCTAAGCTTGTAAGCCGCCCTGAGTCTTCGGAGAAGAGCGGGATATAAATGGAATTAAAATAAATAAATAAAATAAAATAAAAATATTACGAGATGGCTATCATGTGTCCCCCCCCCAAGTCCATTTTTTGTCTAGATTGGCCAAACCCAAATCCTGCAACCATTCTTCCTATGTTTTAGTCTCCAGGCCTTTAATCATCTTAGTAGCTCTTCTCTGCATTTTTCCCAAAGTCTCAACATTTTTTTTTTTGTACAATGTGGTGGCCAAAACCGGATGCAGGATTCCAGGTGCGGCCTTAACAAAGCGGTACTGATACTTCCCATGATTTTGATCAGAGGGTGTGTGTGTGTGTGTGTGTGTGTGTGTGTGTCTTCAAACTTGGCCCTTTGATGACTTGTGGACTTCAACTCCCAGAATTCCTCAGCCAGCGAGCCTGGCTGAGGAGTTCTGGGAGTTGAAGTCCACAAGTCATCAAAGGGCCAAGTTTGAAGACCCCTGATTTTTGATTCTATGCCTCTGTTTATACAACCCAGGTTTGTATTAGCTTTCTTGGGGCCATTGGTGGAAATGTGGCCAGGATGCAGGTCTATTTTAGTTCTGATGCTTTGGAGGAGGGGGAGGGGGCAAGTAGGGAAAGCATCTGAACTTTGACCTCATGCCCTGCTTTGATCCCTCTGGCCGGCTCAAAATACCATAGAGTAGCCGGAGTCCTGATTTGCAGAGGCGGCCTTGAAAAGAGTCCAGCCTCGCGGGCCTCCCTCAGGCGCCCTTCTCCCCTCTGGGAGCCTTTCCCCTCCCGCTTCTCGTCTCCGGGACAAGGCGCCAGGGCTCGCAGCCAATCAAATGCG
Organism: Vipera berus; assembly: GCF_964194415.1. Taxonomy (NCBI): domain Eukaryota; kingdom Metazoa; phylum Chordata; class Lepidosauria; order Squamata; family Viperidae; genus Vipera; species Vipera berus. Next base: position 72,104,192 of record NC_138210.1, on the reverse strand, counting down.
CCTGGCTCCAGCGCGCCGGCCAATCGGAAAGAAAGAGGGCGGAGACCAACAGCCGCTTCGCTTTGTACACGGCTGGCTGGCGAGCTGCCTCGCGCGTGCGCGTTGGTTTAGCCTCGCGCTGTATACGCGGGATGGAACGTTGGGCGGCCGCGGCGTTCGATTCCCTGTCTTTGAACTCGGGACCTGGGTCGCGCGCGCGTGTCGTGTGAACGGGTTGACTCGGGAGTTGCTTTTTTGTTTTTGTTTTTTGCAACGCCATCTGCGGATTCTGAACTCCAGTTTCTGCCTTCCCCGCCCCAGGATGATTCCCACGACCCCCTCCCCCTGTGCTTCTCGAGCACGCTTCTGGAAGCCGTTCAGAGGTTTAGAGCCCATCTTCCTGCAAGGATGCTCAGCCCGGTTTAGATTTATTTTCGCTGTGGTTATAGTTGAGGCTGTGGTGTGCTGTGCCATCCAGAAAAATCGGCCAACCCTGGAGTCAGGTTAAGCGTGTTGTGGGAACAGAGGCAAAAGCTAACAGATGGAACCCCCTGCTGACATGCGAATAAGCTATTAGAGAGAGAGAGGGGGGACAAAGTGATCCTGGATGCACAGTAAAGGTCCTCGATTTACAAGCCTTCATTTAGTGACTGATGTTACTACGGTGCTGAAAAAAGTGACATTACTGTTTTTCACACTTGTTAGGTAAAGGTAAAGGTTCCCCCGCACTTGCGTGCTAGTCGTTTCCGACTCTAGGGGCCAGTGCTCATCTCCGTTTCAAAGCCGAAGAGCCAGCGCTTGTCCGAGGACGTCTCCGTGGTCACGTGGCTGGCATGACTAGACGCCAAAGGCTCACGGAACGCTGTTACCTTCCCACCGGAGTGGTCCCTATTTTCTACTTGCATTTTTACGTGCTTTCGAACTGCTAGGTTGGCAGAAGCTGGGACGAGTAACAGGCGCTCACTCTGCTACACGGCACTCGGGATTCGACCCGCCAAACTGCCGACCTTCCGATCGACAAGCTCAGCGTCTTAACCCACTGAGCCACCGCGTCCCTGTATTCACACTTGTTAGCAACTGGCAAGAAAGGTCCTAAAATTTTTGGCTCCGTTGTGGCTGTAAGTCGAGGACTCCCTGTGTTATCTTTGAACTACAATGCCTATAATTTGACTAATAATTTTGCCAGATTTATTCAGAATACTGGTAATCCTCGACTTACGACCACAATTGACCCTAACATTTCTGTTGCTAAGAGAGACATTTGTTAAGGGAGCTTTGCTCCAATTTTACGACTTTTCTTGTCGCCTTCGTTAACCGAATCGCCGCAATTGTTAAATTAAGTCAATCCGACGTTAAGTGAATCTGGCTTCCCCATTGACTTTGCTTGTCAGACGGTTGCAAGAGCGGATCGCGTGACCCCCGGGGGGAACGCCGCGACCGTCGTAAACATGCGCAGGTTGCCAAGCGTCTGAATTCTGATCACGTGACCACGGGGGAAGTTGCAACGGTCGTAAGTGAAAAATGGTCATAAGTCGCTTTTTTTCCAGCGCGAGTAGTAACTTCCAACGGTCGCTGAACAAGTGCTTGTAAGTCAAGGACCACCTGTAATCTGCCGATGTGGCAGAGATCGAATCAAAGCTTTATCGGAGTTTGCTGATAGGTTTCCCACGGTCTCCGAAGCTGCTGAACCTCCGGTTAACCATGAAAATTCTTGTTTTTGAAAAATCTCCGTAGTAGTCCCTCCGCCGTCTCCTTCTCCACACTGAGTTAATTGTGAGAGTCCATTGACAATCTACTCAGGAGGCCGTGGGTAAAATTTACAAGAGGTCAGCAGTGAGTTAATAGAGTTTCCGCCGCGGTGGCAAAGAGCCAAAAACGGCACCACAATTCAGAGGAAGCGGCAAGGCGAGAGGCCTGCAAGATTTGCAACAGTTTGCAGCTTTGAAGGGCCGCTGAGCCGGGCAGCAGCGGGAAGTGGCTTGACCGGCTGTATTGATTTTTACGATTTATTTGTGTCCCGACTTTTATTTTTATTTTTTACAAATAGCTCAAGGCGGTGAACATACCCAATGCAACATCCTCCTCCGATTTTCTCCACAACAACAACCTTGTGAGGTGGGCTGGCGAGAGAGAGAGAGAGAGAGAGAGAGAGAGAGAGAGAGAGAGAGAGAGAGAGATGGTTTTCATGCCTAAGGCGGGACTAGAACTCACCGTCTCCTGGTGATTGATCCAAAGCCACCCAGCCGGGTTTCATCCTAAGGTGGGACTACAATTGCCAGCCTCCTGGTTTTTGCCACCAAGTCTCCCCGTCAGCTTTCGTGTCTAAGGCAGGACTTGAACTCACCATCCCCTGGTGATTGGCTCAAAGTCACCCAGCTGACTTTCATAGTTAAGGCAGGACTAGAACTCAGAGTCTCCTGGTTCATTGGCCCAAAGTCACCCAACTGACACTCACACCTAAGGCTGGACTAGAACTCACTGTCTCCTGGTGATTGGTCCAAAGTCACCCAGCCGGCTTTCACCTCTCGGGCGAGACTTGAACTCACCATCTCCTGGTGATTGGCTCAAAAGTCACCCCGCTGACTTTCACAGTTAAGGTGGGACTAGAACTCCCAGCCTCCTAGCTTCACCATTAAAACAAGCTGGTTCTCTTTTGCTCCCTTTGGCTGGCTTTCGTGTCCGTCTGGGGGGCGGGAAATTGGTTGGAGACCCTGGTTCGAAACCCCCCCACGATGTTCCCAAAAAGGCCACTTGCGGCCTTGCAAAGTTGCACGGCTGAGGCCGAGCCACACTCATCCAGCTGCTTTATTTTCCTTGATTCTCCCCCCCCCCCCACACTTTCGGTAGTATGGTGTCTTTGAGGCGCCTTCTCTCCTGAGGCTCTCCGATCCACCCCGGAGCCATCTTTGCTTCTACCGGGATCTGCCAGTCCCGCAAAAATCCGGGTTCCTGCTCCCATGTCGTTCAGCGCCACCATCTTGTTCTCCCCGTCCCACGGGAAAGAAGCCAAATGCTGCTGTGGCACTTGCAAGCAGGAGCCGGGGGGTCCCGCCACGGCCCCGCCACCCCTACCCCCATCGTCCCCTCCGTGCACCCCCATCACCATCACGGGCACGGGGCTGACGGTCCAGTCCTCGGAGCAGCTGCTCCACCTCATCTACCAGCGGGTTGAAAAGGCGGCCAGCTTAGCCGAGCTGGCGCTGAACTTGGCCCGGGCCAACAACGACGCCTTGAGACGCCTCGAGGAAGACGTGGCGGCCCTGCGACGGGCACCCCTCGTGGCCCTCAAACCCAGCCCCGAGGAGCAGCCAGTGGACGCCGAAGACGAGGAAGACCTGGAGGCCGAAGGGTTCGGGAACGGCGTCCAGGTGGTCATCGAAGAATTGAGGCAGCTGGGAGCCGCGTCGGCTGCAGCGGGGCGATCCGAAACTTTGGCCTTCTCGCCCGTATCGGCCCTCGGTGGAGTACGTAGCTTGGAATTGGGGTGGGGTGGGGTGGGTGGGCTCTGTCTCTCCCGCTCCATCAAATCCGAGCCGTAGCCCCGTCCCGCCAGTCGAGCACAGATGGCATCATGAATAGTTGATGGCGTTTCCCGCGCTCCCTGCCAAACGCTCCTCCAGAGAGTGGCGATCTGGGAGTCGCGCCAAATCTGGGCTGGAGAAGCTGCAGCGGGAGAGCTGAAAACCCTGCCAGGGTTGGCAACGTCGTCCTTAGGCCGAGCTGGAACTGGGTTTGGCGCTGCTCGGGGTAAATGAGTTTGGGCTGAGCTGGCGGAGGGCTGGCAGCAAAGGAGCGTGGGAAAAGCTTCCGACAGGAGGAGGAAAACCGCCTCGCAGCCTCGGCTGCTCATTTGGGCCTGGCACGATTCCCCTGCACTGAGGGGCGATGAGGAGAGGCTTTCCTTTCCACGTGGGCGTTCAGAGCATTGTAGATTTTGCCTTCCTAGTCCTCGACTTACGACTGGGAGAATTCCTGCTGCTCACCAGGAGGCGGTTGGGCCCCATGTGACGACCTTAAGTTTCACAGGTAGTTAAGCGAATCGCTGCGTCTTGTTAAGTGAATCGTGGTCATTAAGCGAACCCGGCTTCCCCCGCTGATTTTACTTGCCGGAAGCCCTCTGTGATGGTTGCTAACGGCGATCGCGAATGACCCCGGGGTGTTGCGACCGTCGTAAACACCCGCCTGGTTGCCAAGTGTCCATATTTTTTATCATGTGTCCACAAGGATGCTGTAACAGTCATAAGTGTGGAGACCGGTCATGAATAATTTTTTTCAGTGCCTCTGCATCTTCAAACAGGCACTTAGCAAACGGTCATAAGTCGAGGACTATCGCTAATGTTCCAACGAATCTCCTTATTTATGCACGTACGTAGTAAGACTGCAGAGGAGTAGAGTTTTCAAGGATAGAGTGGCATGAAAAGTATGTTTCAAGGAATTGGGGGGCTGCTTGCTGCCCCTCCTCTCAAAGTGCTGAAGCAGAGAGGGTTAGAAATTGGAACACAGGTAGTCCTCGACTTACGACAATTCGTTAAGCGTCCGTTCAAAGTTACAACGGCACTGAAAAAACCCAACAGGACCAGTTTTCCCGCACTTAGAACCGTTGTCGCATTCCCCCACCTTCACACGCTGAAAATTCTGAACCTTGGTTCCTATTTATGACATTTGCAGCGTCCCGGAGTCACACGATTTCCCCCATTTGCGACTTTCCGGCTAGTCAAGTCAATGGGGAAAGCCGGATTCACTTAACAACCGTGTACCTAACTTAACAACTGTGGCAAGCAAAGTCATACAATGGGACGAAGTTCCCTGAACAACTCTTTGCCTAGCGACGACAATTTTGGTCTCGCTTTCAATGGATTCGTACATCAACTGTCTCACTTAGCGATCAAAATTTGGGGGGGGGGGCTTAATTTGCTCTGTCATTGCCAAAATCGTGTTCAGTATCACAATGGAGGGCCGTTGTGGTCGTAAGCCGAGGACTACCAGCAAAGGGGACTCCCGTTTGTGTGGGATGTGTGTAATTCTTCCTCTCCCGCCAGGTAGCCGAGGAATGTCCTACAGGAGACGCCCCAGTACCGCCGGTGTATGTTCCTCCTTCCTCCCCCACCCCACCGATGGCCCATCAGCCACTTCTGCAACCTCTGAATGACCCCCTCTCTTGTCCAGAGGGGTCCCCCACCAGCGCGACCCACGAGGAGACCCCGAACGGCGAACCCCATTTCTCTGTAGGCTTCAGCAGTCCCCCTTGCAGGAGCAGAAGCATCGGGCAGAAGAACGCCAGGCGCAAACGGGATCTGGTCTTGTCCGTGAGTTGACTTCCCTTCCTACCACTTTACAAGGCCTTGGTAAGGCCACACTTGGAATACGGCGTCCAGTTTTGCTCACCACGATGTAAAAAAAGATGTTGAGACTCTAGAAAGAGTGCAGAGAAGAGCAAGAAAGAGGATCAGGGGACTGGAGGCTAAAACATACGAAGAACAGTTGCAGGAATTGGGGATGTCTAGTTTAATGAAGAGAAGGGTGAGGGGTGACATGATAGCAGTGTTCCAATATCTCAGGGGCTGCCCCAAAGAAGAGGGAGTCAAGCTATTCTCCAAAGCGCCCGAAGGCAGGACAAGAAGCAATGGACGGAAATTAATCAAGGAGAGAAGCAACCTAGAACTAAGGAGAAATTTCCTAACAGTTAGAACAATTAACCAGTGGAACGACTAGCCACCAGAAGGTGTGAATGCTCCAACACTGGAGGTTTTTAAGAAGAAACTGGATAACCATTTATCTGAAATGGTACAGTTTCCTGCCTGAGCAGGGGGGTTGGACTAGATGACCTCCAAGGTCCCTTCCAACTCTGTAATTCTCTTCTAACCCAATAGCACGTGCCAGATTTGAAAGGAATCTTCTCTTTGCTCCCTGGTGGGAGAGCGAAGAAGAGCAGGGTGGACTTGAAAAAGACGACCTCCCCTCATAGAACGATAGTTCTGGCTTGGAAGAAATCAAGGAGAAACCCCACAATTATTATAATAATTATAATTATTATTATTACGGCCGAGCTTGTGACCCACAATACACCCGCCGTTCGGAAGGCTTGTTGTCTGAATCGTGTTTTTCATCACCCGGGACCGAGTTTGGCTGAATATCGCCTTCTCTTTTCCCCTTTATAGAAATTGGTCCACAACATTCACAACCATGTCGCTAATGAAAAGCGGTTTGATGGCGCGGAAAGGTGAGCTGTTGTGTGAGAGACAAATAAAATCAATAAGGCTTTGCTAATTACAGGCAGTCCTCGACTTAACGGCCGTTCGTTTAGTGACCGTTCGAAGTTACCACGGCACTGGAAAAAAAGTGACTTAGGACCAGTTTTTCACACTTAACGACCGTTGCATTATCCCCGTGGTCACGGGATCAAAATTCAGCCACGGGGCTACGAGTTCAGATTTATGACGGTCGCAGCGTCCCGGGGGTGTGTGTGTTCATGCTATCCCCTTTTTGTGACCTTCTGACAAGCAAAGTCAATAGGGAAGTTAAGATTCGCTTAAGAACTGCGTTTCTAATGTGATTCGCTTAACAACCGGGTCAAAAAACCAGTGGTGGGATTCAAATACGTGAACAATCAGTTCTCTGTGCGGATGCCGCTTCCGGAAGTCCGTTCTGGCCCTGGGCAACAAAAAAATTAGCTATCGGTTCTGCCAAACTGGTGCGAACTGGCTGAATCCCACCACTGGGCAAAACTCACAATTGTCTCACTTAGCGACAGAAATTTTGGGCTCAGCTGTGGGTGTATGTCGAGGACTAACCTGTACGTCTTTACCGTCTTGGGATTTCACTTTCCTGTCAAAGAAAGCTGTCGTGAGCTTTGGAACAAAGCGATCAGCAGACGGTGTGGTGTTTTCTATCACTTTGTGCAGTCCAAGGGTGTTTCGGTTGTTGTCTAATGCACAAAGCCGGCAAAGATTTTTCTTCCATTTATCCGGCTGCCTTGCTTCCGAGAAAAAAGTGGATCCCATTATCCGTTGTTATCAGCAGCGTCCGATTTATAGATTAGGTGCAAAGCGTTTTATCAACGGTGAGCAGTGCTTTGCTGTGAAAAATGGAAAACTGTAGCGGTAAGTCCTCAACGTATGACCGCAAAAATTTCAAATTGCTAAGCAAGAGAGTTAAGTGAGTTTTGCCTCCTTTTTACCATCTGGCTGGCTGCAGCTGTTAAGTGGATCCCTGCAAGTTCAGTTAGTAAACACGGTTGTTAAGTGGATCCGGCTTTCCCCCATTGTCTTTGCTCGTCGGAAGGTCGCAAAAGGGGTTCACGCGACCCCGGGACAACCGCAACCGTCGTAAATATGAGTCAGTTGCCAAGCGTCCAAATTTTGATCACGTGACCCTGGGGATGCTGCAATGGTCATAAGTGTGAAAAAATGGCCATAAGGTCTGTCTTTTCCCCAGGCATTGTGACAACAATACTGGTCTTTTAGTGACATTCTTGTGAATGCTCCAACACTGGAGGTTTTTATGCGGAGACTGGACAACCATTTGTCTGAAATTATCTAGGTTTTCCTGCCTGAGCAGGGGGTTGGACTAGATGACCCCCCGAGGTCCCTTCGAACTATTATTGTTATTATGATTATGATTTTATGCTAATTTTTTACTTCAGTTTTTGAAGTCTGCTAGGCCAGGGGTAGGCAACCTGGGCTCTTTTATGACTCATGGACTTCAACTCCCAGAATTCCTGAGCCAGCATGGCTCAGCTTGGAAACCTCTCCCTTTTCCCTCAGTGTGGCCGCCTCAGGAATTCTGGGAGTTGAAGTCCACGAGTCATGAAAGGGCCATAGATCCCCCATGCTGGCTCAGGAATTCTGGGAGTTGAAGTCCACAAGTCATAAAAGAGCCAAGGTTGCCTTGCCCTGCAGCTAGGCTATTTACTCTGTTCCTTCTTTTGCAGTATTAAATCAACCTGGAATATTTCCGTGGTGAAGTTTTTGCTGGAAAAACTCAGACACGAATTGGTTTCCAATCACCATAATTATACGGATAAGGAACTTAAAGGTGAGCTGGGTTGGTTTTTTTTAATTAATTTTTTTTTATTTTTTTCCCCCCACCCCATTTGGTTTCCAGGTTTCGCCACTCGAACCTACAGGTAGTCCTCAGCTTAACCACGCTTCGTTTAGTGACTGGAGTTACAACAGCGCTGGGGAAAAAAGTGACTTATGACCGTTTTTCACTTGACGAACGGTACATGTGGTCAAAATTCAGTGGTTTGGGCCACTGTTTTCGTATTTGTGACGGTTGCAGCGTCCCGGGGTTACGTGATCCCCTTTTGCGACCTCGGGACAATGGGGAAGCCAGTGTATTCGTTTAATAACTGTGGCAAGACAGGTCGTAAAATGGAGCAAAACTCACTTAACAAATCTCTCGCTTAGTAACAAGAGAAATTTTGGTCATAAGTCAAGGACTACCTGCATTCCAAATTCATCCCCCCCCCTCTTCCCCGCCCCACCCAAATCATTATATTCCTCTTCCGTCGTTAAACAGAACATTTTTTTTCCCTTCGGCTTTAGAAATAGCTTCTGGTGTTTATTCCAGAACTGATGGATGATATTTGAAATGTTGAATTGTGTAAACGGAGAGATACGTTTATAGCAGCCTTTGGCGATCTAGAGTGACCCAAATTCTGGCGTTCTGGGTTGCCGACTTGTGTACACTTGTGCACAGACACGCTTTCTTCTTTTAGGTGCTTGTGTGGCCTACTTTTTGACCAAGCGACGCGAATATCGGAATTCTCTCAATCCTTTCAAAGGGCTTAAGGAGAAAGAGGAGAAGAAATTACGCAGCCGGCGGTATCGGGTAAGGCTCGGCAATTCCGTACGTTGTGGGTGTGTCAAATCTGACAAAAAGAAGGACCAGGGCAGACACGATAATAGCTTTCCAATATTTGAGGGGCTACCCCAAAGAAGAGTGTGTGTGTGTGTGGGGGGGGGGGGTAAACCTATTCTCCAAAGCACCTGAAGGCAGGACAAGAAGCAACAGGTGGAAACTAACCAAGGAGAGAAGCAACTTGGAATTAAGGAGGAATTTCCTGACGGTGAGAATAATTAATCAGTGGAACGGCTTGCCACCGGAAGTTGTGGGTGCTACATCACGGGAGGTTTTCGAGAAGAAATTGAACAGCCATTTTTTCTGAAATGGAATAGGGTCTCTTGCTTGAGCAGAGGGTTGGACTAGAAGACCTCACAGGTCCCTTCCAACTCTGTTATTCTATTAGTCTAACAAAGAGAAGGACTAGGGGTGACATGATAGCAGTCTTTCAGTATTTGGGGGCTGCTACAAAGAAGAGTTGGGGGATCAACCTCTTCTCCAAAGCACCTGAAGGCAGGACAAGAAACAACGGATGGAAACTAACCAAAGCAAAGAGAGAAGCAACCTAGAACTAAGGAGAAATTTCCTGACAGTGAGAACAATTAGCCAATGGAACAGCTTGCCACCAGAAGTTGTGGGTGCTCCAACACTGGCGGTTTTTACGAGAGATTGGACAACCATTTCTCTTAAATGGTATTGCTGCCTGAGCAGGGGGTTGGACTAGAAGACCTCCGGGGTCCCTCCAATTCTTGTTATTCTGTAATTTGGTTGCAGGTGACCCGATGACTCTTATTCTGTTTATTACTTTGGGGTGGGGTGGGGTTTCGTCACGTTTTAAAAGTCAATACAAGGCTTCCAGCGATTTTATTTCACGACGTCTGCACACAAAAATTTTGAAGCTCCAATGTGGAAGAGGAAATTGCAGCAATGTTCCACTGAAATTTATGGAGAAAAAAACTATTTTCCCCCCACCCCACCTCGAGGGTGATGGAATAATAGGGGCTTAGCCAAGCGGCAAAACACAGATGTTAAAAGCAAACGACCACCAAGGCAGCCCGATCGGTTTCCTGTGAAAATATGAAATATTTAAAAGTGCAAATGTAAAATGTTTTAAAATTTAAAATCGCTAAATGCAAGCTGATCACGGGCTTCTCCGTTGACGTAAGGGAATTCTCCTTCTAGACTCCATAAAATGTTGGTCTCTTTTTTCCCCGACTCGGCGTTAGCTGTATTTATTTCCAAATGCAAACTTCCGTTTTTTACGACCTTCCTTTAATTGTATTTACAGAAGTGCCAGTTCCATTATCTTCCAGGGCTGATATACGATCAGGCTGGCAGTCTATCAACGTTACGGGTGGGATTAAGCCTTACTGGGTTTAATTTAGATTTAAGTTGTGGTCCCCCTCAGCTTTGCAGTCGATGGCAGCGGAAATATATACAGGGGGTGTCACGTCTTCCATCATCCTGCCTTCATCTACTCTCGGGCCTGGGACTTGTTTGGCAATATTCATCTTAAAATAAACGTGGAAGGAGATTCTCCGACGTTTAGGTCAAGGCTGTCCCAAAGGTGTTTTTTTTTCAAGAGGCAACTGGATTGTTCCCTGTTTTTTCTCTGAAGACTTTTCGCTTCTCATCCCAGAAGCTTTCTTCAGTTCTGACTGAATGGTGGGGAAATGGAAGGATTTATACTCCTTGCAGACAGCCGGTCATTTGCATTCTTTTAGAGAACTGTTGAGGTCACCTGGAGGTTTTCACCTGTGTCCTCGGGGTCACCTGAGCGGTGCAAATGGGTATGGGGCCTTCTTGGCTGCTGGAAGTTTTCTGCCCTGCGTCTCTTTTCCCTGTTGAAAGGCCTTCGAAGAAAAAAATAGTTGCCTCCTGAAAAAGCACCCTTGGAACAACCATTTCCTGGATCAGGGATAGGCAACCTTGGCTCTTTTATGACTCGTGGACTTCAACTCCCAGAATTCCTGAGCCAGCATGAGGGAAACTTTGGCCCCTTCATGACTCATGGACTTCAACTCCCAGAATTCCTGAGCCAGCATGAGGGAAACTTTGGCCCCTTCATGACTCGTGGACTTCAACCCCCAGAATTCCTGAGCCAGCATGAGGGGAATTTTGCCCCCTTCGTGACTCGTGAACTTCAACTCCCAGAATTCCTGAGCCAGCCACGCTGAGGGAAAAGGGAGAGGTTTCCAAGGTGAGCCATGCTGGCTTAGGAATTCTGGGAGTTGAAGTCCACGAGTCATAAAAGAGCCCCAAGGTGGCCTACCCCTGACCTGGATGATTGTGAATCTCCTTCAACATTTAGCCGTGCACTTCGGGAGGAACCCCCTTTGAACGGCGCGGGAGGATGAACGGAATTCCAGGGGGGAAAAAATGGCAGACTACGGGAACCATTTGCACTTCGGTTTGAGTTGCAGACAACACAAACTCATCCCCAACAGCCTGCGCGTCTCTTGGATGGAAGGCTCCACACCCATTTGCACCACTCAGGGGACTCTGAGGACACAGGTAAGGCCATCCAGGTGGCCTCAACGGCTCTCTAAAAGAAGGCAAAGGACCAGCTACCTGCAAGGTTGCAAGAGTTGGTTGCGTGACCTCCGGGGACACGGCATCCGTCATAAATATGAGCCAAGGGGCCGAATTGTGATCATGTGACCACAGGGGATTTTGCCACAGCCGTGTGAAAAAAAGGGTCACAAGTCACTTTTTTCAGTGCCGTTGTGACTTCAAACGGTCAGTAAGTGGGCGGTTGTAAGTCGAGGACCCACCGGTAATAGGGGTGGGGTGAAGAGGGGTTGTTATTGGCTATCTCAGCTCCATCTTCTGCAGCTTGTTGTCTCCGTATAAAAAAGGGGAATAGAGCGTTTCATCGTATTGCACCAGGGGACTGATCCAAATTGGGCAATATAGGTAGATCAGGGCTCTCGAAACCCGGCGACGTTTAAGACTTGTGGACTTCAACTCCCAGAATTCCATGCTGCCTGAGGGATTCTGGGAGTTGGAGTCCACGCAACTTAAAATGGCCAAGGTTGAGAAACAGGGCCTAGACTAGGGATCTTCAAATTTGGCCCTTTGATGACTTGTGGACTTCAACTCCCAGAATTCCATGCTGCCTGAGGGATTCTGGGAGTTGGAGTCCACGCAACTTAAAGCGGCCAAGGTTGAGAAACAGGGCCTAGACCAGGGATCTTCAAACTTAGCCCTTTGATGACTTGTGGACTTCAACTCCCAGAATTCCTCAGCCAGGCCTGGCTAAGGAATTCTGGGAGTTGAAGTCCACAAGTCCTCAAAGGGCCAAGTTTGAAGACCCCTGGCCTAGATGATTGAAGTTGATGGGATTTCTGCTAGTAATAATTGTTCCATCTTGCTCTAATCTAGCGGATCTTCCCTAGATAATTAGCTATTATGGATCCAGCTCATTACCGTTATCCTTGCTTTTGTGTAAACATTTCTTCTGTGTAATGAACCAGAAGAAAACAACAAGTATATCACACAGGTTGTGATATCAATGTACATGTGGCCTCATTTCCCCCCCCCCTCCCTTGTCTCCTCTCCCTATGGATGCCTGGAAAAGTATTTTCATCCTGGTTTAATTGGGGTTAAACAGACCAAATTCCGCAGGGTCTTCCTGCTGATTTTAGCTTTTTTGCTCAATATTCATTTAACCCTCAGAATAGGATAATTTTGAAAAAAAAATAATTCATCTCCCCTTTCAATCATCCATCCAGGGCCAGAAAGCAGCAGCAGACTTATAATAAATACTTGAGGAGAAAAAAGACCATAAAAATTCCAAAATGAACTTTTTACAAGACCAGACACGATTTTAAGTTTTATGCTTTGCTTAAACTAGCGAGGTCCCCTAATCGGGAAGTGTCTCTGGGATTTTATATATATATATTTTAAAGGTTAAGGTAAAGGTAAAGGTTCCCCTGCACACGCGTGCTAGTCGTTTCCAACTCTAGGGGCCGGTGCTCATCTCCGTTTCAAAGCCAAAGAGCCAGCGCTTGTCCGAGGACATCTCCGTGGGCGCACGGAACGCTGTTACCTTCCCACCGTAGTGGTCCCTATTTTTCTACTTGCATTTTTTTTACGTGCTTTCGAACTGCTAGGTTGGCAGAAGCTGGGACGAGTAACAGGCACTCACTGTTAAGCGGCACTCGGGATTCGACCCGCCAAACTGCCGACCTTCTGATCGACAAGCTCAGCGTCCTAACCCACTGAGCCACTGCGTCCCTTTTAAAGGTTATCACCTCACTAAGTTATGAATAGACGTCTAAGAGAAATAAATTCGATTTTTTTTTCCAGAGTTCACGTGCTTAAGATGATCCAAAGGCTTCCCGGCTTCTTAAAACAAACCCCCATAAAAACATTTTTTCCCCCAAGCAGCAGCTTATCTTCCATTTTGCTCCCGTGTATAGGTTGTGCTCGCCTTACAACAGTTCATTTAGCGACCATTCAAAGTTACGACGGCACTGGAAAAAGTGACTTATGACCGTTTTGCACTCTTAACGACCGTTCCACTATCCCCGTGGTCACGTCATCAAAATTCAGACAGCTGGCAACTGGCTCGTATTTCTGACGGTTGCAATGTCCTGGGGTCACGTGATTCACTTTTGTGACCTTCCAACAAGCAAAGTGAACGGTCCGATTCGCTTAACAGCCAGGTTACTAACTTTAAGAACTGCAGGGATTGCTTTAACAACTGTCTGGTTGTAAATTGAGGACTGCCTGTATTTAATTTTAACGGCCCCGCCCAGGTCAGGACAGTTTATTCCCCAACGTGCACGCGAGGTCGTAAAATGAGGCAAAACTCACTTAGCGACTGTCTCGCTCAGCATTTTACCATTGAGGTTGTAAACAGAGGACTCTCTGCATACAGTAAGTCCTCAACTTAAAACGGTTTACCTAGTGACCGTTCAGTGTTACAACACCGTTGGGGGAAAAACGACGTATGACCGTTTTTCCGACCGTTGCAGCATCCCTGTGATCAAAATTTAAAAGCTTGGAGCTGATTCATATTTACAACAGTCGCAGCGTTCCAGGATCATGTGATCCCTTTTTGAGACTTTCTGACGAGCAAAATCAATGGGGGAAGCCAGAGTCACTTAACAGCCCCGATCCTAACCTAACAACCGCAGGGACTCCCTTAACGTCCCGGTCAAGAAAGGTTGCAAAATGGGGCAGAAGTTCACGTGACAATTGCTTTGCTTAGCAACAGAACTCTTAGGCTTAATTGTGGTCGTAGGCCGAGGCCTGCCTGTATATTTAATTTTAAGGGATCAGGAGGGGTTTATTCCCCAAAATGTGCAGGGCCCAGGGTAGGTGGCCAGCGGAGAGAAACTCTCCCCAAAATAAAAATTCAGGAAGCCAGCCTGTGACGTGTCTGCATCCCGCTGATTTCCCAATATCGTTCAGCAAAGCCAAGATCTCACTTTGGTTTCCCAAAGGTGGAAAAAATTGAGCTGGTTGTGATCCATCGAAGCTTCCCTCGCCCATACTGCCCCCCCCCAGCAGCAGCTGCCATGTGAGTGTGTCTTTGCATGTGTGTGTGTATGTGTGTGTGTGTGTGTGTGTGTGTGTGTGTGTGTGTGTGTGATGCCATTGGCCTTAGCAAAGGGGAGTTGCAGGCCTGTCGAAGGGACCCGCCAGCTTCCAACTGTCCCTTGGCTGCCAAGAAGGGTTTGCATTATTCACGGCCATCCGATCCGTGAAGCCTGCGTTCTGCCTCTTTGCCAAATCCGCCTGCCAAATATGGGGCAGGGGACCCAGCCTTGCACGCATGCAAAGAACAGCAGAAAATATGGGTGGTCCTCAACGTCCAATCGTTCGTTCAATGACTGAAGTTACAAAACGTGACTTTGACGACTGTTGTCACGATTAGGATGTCAAGGAGGAAACTTCGGCAGCTACGTGCCTCTGCGTTTCAACCTGCCTTTAGATTTAAGGGGGAGGGGAGGTATTACTTTCAAGGGGATCAGATGGAGAAACGAAACTCCTACGAATGGGCTGAAGACCGCGAAAGCCTGAAACCTTTTCAAGGACACCAGAACAGGTGTGGATTGGAAGCAGACGGTTCCCATAACAAAGTAAACTTGTGCGTACGGCCTGCGTGTAAGACATTGGGGAGTTTGGCTGGGAAAATTATTGCTTCGGTCTACGAATTGGTGTTGGGAACCTCAGAGTTAGCTGTGCTTCGACATAACCGCGCAGTGTATTCAGTAAACGTAGGTACGTTTTTCAGAGACGGAAGTTTTGTTTGCACTCGAGCTGGATGTTGACATAGGAACTTTGCGGCATCATCAGGATCGCGGGTTCAAAGTTCAGAGACTTGGCAACTGGCTCATATTTATGACCTTTGCTGTGTCTTGCGGTCACGCGGTCCCCTTTTGCGGCCTTCTGACAAGCAAAGTCCAGGGGGAGGCTTAACAACCAGGTTACTACCTTAGCAGCTGCCGTGATCCACGTAGCAGCTGAGGGAAGAAGGGGTAAAATGGGGAAAACTCACTTAACAAAGGATTCAGCCACAGAAATCTCGGCATCAATTGTGATCGTAAGTCGAGGACAACCTGGAAAGAGGTGAGGGCCGTTGTGATAATCCAGGAAGGGCTGTTAGTATCAACTCTTTTTTTCCTCTCAAAAGATGGTTACGTTCCTCATCACACAATAACAGAGTTGGAAGGGACCCCTGGAGGTCTTCTAGTCCAACCCGCTGCTCAAGTGGAGATCAGAGGTACCCAACCTTTGGGGCACCAGGGACCGGTTCCGTGGAGAGAGGCTTTTCCGCGGACCGGAGGGTGCGTAGTTTTGCCTGCTGCCTGCATCTCACAGATGGGGCTTTGCTTGTTTGTGCGGACCGGTTGCTGGCATGCCGCGGCCTGGTACTGGTCCACAGACCTGGGGGGTTGGGGAGCCCTGCCCTAGATCATTTCAGACAATTTGGGTCTCAATTGTCGCCATAAGTCAAGGACTACCTGGCAATAGAGGAGGACAGATGGGCAGGCAACGACGGGAGCAAAGGCCGTTGCGATTGTAATCCAGGAAGAGCTAATCTCTCTCTTTTTTTTTTCTTTCCAGCTTTTTGCCAACCGTTCAGGGGTGGCCCGGCTACTTGGCCCGGAAGAGCAGCTTCTGTGGCAAGGCGTAACCGAAGAGCTGATGTCGGATGAGGAAGACAGCGCCCACGAACCCGGCGTGTGGGTGGCACGGCCCCCACGCTTCCGAGCGACGCCGCTCAGCCAGCTCTGCTACCGTCTGGATGCCAACTCGAAGCACGGCACCAAAGCCAACCGGGTGTACGGGCTGCCCTCCGAGCGCTTGCCCTCTGGGGAGGTCCAGCGTCTGCCCCCGCAGCTCTACAACCCCCACTTTCAAGAGGAAGACCCCAGAACGGGCACCCCAGCCCACCTGCCCAGCCACAAAGCTTTCGGCCCCGAGCTCAGCTCGTTTGTGGAAATCAAAGTGGAAAAAGACGAGTAAGACTGTTTCGGCTCTTTGCAAAAAAGGACCCGCCGAATAAAACCCAGAGAATGGAGGCCGGGTTGGGTGCAAAGTTTTCTTGGGTTGTCTGAATTGGAGTTGAGGAAGGAGAGGGATAGAATCAAGGTCACCGTGAAGTGCTAATACCACTTTACAAGGCCTTGGTAAGGCCACGCTTGGAATACGGCATCCAGTTTTGGTCACCACGATGTAAAAAAAGATGTCAAGGCTCTGGAAAGGGTGCAGAGAAGAGCAACAAAGATGATCAGGGGACTGGAAGCCAAAACATATCAGGAACGGTTGCTGGAATTGGGGATGTCTAGTTTAATGAAGAGAAGGACGAGGGGGGACATGATAGCAGCCTTCCAATATCTCAGAGGCTGCCACAAAAAAGAGGGAGTCAAGCTATTCTCCAAAGCACCAGAAGGCAGGGCAAGAAGCAACGGACCGAAATTAATCAAGGAGAGAAGCAACCTAGAATTAAGGAGAAATTTCCTAACAAGTTAGAACCTTGGTTCTTGTATGACTCGTGGACTTCAACTCCCAGAATTCCTGAGCCAGCCACGCTGAGGGGAACGGGAGAGGTTTCCAAGCTGAGCCATGGCTGGCTCAGGAATTCTGGGAGTTGAAGTCCACAAGTCATGAAGGGGCCAAAGCACAACGTCCAATCTCTTCTTAAAAAACCTCCAGTGATGGAGCGCCCACAATTTCTGGAGGCAAGCCGTCCCACTGGTTAATTGTCCTCACTGCAAGGCTTGGAAAAGGACGATGGGCTTCATTCGCTGAGCTCCCATTGAGCACTAGGAGACAACAGCGGCCATTTTAAGAGGAATCTTAAGAAGATAAGAAGTTGCTGAGACTCTAAAAAAAGAGTGCAGAGAAGAGCAACAAAAATGATTTGGGGGCTGGAGGCTAAAACATATAAAGAACAACTGCAGGAATTGGGTGTGTCTAACAAAGCAGAGGACTACGGGTGACGCAATAGCAGTCTTTCAATATCTGAGGGGCTGCCACAAAGAAAAGGGGTGGGGGGGTCAACCTGTTCTCCAAAGCACCAGAAGGCAGGACAAGAAGCAACGGACCGAAATTAAGCAAGGAGAGAAGCAACCTAGAACTAAGGAGAAATTTCTTGACCGTGAGGACAATTAACCGGTGGAACTGCTTGCCTCCAGAAGTTGTGAATGCTCCAACATTGGAAGTTTTTAAGAAGAGACTGGAGAGCCTTTTATCTGAAATGGTGTACAGTTTCCTGCCTGAGCAGGGGGCTGGACTAGAAGACCTCCAAGGTCCCTTCCAACTCTGTAATTCTCTTCTAACCCAACAGCACGTGCCAGGTTTGGAAGGAATCATCTCTGTTCCCTGGTGGGAGAGTGAAGAAGAGCAGAGTGGACTTGAAAAAGGGGATCTCCCCTCATAGAATGATAGTTCTGGCTTGGAAGAGATCAAGGAGAAACCCCACTGTTGTTTAAGGGGAGAAGAATGCAAAGAGATTTTTCTGCCTTTCAACTTGATTTAAGACCAAACAGGAAGCAAAGTTGAGGTTCTGCAAGAAGCCACCTTGACATCACAAATGGGGTTGGACGAGGAAGACGGGAAGGACGGACACTTCCTGTCCTGCAGCCTCCTTGCATTTCAACCCGCAAATACAGGCAGCCCTCGACTTACGACCACAGTCAGGCCCAAAATTTACGTTGCTAAGTGAGAACATTTGTTATGGGAGTCTCGCCCCATTTTGACGACTTCCCTCGTCACATTTCGTTAACCAAATCGCCGCGGTCGTTAAATCAGTTCGCACGGATGTTAAGTCCATCTGGTTCTCCTCTCGATTTGCGTGTCATTACACTTTGCGTAAAAATGGGCCCCAAATCACTTTAACGAAGGCCCTGCTTAGCCGCCGAGAATTTGGGCTCAATCGTGGTCGTTAAGACGAGGACTAGCAGTATACTTTGCCTCCTGAATGGCAGCTGTTACAGGCCGGGCGATCGATGGATGAGTTCCTCCGTCAGCGAGTTGCGCGCTGGCGAGGAGGGGAAATTTTGGCGGCCTCGTACGCTCTCGTTAGCTCAGCCGTTTGGCTGGAGGCACCTTAGAGCAGGGGTCCCCAAATCCCGGTCCGTGGACCGGTACCGGGCCGCGACATGCCAGCAACCGGGCCACACAAACAAGCAAAGCCCCATCCGCGGGATGCAGGCAGCAGACAAAACCACGCACCTTCCAGTCTGCAGAAAAACCTCTCTCCACGGAACCGGTCCCTGGTGCCCAAAAGATGGCAGACCTCTGGCTTAGAGGCAGGTCTCTTGTTTTCTTTGCAGAAAGATTAAACGAGGCTTTGTAAAAGGAAGAAAAAAATGATGGGCTAAAACAGAGGTCACCAACCTTTGACGGTCGGCGGACCGGAGGAAAAGGGAAGGGAAAGCATTTTACATGGGTGGGTGCGTGCACGTACGCACAGGGCTGCAAATGGGGCAGGGCTAGCGCTTGCGTGATAGCAACCCTGCCCTGTTCTTGTTTGGTGCATTGCCTTGTTTCTGCGCCCACCCCTGGGGCAGCAGTAGACCTTTTTGCGCCTTGCAGCACAATGGCAGCCTGTTTTTGTGCCCCGTAATGCAGCGGTGTCCCATTTTTGTGTCGTGAGGCGCGGCGGCAGCCAGTTTTTGCACCCCCTGGCGCGGTGTCCTGTTTTTGCACCCCGCAGCACTAGCACAAGTTTGGGGTGGCAAGCCTGTCCTGTGGCCACGGCCCACAGGTTGGGGACCCCGATGCTAAAACATTTCTGTGTCATATTAGCTTAGCACATCCTGATTTTCCTTTTGGCAGAAGGAAAAGAAATCAGAATGAAGGGCCCCCGTCCCGTGCAGGGGGTTGGACTGGATGACCTCTAATCTCCCTTTGCAGCCCTGGGATGCTGTGATCTCTGTAAGATGGGCAGGGACACTTTGACAAGAGGAACGCCCGGAAGGCTGCTTTCACACACGAGAGCGCGGGTTGTTTGGCTTCCAGCTTTGCCTAGGTTGAAACTCTGGGGTGGCGTTTTTTTTGTTTTTCTTTGCTTTTATCCTGCTTCAACGTTTTTTATAAATAGCTCATTCTTCCTCCTCCTCTTTTCCCCACAACAACAACAACCCTGCAGTGTGGGTTGGGCTGAGAAAGTGGGTCCGGCCCAAAGTCACCCAGCCAGCTTTCATGACCAAGGCAGGACTAGAATTCCCCGTCTCCTGGTGATTGTGCCAGAGTCACCTAACCGGCTTCCTTGCCTAAGACGAGACTAGAATTCCCCGTCTCCTGGTGATTGTCCCAGAGTCACCTAGCCGGCTTCCTTGCCTAAGACGAGACTAGAATTCCCTGTCTCCTGGTGATTGGCTCAAAGTCACCTAGCCGGCTTCCTTGCCTAAGACGAGACTAGAATTCCCCGTCTCCTGGTGATTGGCTCAAAGTCACCTAGCCGGCTTCCTTGCCTAAGACGAGACTAGAATTCCCCATCTCCTGGTGATTGACTCAAAGTCACCTAGCCGTCTTCCTTGCCTAAGACGAGACTAGAATTCCCCGTCTCCTGGTGATTGGCTCAAAGTCACCTAGCCGGCTTCCTTGCCTAAGACGAGACTAGAATTCCCCGTCTCCTGGTGATTGGCTCAAAGTCACCCAACCGGCTTTCACGCCTAAGGTGGGACTAGAACTCTCCGTCTCCTGGTGATTAGCCCAAAGTCGCCCAGCCAGCTTTCATGTGTAAGGCTGGACTTGAACACACAGCCTCCCGCTTTCTAGCTTGGTGCCTTAAACCGTCTTTATCTTCCGTGCCAGGTGAGAGAGGATTTAGGCTTGCCTCAGTTTGTGGGGAAACCCTGGATCGTCTTGGCATCTGTCCCCCCGTTGGGCGCTGGCAGATCTCTTTGTTTTATTTGCAGGAAGATTAAAAGAGGGTTTGCAAGAAAGCGAAAACGGCACCAGCGAAAACATTTCTGTGTTTCCCGCGCGAGCCCTGCCTGTCCTCTGGTGGCTCCTCTTAGTAGTACAAACGGAGGAACGGTCCAAATCTTAAGAAACAGGCAGTCCTTACCTTACGACCGTTCGTTTAGCGACCAAAGTTACCACGGCACCGAGGAAGTTGACCTACAACCGGTCCTCACATTTACAACTGTTGCAGCAGCTTCCCCCCCGAGCCAGGATGATCAGAATTTGGGCACTTGGTAACGGGGGCGACGTACTTACGACGGTTGCAGCGTCCCGGGAGATCACAGGTGTTTGCCGTTTGCGACCCTGTCAGCAAAGTCAACGGGGTGGTGGTGGTGGGAAGCTGGATTCGCTTAATGACGGCAGCGGCTTTAGTCACAACTCAAGGGGCAGGAAAGGTTGCAAAATCAGGGGCGGCCCACTCAACAGCCTCCTGGCTTAACAATGGAGTTTCTGGTCTCAAGAAATTCGGGTTGTGAGAATTACCTGTACTTATTATTTGTAGTTTTGCAATCTTGGAAAAAAAAACTACAACAACAGCGAAGTCTCCGCTTTCTCCTTGCGGCATTCGTTGTTCCGTATCTGTGTTTCTTCCTTTATTCTTGTCTTTTACACTTAACTCTCCCCGGCGAGGACTAGAAATTCTTCTTGGACCGCCGGAGAGGCTATGGACATAATGGATCTATAACTCAATGATGGGAAGAGTCTGTTTAATGAGCCAAAGGGGGAGAGGGGGGGGGTGTTTGCTGGGCTTATTTTATACCCTGCCTTGATTATTTTTATAAATAAACAAAGGTAACCAAAATGCACAAGGCTTCTTCATTTCCCCGCCCCCTTTCCTCAGAAAAACAACCTTATGAGGTGGGCTGGGCTGAGGGGGAGGGAAAGGGAAAGTCCGCCAGCCATGTTTCATGCCTGAGGCAGGACTAGAACTCACCGTCTCCTGGTGATTGGATCAAAGTCACCCAGCCGGCTTTCATGCATAAGGTGAGACTAGAACTCACCGTCTCCTGGTGATTGGCCCAAAAGTCACCCAGCCATCTCTCATGTCTAAGGCAGAATTTGAACTCACCATCTCCTGGTTATTGGTTCAGTCACCCAGCTATCTTTCACGTCGAAGGCAGAATTTGAACTCGCCGTCTCCTGCTTATTGGTTCAGTCACCCAGCTATCTTTCACGTCGAAGGCAGAATTTGAACTCACCGTCTCCTGCTTATTGGTTCAGTCACCCAAGCTATCTTTCATGTCTTAAGGCAGAACTAGTACTCACCATCTCCTGGAAATTTGCCCAAAGTCACCCAGTTGCCTTTCATGCCTAAGGCAGAACTAGAACTCACCGTCTCCTGGTGATTGACCCAAAGTCACCCAGCCGCCTCTAATGTCTAAGGCAGGACTCGAACTCACTGCCTCTTGGTAATTGGTCCAAATTACCTAGCCTGCTCCTGCGCCTGTGGCATAACTAGAATTCACTTTCTTCTGGCGTTGGGCCCAAAGTCATCCAACTGGGTTTCACAGCCTGGGCAAAAACTAGAACTCAACATCTCCTAGTTTCTAACCTGGTTCTAACCTGAGCTTAGGATGGCCCAAGATCTCCGGTCCTTTCGCCGCGGCCTCAAAACACTCCTTTTCCACCTGGCTGACCTGGACTGACAGGCATTTTAATTATGTTTACAATTTTTAATTTATTTTTAATTTTTAATTTTAATTTATTGCACAGATGATTTTAATTTTAATTTTATCTTAATTTCTGTTATATGCTATTGTTGTTAGCCGCCCTGAGTCCTTCGGGAGATAGGGATATAAGTCCCATTAATAAAATAAATAAATAAATAAATCTGGTGCAAACACGATGGAAGACCACTATTCCAAAGAAGGCAGAGAAAATCTCTCCCAACTGGATCCAATCTCCAGATCCCTGAATTGTTATTTTTTTAATGTATTCTTTGCAAATTCATCCACCAGAAAAGCAAACACTGGGGGGGGGACAAAAACCCACAAACCACGCATGGGGAATAAGGAAGAGCTGTCATCTCATTCGGATGGAAATGACTCGCCTTGCAGAATTAAGATTTTAATGCACAGAGAAAAGGGAAGACGCAGCCGGGGTCTCCCCCACCTCCCAAGTCAGCTTTCCTAAATTTCACATTTAAGGCATTCCCGCCGTTCCCTACCAAAGCCCATGCTGGTTGGGGATGATGGGAGTTTGCACCTAGACAATTGCACCTAGACAGCTGAGGACCCAGCTACCTGATCCGAGCGGCGAAAAACCCCCATGATCATTAAAAGCAAAAAAAAAAATTTTTTTTCCCCAGATCAGAGCTGATAGAATTGAGCGGGGGGCGCCCGGTTGCAGAAGGAGAAAAAAAAACTCAGCGCTGAGCCTAGGGAAGAGTCGGACAGCGCCCCCTATGCATTACTGGAGGGAAATATCCAAGGCGCTGACCAATCAGAAGGCTTTAAAAAAAAAACCGCTCGGAGTCCCTCCCCTCCGCCGCCTCCGGCCCGTCCTTATTGTCAAGGCCACGCCTTCCCTTGAGCTTCTTGTTCGTCCATTGGAGGCTTCCCTGTGCGCTCCCGCCTCCGGCGGTCGGGAGCTCGACCAATCACCGCCTGCCAACCTTTCGGGGAATTCTCGGCGCGCGCGAGGCGGACGTCGGAGTTGGTCCGGGAGGGCGTGGGCGGGGCGTTTAACCGAGCGCGCGGGAGGAGAAAAAAAAAGAAAAGGGCGGGTAGAGCGGCCACGCCCTCCCGTGACGTCACAGGTCGGACTCCAGGGCTTTGCTAGGGAAAGGGGGGGGGGTTGAATGTGGGGGGGATGCTTAGAGGGGGTGTAAATCCCCATCACTTTCTCTCTCCTCCCCTTTATTTATTTGCTTTGCAATTGCTTTGCAAATTGCCGGGTGGGGGGGAAGCAACGGAACTGGGGTAATCTCAAGGGGAAGCTTCACCGGTTGCGTTTCTGCCTGCTGCTTGGCGGGTTACAGCAAGGAAAAGTGTGGGGGGGTGGGCGTTGGGAAGTGAGGGTCGGGGTCGGGAAGGATGCAGGGGCTTGTTGGGGGGTGCTTTGGGGCGATTTTCCTTGGGGTAGGAGAAAAAAATATCAGAATAAGCCCCCCCCTTGCCCTGTTCAGAGGGTTAGACTAGATGACCTCTGATGCCCTCTGCCAGCCCTGGGATGCTATGATCCCTGTAGGATTGGCAGGGAAGCACGCCCGGAAGGCTGCATTCACACATGCAAGAGTGGGGGTTCTTCATGTATTTTTATTTATTTGGGTTTTTTATCCTGCGTCAATGTTTTTTTTTATTATAAATACCTCATTCTTCCTCCCTCCCCCCCTCCCCAACAACAGCCCTGCAAGTTGGGTTGGGCTGAGAAAGAAAGACTGGCCCAAAGTCACCCAGCTGGCTTTCGTGCCTCAGGCAGGACTAGATCTCACCGTCTCCTGGTGATTGGCCCAAGTTCACCCAGCCAGCTTTCGTGTCTTAAGGCAGAACTAGAACTCGCCGTCTCCTGGAAATGTTGTCCAAAGTCACCTTTTGTGTCTAAGGTGGGACTTGAACTCACCGTCACCTCGTGACCCAAAGCCAGCCACCCAGCCAGCTTTCACTTTTAAGGCTGGATTTGAACTCGTGCTCTCCCATTGTCTAGCCTGGTGCCTTAAACCAGCTATTTTCCCTGCCGTGTGAGAGAGGAAAGAATTTCGGCTTGGCTCAAATGGTGGGGAACATCACCCCTTGTTTCTCTACCCAAAACTTGGCATCACCCCTATAAATGGGAGAGGGGGGCGGTCTTTTCCAATCAGGAACCCCTTCCCTTTGGGTACGAGTTCGGATCCTAATCCTCTCCTCCATTCTTGGTTCATTCATCTGGAGGGCACCAAGATGGATTTTTTTTTAAAAAAAGCTATAAGCGTCGCATGCTTCTACAACTCCCTGCTCCCGAAAAGGAATCCTCTGGGTTTATTTTCCAGGAGTTTTTTTTTATCCCCCTCAATCAGATTCCTGCTTCTTTCTTAAATATGGCTTCTTCTAATTTTATTTCCTTTTTTTTCCCCCGAGAAACAGGCAGAATGGCGGTTTCGGGAGCTGTGGACGCTAATTTCCTGCAACAAGGTCATGCCGGAGCTTTCTGGGAGGGAACGTTAAAAGAATTTAAAAAGGGGGAAAATTAGTTTCCCTCTCACCCACACACCCACACACACCAATTTCTGTTTCCGCAGGTTGTAGGAGCCAGCTGCCCCCTTGCTCGCTGACCAACGAGGATCTCTCTGCTTATCCTGGATTGGCTAACCTGCTTACGGATCTGAAAACACACATCGATCCTTCGGGGATGAGCATCGCTTTGGCCCAGCCGTTGGAAGAGGTGGGAGGAGAGAGAGAGAGAGAGAGAGAGATTGGTGGGGGTGGGTGGGTGGGAGACAAGGAAGTGGGTAACAGTCGGCATACAGGAAATCCTCAACTGACAACCGCAATCGGGCTCCATATTTATGTTGTTAAATGAGACAGTTGTTAAGTCAGTTTTGCCCCATTGCATGGCTTTTCTTGCCGCCTTTGTTAAATTAGTGTCACGATTGTTAAGTCAATCTGTGTGTCTGTCTGTCTGTCTATGTTATCTATCTATCTATCTATCTATCTATCTATCTATCTATCATCTATCTATCTATCTAATCTTATCATCTAATTATTTAATCTATCACCTATCTCTGTCTATCTGTCTATATCTTATCTATCTAATCTTATCATCTAATTATTTAATCTATCACCTATCTGTCTCTATCTATCTCTTATCTATCTAATCTTATCATCTAATTATTTAATCTATCACCTATCTGTCTTTCTGTCTATCTGTCTATATCTTATCTATCTAATCTTATCATCTAATTATTTAATCTATCACCTATCTGTCTCTATCTCTCTCTCTCTTATCTATCTAATCTTATCTAATTATTTAATCTATCACCTATCTCTGTATCTCTGTATCTATCTATCTATCTATCTATCTATCTATCTATCTATCTATCTATCTATCTATCTATCTATCTATATCTTATCTATCTAATCTAATTATTTAATCTATCACCTCTCTCTCTCTCTCTATAATCTATTTAATCTATCACCTCTCTCTGTATCTATCTATCGATCTATCGATCTATCTATATCTAATCTATCATCTAATCATCTATCTAATCAATCACCTCTCTCTCTCTCTCTCTCTTGTAAATATGAACCAGTTGTCAAGCATCTGAAGGTAAATCCCATGACCGTAGAGATGCTACAAAGGTCCTAAGTGTGAAAAATGGCCATTTTTTCAGTGCCGTTGTAACTGCGGACAGTCACAAATGAACAGTTGTAAGGCGAGGACTACTGTATTCTGGAAAATCCCATTTTTTCCTTGTCTGGGACGAGGTGTTGCAAAAGGGGACGGAGGAGAATGAGGATCTGAACCAGTGTTTTTCAATTGAAGCCACTTGAAAGCAGGGTGGACCTCAACTCCCAGAATTCCCCCGCCAGCTCTTCAAGTGCCCATGGTTGAAAAAGGTTGATCTTCTAGGGAAGATCCTGGATGAGTGTTGTGTTGCATTGCAGATCATCTTAAGCAAGAATGAGCAAATATTCCCTGCTCAGCATGTCGCTCATCTCTGCAGTGCAGAGAGAGATAAGACAAATACCACGAAAAATAAATAAATTACTTATTTACAAATGTAAAGCTACGGGATTTGACTTCTCTTGAGGCAGGCGTGTTTCTCATTGATTATAGCGCTCGACATCAACAGTAGCTGCTCTACTTGCAGATTGGGTGGTGAGCCTTGGATTACAAGCACAAGGCAGCCCGCAAGAAGACAGCGGGAATAATAAGAGGAATCGTGCATTGGGCTAGATCCAGTTCCCATAAGGACGTACAGAAGTACTGTATTTTGTCTGGCATTGTTTATCCAGTTCCAGTTAAAAGATCCCCCGGGTTGTGTGAATTGGGGAGCTCGCTTCTTCCCGGGTTGGATTCAAAAATATACAAAGACCCAGTATATTCATCAGGGCTGAAATGAAATTAACTGGGGGTTAATTCTCCCTACTGGTTCCCTAAGAAATCTTGGGAGGAAAAAAACGGGCCGGGTGTTTTGGTGTCTGTTTGCAAAATGGTGAGAGGAAGCCTTTCCTTGCTCTGTGTACAGCAGCCCTACGCTGAATAGTCTATCACAGCTTCTATGTATTGTCTGCCTGCCTGCCTGTTTATCTATCTATCTGTCACTCTGTTTCTCTCTATCTAATATCTCTATCAAGCTCTCCATATCTCTATCAACCCATATCTATCTATCTCTATCAATTATCTATCCATCCATCTATATCTCTATATCTATCTGTCAATCTGTTTCTCTGTTTAATATCTCTATCAATCTCTCTGTTTCTCTGTCAACCCATCTATCTATCTATCTATCTATCTATCTATCTCTGTCAATCTCTTTCTCTCTATCTAATATCTCTTTCTATCAATCTCTCCGTATCTCTGTCAACCCGTATCTATCTCTATCAATTATCTATCTGTCACTCTGTTTCTCTCTATCTAATATCTCTATCAAGCTCTCCATATCTCTATCAACCCATATCTCTATCAATTATCTATCCATCCGTCTGTCTGTCTATCTATCTATCTATATCTCTATATCTATCTGTCAATCTGTTTCTCTCTGTTTAATATCTTTCTATCAATCTCCGTATCTCTGTCAATCCATCTCTTTCTATCATCTATCTATCTATCTATCTATCTATCTATCTATCTATCTATCTATCTATCCATCCATCCATCCATCAAGCTCATCAAATTTGCAGACGACACCAAGCTGGCAGGAATAGCCAATACTCCAGAAGATAGGCTTAAAATACAGGAGGATCTGGACAGACTCGAACACTGGGCGCTATCTAACAAAATGAAATTCAATGATGAAAAAAGTAAGGTTCTACATTTAGACAGGAAAAATCAAATGCACAGGTATAGTATAGGTGGTACCTTGCTCGATAGTAGTAACTGTGAGAGGGATCTTGGAGTCCTAGTGGACAATCACTTCAATATGAGCCAGCAGTGTGCTGCAGCTGCCAAAAAAGCTAACACAGTGCTAGGCTGCATTAACAGAGGGATAGAATCAAGATCACGTGAAGTGTTAATACCACTCTACAATGCTTTGGTAAGGCCACACCTGGAATACTGCATCCAGTTTTGGTCACCACGATGTAAAAAAGATGTCGAGACTCTAGAAAGAGTACAGAGAAGAGCAACAAAGATGATTGGGGGACTGGAGGCTAAAACATATAGGGAACGGTTGCTGGAATTGGGTATGTGTAGTTTAACGAAGAGAAGGGTGAGGGATGACATGATAGCAGTGTTCCAATATCTCAGGGGCTGCCACAAAGTAGAGGGAGCCAAGCTATTCTCCAAAGCGCCTGAAAGCAGGACAAGAAGCAATGGATGGAAACTAGTCAAGGAGAGAAGCAACCTAGAACTAAGGAGAAACTTCCTGACAGTTAGAACAACTAACCAGTGGAACAACCTGCCTCCAGAGGTGGTGAATGCTCCAACACTGGAAGTTTTTAAGAAGAGACTGGACAGCCATTTGTCTGAAATGGTATAGGGTTTCCTGCCTGAGCAGGGGGTTGGACTAGATGACCTTCAAGGTCCCTTCCAACTACTTCTTCTTCTTCTTCTTCTTCTTCTTCTTCTTCTTCTTCTTCTTCTTCTTCTTCTTATTATTATTATTATTATTATTATTATTATTATTATTATTATTATTATTATTATTATTATTATTATTATCTATCTATCTATCTATCTATCTATCTATCTATCTATCTACAACAACAAATCTGGAAGGTAGGTTGGGCTGAAAGAGAGTGACTAGCCCACAGTCACCCCACTGGTTTTGTGCCTAAGGCAGGACTAGAACTCATGGTCTCCTGTTTTCTAACTTGGTGCCTTAGCCTCTTTCTCTCTTCCCCCCCTCTCTTTCTCTCCCTCTCTCCCTCTCTATCTACTAACTATCAATCTCTATCAATCTCTCAATATATCTGTCAATGTCTTTCTATCCATATACTTTAGATGGCTAGATAGGCAGGTGTAGATTGATGTAGACCGAAAGAAAGAAAGAGAGAGAAATGGATCTAATCTACCTCTCTACCAGCCTGCCTCTCCCCTCCCTCTCTCTCTCTTTTATCTACTTCCTCTTACCAATCTCTGTATCTCTGCCTCTTTCCATTAATCTATATCTCTCTATGTCTCTTTCTATCTATCCATCTCTCTCTCTCTGTCTATATCAATTATATCTATATCTGCCCATCCACTGATCTAAGGTTGGTGGGTAGATAGATACAGACTGATACGGAGAGAAAGAGAGAAAGAAAGATGGATAGAAAGAGACGTAGGATTGGTACCGTTTCTCTCTTCCTGCCTATCTCTCTGTCTCTCCATCTCACGTGTGTGTGTGTGTGTGTATGTACACACACATACACACACACACACCACGCACTAAAAAAAAGGCACGAAACGGCAGCCTGCCAGTTCCAGAAAAAAACTGCAGTTGTGCGGTCAAAGATGATGGATCCTCGCTTGGCAAGGTTAGCTGGACTGGACTGGAGCAGCCGCAGTTCCTGCCAGCGGCAATTTAATTTATTGAGCAAGCCCCCGTCGCCCTTATTAAAAAAAACCAGTTCTCCCTTTTTTAAAAAAATAATATTTTTTTTTTAATCCTCCTCTTCTTGTAGGCCAGGAAAGAACTGGAGATGCACCGTGCCAACTGGTTAAAGTGGGAAGCCCTACACCGCCTTTTGCAGGAGGCTTTGCTGGAACTGGGAGCCGATCCCGCCCCCCAGGACAAAAAAGTAACGTCGGGAAAGAAGCTTAACGCACAACGCAGCCGACTTAATGCGCGCTCGGGCGGGCTGGCGAGGGAGCGTTAACGCTGGCTTGGCCTGTGGTGCGAAGCAAACCGCCCAGCGGGAGACCAGAGTTGGTGGCCTTATCTCAGCAGGGCAGAAAATGGGCATAAAAATGAATCGGCTTGGGCAGAGGGTTCGATGTAAGCTGGGTAATTGCGCATCCTGTGGAGCTGGATCCAGGCTCCGGCGGCATGTAGGAGGTAGAGCAGCCGATCAACCCCGGGAGGCAGAACGGGAACGTGAGGAAGGCCCTGGAAGATGACGAACAGCCCTCAGGGAAAGGAGAGGTTTTCCCGAAGGGATGTGAGAATGGGGGTGCGCTTGGAGAAAAGGGAGGCCCGGAGCAGTCTCGACGGACGCGACTCGGAGCCGAGAAGCGAATCGCCGTTGCACGGTAGAGGAGCTTTTGAGGGGGTCCTTGAGGCTGTCTTGAGCTTGCCGGTCTTCTTGGAGATGTTTCGCTGCCAAAGTGGGTGACCTCCTCGATGCTAGCGGCGATGAGTGACTTGCCCTGGGAGTTTTGGTGGGATGTCCTTGCTGGTTCCTTGATTAGGAACTTTTGATTAGGGTTTGCTGTCTGTTTACCCCCTCTATCTATCCATCTATCTATCTATCTATCTATCTATCTATCTCCATTCTTCTATATTTCCATTTTTCTATATCTATCTTTCTATCTCCATTTTTCTATATTTCAATTTTTCTATATCTATCTATCTATCTATCTATCTATCTATCTATCTATCTATCTATCTATCTATCTATCTATCTATCTATCTATCTATCACCTAATTCTATCTATCATCTATCTATCTATCTATCTATCTATCTATCTATCTATCTATCTATCTATCTATCTATCTATCTATCTATCTATCTATCACCTAATTCTATCTATCTATCTATCTATCCATCTATCTATCTATCGTGGGTAAACAGAAAGCAAACCCCACTCCCTTGCAGCCCTGACACTGTTAACTAGTTTGGTAATGAAACGCCTTCAAGAAAACAACCAAGCCTTCCCTCCCTCCCCCTTTTTCTTTTCTCCTCCTCCTCTTCCCCATTCTCCCCCTCTTCCTCCTCTTCTCCTCTCCTCCCCCTTATTCTTATCCTCCTCTGCTTACTCTCCTCTCTTCCTCCTTGTCCTCCTCCTTCTCTCCTCTTCCTCCTCTTCTCCTCCCCCTTATTCTCCTCCTCCCCTTCCTCCTCCTCTTCTTAGTCTCCTCTCCCCCGCCTCCTCTTCCTCCTCCTCTTCTCCCCTTCCTCCTTCTCTTCCTCTTCTCTTCCTCCCCCTCTTCCTCTTCCTCCCCTCCACAGACCTCACTCGCTTGCACTACCAATGTTTTCTAGTTTAATAATAAAAATGTCTGCAAGGATAACAACCAAGAGCGCCAAACAGGAACCTCGCAATCCTCCTCCCTCTTGCTTCGAGCTAACCGCCATAAAACACGCTGGGTCTCGTTAATTGTAGTTAAACAAGCCGCTCAGCACATTTCCCTCGAATTGCCAAGCAAAACCCAGGCCCCGTTGTGGTCGAACCGAACAGCCAGCTCACAACGAAGCTTGATCTGATTCGTTCTTCTTCGCCCTGGTGGCTCAGCCAGCCAGACTATGTTTTTTTATCGGCTTAATGTGTTTTTCTGGAGGGAAAGTTCTGGCTGATTGAAGTTTGTTTATCTCTTTCCTCCCCCCCCCCCTTTTTAAATCTCCTTTTTCCTGCCTTCAGTTCCTGGAAACCCTGGAACAGCAGTTGCTAGTAGCGGAATTGAAACGGATGCTTGAACTGGATTCTTCCCTGCCAAACCCCCGTCCGTCTGTCTTAGGCCTGCAACCCGATCACTTAACGGAATATCTGCCTGCTCACCAAGTAAGAATCTATGGGGGTTTCTCAAGTCCTCCAGGTCACGGATAAGATAAGATAAGCTTTATTGTCAATTTTTTATTTTTCTACTGTGGGCACAACGGCACACATCAAAAGTGAAATTTAGTTGCCCGCTCTCAAAGGGAAACACATACGTGACACATACCTAAAACATATTGCATACAACATATGTATATAGACCCACACCCACACATATGTATATAGAACAACAACATGTTGTTGTTAGCTGCGAAGTCGTGTCCAACCCATCGCGACCCCACGGACAATGTTCCTCCAGGCCTTCCTGTCCTCTACCATCTTCCGGAGTCCATTTAAGCTCACGCCTCCTGCTTCAGTGACTCCATCCAGCCACCTCGTTCTCTGTCGTCCCCTTCTTCTCTTGCCCTCGATCTTTCCCAGCATGAGGCTCTTCTCCAGTGAGTCCTTCCTTCTCATTAGGTGGCCAAAGTATTTCAGTTTCCACTTCAGGATCTGGCCTTCTAAAGAGCAGTCAGGGTTGATCTCCTCTAGGACTGACCGGTTTGATCACCTTGCAGTCCAAGGGACTCGCAGGAGTCTTCTCCAGCACCAGAGTTCAAAGGCCTCAATTCTTTGGCGCTCAGCCTTTCTTGCAGTCCAACTTTCACACCCATACATTGCAACTGGGAAGACCATAGCCTTGACTACATACACATAGCAAATAAATATTAAATGCTGCCCCTCTTGAATATATAACGGAAGAAGGAAGCTTGAGAGTTCACAAGGTCAATGCTGTATGGAATGAAACTGTGGCTGAATCTGGATGCTCTGCTACGGATACCACGAAGCCCCCTCCTCCCAGAAGGTAACAAGGAAAACAGGTCGTGAAGAGGGTGTGTAGCGTCCCAGATAATCTTACGGACCCTGCTCAAGCAACGCTTCTGTGCCACGTCCTGGATGGAGAGGAGGGAACTGCCAACGATCTTTTCGACTGTCCTCACCACTCTCGGCACCCCCTTCCTGTCCGAAGCCGGGAAGGCTTCCAATCCAGACTGTGGTCCTGTATGACAGGATGCTCTCGATCGTCCCTCTGCAGAAAGTGGTCAGGACAGGGGGAAGAAGACGTGCTTTTCTCACGTGATGCAGAAAATGCAGGCGCCGCTGGGCCCGCTTCACCAGTTTCTCACTGTTGAGCGACCAAGCCAGCCTACTCATTAGCTGCACGCCCAGGAATTTGACACTGGTAACCGTCTCCACAGGGGAATCATTAATGCACAGAGAATTGTGGCTGGGCCTGCCTTTTCTGAAATCGACAATGATCTCTTTGAGTTTTTCCGGTATTTAAAACTAGGCTGTTTTCCTTACACCAGTTCACCAACCCCTCAGCTTCCACCTTGTCGTCCTGAATAAGGCCCACTACTGGTTGTATCGTCTCCGAACTTCATCCCAAAGGTGCTTTTTTTCCACGAGGCAAATGGACTTCCTTGTTTTTCTTTGGAGACGTTTGGCTTCTCGTCCAAGAAGCTTCTTCGGCTCTGACTGGATGGTGGGGGAAGGGAAGGATTTATACTCCTTGCAGACGGCTGGTCATTTGCCTTCTTTTAGAGAGTCGTTGAGGCCACTTGGGGGTTTACCTGTGTCCTCGGGATCACCTGAGCGGTGCAAATGGACGTGGGGCCTTCTTGTTTTAAGCCCTGGATCCCTTCACCGTCAAAGAGAGGCGCGAGCAGTTGGGGGATGAGTTTGCGTTGTCTGCCTCTCAAACCGAAGCGCAAATGGTTCCTGCCGTCTGCCATGTTTTCTGGAAATCTGTTCATCTTCCCGCACCGTTCGAAAGGTGTCCATTCCAAAGTCCAGGGCTAAAATGTCGATGGAGGTTCTCGGTCTGCTTATCCATGGAAATTTGGGGCTTAGTTACGATGGCAAGCGGAGGACTAGCTGTAATCCTGGAGAGAACAGGTAATAATTGAAGCTGGTCAGGGAAAAAGAATATATTTTTCTTTCTGTCTTTCTCTAGGACCTGGAACAAGTGCACAAACACCTCCCAGCCAAGGTAGAGAAGCTTCTAAAGACCAAATGTTTGGATGTGCTCGGTTACTATCGTCCGGAAAGTGGTAAATTTGGAATTGCAGTATATCAGGTTGGCCTGGAGAATAAAAGTTGTTGGGAGCCGAAAATTGCGGGCTGGGATTTCCAGTTGGCCGGGATTCGTTTTAAACCGACAAGAAAAATTAAATGTACAGGCACCGATTAGATGAAAGCTAGCTCGATAGTGGTAACTGTGAGAGGGATTTTGGAGTCCTAGTGGACAAACCATTAAATACGGCATCCAGTTTTGGTCACCACGATGTAAATAAGATGTTGAGACTCTAGAAAGACTATGGAGAAGAGCAACAGAGATGATCGGGATTGGAGGCTAAAACGTATAAGGAACGGTTGCTGGAATTGGGTAGGTCTAGTCCAGGGGTAGGCCACCATGGCTCTTTTATGACTCGCGGACTTCAACTCCCAGAATTCCTGAGCCAGCATGGCTCAGCTTGGAAACCTCTCCCTTTCCCCTCAGCATGGCTGGCTCAGGAATTCTGGGAGTTGAAGTCCACGAGTCATAAAGTGGCCTAGGCCTAGGCCAGGGGTAGGCAACCTTGGCTCGTTTATGACTCGTGGACTTTAACTCCCGGAATTCCTGAGCCAGCATGAGGGAAACCTTGGCCCCTTCATGACTCGTGGACTTCAACTCCCAGAATTCCTCAGCCAGCATGGCTCAGTTTGGAAACTCTCCCTTTCCCCTCAGCGTGGCCGCCTCAGGAATTCTGGGAGTTGAAGTCCAAGAGTCATAAAACAGCCAAGGTTGCCTACCCCTGGTCTAGTCTAATGAAGAGAAGGACGAGGGGTGACATGATGGCAGTCTTCCAGTATCTCAGGGGCTGCCCCAAAGAAGAGGGAGTCAAGCTAACCCCCCAAAGCACCAGAAGGCAGGACAAAAAACAACGGATGGAAACTAATCAAGGAGAGAAGCAACCTGGAATTAAGGAGAAGTTTACTGACATTAAGAACAACCAACCAGTGGAACAGCTTGCCACTAGTAGCTGTGGGTGCTCCATCACTGGAGGGCTTTAAGAAGTAAATGGACAGCCATTTGTCTGAAACACGCTGGCTGAGGAATTCTGGGAGCTGAAGTCCACAAGTCATCAAAGGGCCACGTTTGAAGCCCCTGGCCTAGAGTCCCCTGCTTGAAAAGGGGGTTGGACTAGACAACCTCCAAGGTCCCTTCTGACTCTTGTGATTTCTCTTACGCTGACCTCTCTGAATTTGCTTTTTTGAAGATAACGTCGGAGCCGCAGCCCAGACGATTATGCTGGGCGCCCTGGCCGAGAGTCTAGCCATGGAGAAGCAGCATTTGAAGGAGGCCAGAGCTGAGCAGCAAGAACTGACCGGATGTCTGGAACAGCAGAAAGCGGTTTATCCCCAGGTAGAAATTCTGGTCTGTCTACCCGCTATCCGTCCTGCTCTGGACGGAGCCCCAATTCCTCTGTCTAGAGACTTTGGGAACTCTTTTAAGATTAGGATAAGCTTTTAAACAGCGGGGCAAGCGTCTTTGTCTCTAAAAAAAACCTGTTTGCGTTTCTTGAAAGGGCTGCGGATAGCTTGACCCCAGATAAGTATCGTTGGCTTCTGTAATCCTTGCTGTTAAATTCCAACACACACACACACACACACACACACACACACACTCAACCTCGGTCGGGAATCTGCTAGCGGCAGCTGTGCCCAGCTCAACAAACGATGCCGAAAGGCCGAAGTTCTCGTTTCATCGGGTGGATAAATTGAGATTCGATTCGATTCGGGTTTTAATCCCACTTTTATGACGGCTTATAATTATAAGTCAGGGCGGGCAAACAAATGCCGTGCTGCTCCTTCCTCCCACAACAATTTTACCCACAAGAACTCTGAGATCGGGCCAGGCTGAGAAACTGACTGGCCCAAGAGTCACCTAGCTGGTGTTTCCCGTGTTTTAACGTGGGACTAGAACTCAGTGTCACCTGGTTGCTAGGTCAGCACCTTCACCCCACCCCCACCCCCACCCGCAGCTTCTTCCTCCTCCTGCTCCTTCTCCTCCTCTTCCTCCTCCTCCTCCTCTCCCTTCTAATACTGATGATGTTCCCTAGTTGGGTTATGAAACATCTGCAAGGAAACCACCAAGCTCAGAGAGCACCAGGGACCCCACAATCCTCATCCTGCTCCTCTCTTCCTCTTCCTCTTTCTCCCCCTCCTTTTTGTCTTTCTCTTTTTCCTCCTCCACTTTCTATTTCTTTTTTCTCCTCCTCCTCCCGAAGGCAAGTGGAGCAGCTTGCCACCAGAAATCGTGGGCGCTCCATCGCTGGAGATTTTGAAGAAGAGACTAGAGTAGACAGTCACTTGTCTGAAATGATATAGGTTCTCCTGCTAGAGCAGGGGGCTGGACTAGAACAGGGGTCCCCAGAGCTCAGTCCGTGGACCAGTACCGGGCCGCGGCATACCAGCAACTGGTCCACACAAACAAGCAAAGCCCCATCCGCGGGATGCAGGCAGCACACAAAACCACGCACCCTCTGGTCCACGGAAAAACCTCTATCCACTGAACCGGTCCCTGGTGCCCGAAAGGTTGGGGACCTCTGGACTAGATGACCTCCAAGGTCCCTTCCAGCTCTGCTCTATTCTATTCTATTCTATTCTATTCTATTCTATTCTATTCTATTCTATTCTATTCTATTCTATTCTATTCTATTCTATTCTATTCTATTCTATTCTATTCCATTATTCTATTCTATTCTATTCTATTCTATTCTATTCTATTCTATTCTATTCTATTCTATTCTATTCTATTAATATTAATATTAATATTATTCTATTCTATTCTATCCTATTAATATTATTCTATTCTATTCTATTCTAATATTATTCTATTCTATTCTAATATTCTATTCTATTCTAAATATTCTATTCTATTCTAATATTCTATTCTATTCTTATTCTATTCTATTCTAATATTCTGTTCTGTTCTATTCTATTCTATTCTATTCTAATATTATTCTATTCTATTCTAAATATTATTTTATTATTCTATTCTAACATTCTATTCTATTCTAAACATTATTCTATTCTATTCTATTCTATTCTATTCTATTCTATTCTATTCTATTCTATTCCTTATTTTTATTCTATTCTATTCTTTATTTTACTATTCTATTCTATTCTATTCTATTCTATTCTATTCTAATATTCTATTCTATTCTTATTCTTCCTTTCTCCTCTTTCTCTTCCTTCTCCTCTTCCTCCTCCTCCTTCTCTTTCTCCTCTTTCTCTTTCTCCTGTTTTTTTACCACTTCAGGTGCACTTAGAACCTCACGATTAACTTTGTACAGCTCACATAGCAGAGGTATTAGATGGAAATACTGAGGCACATTTCTAACTAGATTCTCTAGCATTGCAGCAGTCTATAGACGCGATTAATAAATAAATTACTCCTAGCTGTGAGCTTCAAAAGCAGCTCCGTGTACAGCACATTGAAACAGTTCAGTCACGTATTCATCTCTTTCTTGTTGGTCAGCTCATCACTATGCAAACCTAATTCTCTCTCCCCCCCCTCCATTTTCTGCACAATAACAACTCTGTGAAGCAGATGGAAAAGAATTGGCAGTAAAGTCACCCAGCTGTCTTTCATGGTTAAGATGGGACTATAACTCACTGTATCCTGGTGATTAGCCCAAAGTCATCCAGCCAGCTCTCA
Organism: Vipera berus; assembly: GCF_964194415.1. Taxonomy (NCBI): domain Eukaryota; kingdom Metazoa; phylum Chordata; class Lepidosauria; order Squamata; family Viperidae; genus Vipera; species Vipera berus. Next base: position 72,067,414 of record NC_138210.1, on the reverse strand, counting down.
TGCCTAAAGCAGGACTAGAACTCACCATCTCCTGGTGATTTGGCCCATAGTCATCAGTTGGCTTTCATGCTTCAGGTGGGACTAGAATTCCCACTCTCCTGGTGATTGGCCCAAAGGCACCCAGCCGTCTTTAATTGGCTAAGGCAGAACTAGAACTCACCACCTCCTGATGATTGACCCCAAGACACCCAGCCACTTAAATGCCTAAGGAAGAACTAGAACGATCATCTCCTGGTGATTGGCTCAAAGGCACCCAGCTGTAAGGCAAGGACTAGAACTCACTGTCTCCTAGTAGTGAAGGGCCCAGCACCTAGCCACTACACCGAACTGGTTCACATGAAGCCACTAAGACACGAATTATTCTGTGAAGAGACTGCCAATTCAGGGAAAGAACACAGTCGTCACACATGATAGATCTGCGCAAGGATGATCCATCTCTGGAGGCGTACGATAACTTCCTTTGTGATGGCCTCTTTGCATTGTTGTTCCCTGTTTGTTCCAGGTCCTGTTGCGTTGTTTGGGCCTATTGAAACGCTTTGCTCGTGAGTTTCGCCTCGGGGTCCAATCCGAACTTGACCAGCTCAACACCCTGTATCTGGAGATTAAATGCAGCGCTATGCTCCTCAAGATACGGTGAGCTCCTTTATCGACTGGGAAGGCAAACCCCCCCCCGGCCAACTCCTAATGCCAATTTTCCCTACCAAAACAATCGTAATAGATTTTTTTTTCCTCTAGTCTAGTGGCAACTTTCTGAATGTTGCTCAAGAACGGTTGGGCTTCTAGAAAACCTTCTCCAGATAGACCGATTGCTGGCAAAAGACGCCTTTTTTCTGGTAGGAATAGAAAGTTGAAGCTCACTCGGAACTATTTTGCTTCTTCTAGGCTCGAGGAAGTGAAGATCCTGTTGGACACTTATACGCCTGAGGTAGTGGACGTGCATCGGATGATGAGGTGAGCTGAACAGGATAGGATAGGATAGGATAGGATAGGATAGGATAGGATAGGATAGGATAGGATAGGATAGGATAGAAGATGGATTAGAATATAATTAGAATTAGAATAGAATATAATAGAACATATGGAATGGAGTAGAATAGAATAGAGAATAGAATAGAATAGTAGAGAATAGAATAGAAATAGAATAGAATAGAATAGAACAAAATAGAATAGAGAAGAATAGAATAGAATAGAACAGAACATATGGAATGGAATAGAATAGAATAGAATAGAATGGAGAAGAATAGAATAGAATAGTAGAGAAGAATAGAATAGAAATAGAGTAGAACGTATGGAATGGAATAGAATAGATTAGAAATAGAATAGAACATATGGAATAGAATAGAAATAGAAATAGAATAGAACATATGGAATGAAATAGAATAGAATAGTAATAGTAATATTAGAATAAAATAGTAATAGAATTAACCAATGGAACAACCTGCCTCCAGAAGCGGTGAATGCTCCAACACTGCAAGTTTTTAAGAAGAGACTGGATAGCCATTTGTCTGAAATGGTACAGGGTTTCCTGCCTGAGCAGGGGGTTGGACTAGATGACCTCCAAAGTCCCTTCCAACTTTACTATTACGATTATGATGAATAGAATAGAACAGAACAGAACAACAGAATTGGGAGGGACCTGGCTCTTTTTAATTCTTCTCCAGGGACAAACTGCAGGCCAGCCTGAGCCAAGAAGAGCTAGATCTGGCCACTTCCCGCGGTATCCTTTCGAATTACGAGACCCTGGGGCCGGAATTTGAGGAGTTAGTCAAAGAATACACGCAGTTGCAAGAAATCATTCAGAACCGCCGGTGGGTGCTGACCAAATTCAGCGAAGACTGAGGAGGCGGCGAGAATGGCCACTGCCCGCACATGATTTGCAGAAAATCGAAACAGCGCACAATAAATATCACAGAATAAAATTTGAAATGTCCAGATTGCTTTCTTCTTCCTGCCTGCCCTCTTTGCCACAAGACAAGGGAGATAATTTTAAAATCCTTGTTTCGCATTGCCAAAACCTTCCAAGAGTCAAGGATGCAAAGATCTAAGTTGGTTGTTTCTCAAAGGTGGCAACTTTTAAGACAGAGAGACATGGCTGGCTGAGGAATTCTGGGAGCTGAAATCCACATGTGCTAAAGTTAACCAGCTTTGAGAAACCCTGATTTAACCTAACATGTCTGCCTTCTTGGCTTAATGCAGAAGTCTGGGGGGGAAATGCTGCTTTATTTAGCACAGAACAGTGTTTCTCAGGTTATGGGCTTCAACTCCCAGAATTCTCCAGCCAACGTTGCTCGCTGGGGAATTCTGGGAGTTGAAGTCCACATCCCACAGTTGAGGAAAACTGTCAGAGCATGCACAGTCATTGCGCTGAGGTAACCCAGGAGTAAATACAGTAAACAGTGGTTTCCAGTGCTTTTTTTGTAAAAGAAAAAGGTGCCGGAACTCACATATGTCATACAACCCACCTTGCCTACCCTACAAGGTTCCATCCAAAAAAGGTGCCAGAACTCCGTTCTGAGCGTTCTATGACAAAATAAGCCCTGGTGGTTTGTATTAAATGTGGCTTATATTGCACACTATCTACAAATATACACTAGGAACAAAGTACATTCACATGGTGAAACAGCAGACTCCAATACACGGCAATTACAGCAGTCAAAGGACAGAGGGAGAAAGATTCCAGCAAAAAACTTCCCTTTTATACTCAGACTCTTAAAGGGATACACACACCTGCTGAGTCATTCCTATTATTGCATCATCCACATTACACTACATCAGGCATGTCAAATTTGTGACGTCACGTGACGTTGCACGATGTATCAGGCGCGGTTTCGTTGTGACGCGTCCGGCCTGCGGGCCGGCAGTTTGACACCCCTGCACTACATCTTTACATAAGCTATTTAGCTGTTAAATCATTATCCTGACAAACTGGCAGGGTGTTTGCCAGTTCTTCAAATTCATTCCCAGTTCTTCGCTTGATAAACATACACAACCTTTTGGGGCCCACCCACCATTCCTGGTTGTGAACAGTGGTCCAGGAGACACGCAAATGGAGACACACAAAATTGCCTTAATTAAACTATAGCTAAGGTGACGTCCCAGCATTTGGCTTGTCTGCTAGAAGGGGAATTCTATAACATATCCCGGTATTAAAGCACTTTTTCCCAGTCCATATTCTCTCCACAGGGAATAAAACAACTCCCAGAATTCCCCAGGCAGCATGGATGCTTAGAGGATTCTGGGAATTGAAGTCCGAATTTGTATAGAGAGGACTTGAGTTGGGATAGATTGTACCATGACAGGTTTTCAAGCTGTGGAATCTGTTGTACTTAATTTTGTATTATTATTTTTTTAAATGGCACTCCAGATGAAGAGACAAAGCACTGTGCAATGTTTGAATCTTTTTTTTTCCTTTCAACTTTAAATGGCAGACTATCCCAAAAGCACTTTTCATGGCATGGGTTAAATTTATTGATATTTACCGTATTAAACACTAAAACATGCATCTGCTGCTATTACTGTGTCTCACAATTATTCAGTGGGAGGGAGATAAGGTGGGTAAGTAATGCAAAATATAAATAAATGAATCTTGATATTGTATTATTTTTCAATGTAGGCTGGCAAATTTTGATTTTGCAAAGCTGAAGTGTTTGGGGGTGACTCGCAAGGGCCCTCGGATCAACCTGGTGTAGTGATAAAAAAATCAGAAGTATCTGAATGAATTTTGTCCTTAAAACAGAACTCTACATTTTGAAACAAATCTTTCCTGCTTTGCTATCTGTTGAATGACAGCAGTCTGGCACTCCGGTAGGAAAATAACCTTGAAAATCTACTCTAGACGTTTTATTGATCGATCAGTCAATAAATCAGGCTTGTTAGATTTTGCAGAATGTCACTTAAGCAACTTCCCATAATCACCAGAATTAATTTCTTGAACTTGGCTAAAGTCTTGCCATTTCTCTTTTTTTTAAAAAAAAAATTGTGCTAATTAAAAGTTATAACTTCTTAGTGGTGAGAGCGAAGCTTTGAGCTATAAAGTTGTTTTTCCACCAGTAGGACTTAAAACTAAGAGGATGAAGCAAAACCCGCTTTTCCAGCAATGAAATTTGTTAGTGTTAAGAAACACTAACAGGCAGAAGGAGGAGGAGGAGGAGGAGGAGGAATAACAGAGTTGGAAGGGACCTTGGAGGTCATCTAGTCCAACCCCCTGCTCATAGAGGAGACTCTGTAACATTTCAGATTAATGGCTGTCCAATCTCTTCTTTAAAATCTCCAGTGTTGGAGCACCCACAACTTTTGAAGTTCACTGATTAATTGTTCTCACTGTTAGGAAATTTCTCCTTAGTTCTAGCTTGGATCTCTCTGATTACTTTGCATTCATTGCTGCTTCTTCTGCCTTCAGGTGCTTTGGAGAATATGAACAATTCCATACCCTGCATAGGATTCTGGAAAAAACCTCTGATTTGGAAAAAAAAAGGATTCGTATTTAATTCAAATTTGGGAAATGCCACATATATGTGATATATATATATGTGTGTGTGTGTGTGTGTATGTAGATGTAGATGTGTGTGTGTTATACATATGTCATATATATATGTATATGTATATATATATATATATGTCATATATGTGTGGGATATAGATTATATATATATATATATACACACACACACACACACACACACACATATATATATATATATATATATATATATATATATATATATATATATATATATATATATAATGTATATGTATATATATTTGTGTCGTGTCATATCTATATCTGTCTGTATCTATCAGAACAAAGTTACTCAAAACTCAAAAACAAAACCAAGACAAAAAAGAAAAAAAACCAGTCAAAGCATTGAAAATACCGCTTTTTTCTTTATTTTTTTTTAACAAAGACCAAACAAAAAACATTAGTCTGAATCGAGCCAGCCAGGAGTCGAACCTAGAATCTTCTGATCCGTAGTCAGACGCGTTATCCATTGCGCCACTGGCCCTCAGACATACCAGCGGGTTTATAGTATCTTCTTTATACACCACTGTAGTAGGGGAGCCCGCGCTTCTCGCAAAGCTCTGGTCGGTACACCGGTGCATCTTGGGAAGTGTAGTTCTACGGAAGGGTAGGGAGCAATGCACTGTGGTCTATGTAGTCCTCATAGAAACTCAACAGCGGGAAAGCCCTATTCTCTCAAGACAGAGAGCCGGGCTTGTTCTCTTTCCAGAGGCATGATGGGAAATGGCTTTTTTTTTCACCTTCTCAAGTTAGGAAGCCTCGCTTCCCCCCCCCCAGCCGCGGCCGGGCGTGGATTCTGATTGGTTCCTCATGGCGCACGCTGGCTCCTCCCCGGCTTCGGCCTCTCGTGATTGGCGGAGTCGGTCCGAGGAAGGGAGGGGGCGTGGCTAGCCGGCTCTTGGATCCCTGTGCGGCGTGCCATGGCGGCGTCTACGGCTGCGGCGATGGTGGCGGCGGCGGCGGCCTCGCCCGCGGTGGGGCCGGGGACAGCCGGCGTGGCTCGGGTCTCCTGCGGGAGAGACCTGAGCTGCGTCCCAGAAGTGGCGGGCACCCTGGGGGCGGTTGCTAGACAAGGGTGAGGAGAGCCACGTGCTCCGCCAGCGACCTTTGACCTGCGGCATTCGGGCCAGGATGACCTCTGACCTCTACCTGGGGTCACCTGAGGGAAGGGGGAGGGCACGGGCCGGCTTGAAGGCCGTAATCTTCACCCCTGGGATGACCTCTGACCCCAGATCGACCCCCACTCCATAAGACGTACTAGGAGTACAGCTCCCATCATTGCCAGAAAGCATGGCATGATGGGAGTTGTAGTCCACCTGGAAGTGAGGCTAACATTTTTTTTTTTAAAAAGTGGCGAGATCTTCAGCTGAGTTATTCTAATACAGTCAGGGGGGGGTATTGTGTGTGTTTTTGTGTGTCTGTCTCACAAATGTATCTCCCAGAGTGCTCCCTCCAAAACTGGGAAATGTTGACTGGGATGGATACTGGTACCTTTCCTACGGGAAAGGGCGGTATATAAATTCAATAAAATTCAAATTCAATTTTAAATATTAGAGAGTTGAAGATGCAGTTGTGAGATTTGATGACACCCGTAAGGCTGAAATGGATTTAGTTTGTTTTTTTATTTACTTACTTACCAAACTTCTATGTTGTTCATCTGATCCATGACAGTTGCCTCGGAAGACAAAAATGAGATCGAAAAAAAGCTTGCTAAGTTTTATCTTATCTGTCCATCCCTCCTCTATCCTCTATCCATCCATCCATTCATTATCTATTTACAGTGGTACTTTGGAACTCATTGTTAATTGAAGAACGGCTGAAGGATTTGAGTATGGCCAGCCTAGAGAAAAAAAAGGAGTAGGAGGAATCTGATAGCAGTATTCCAGTATTTGAGGGGTCACCACAAAGAATAAGTGGGTTAACCTATTCTCCAAAGCACCTGAAGGCAGGACAAGAAACAATGGATGGCAACTAGTCAAGGAGAAAAGCAACTGGAATGAAGGAGAAACTTCCTAACAGTGAGGACAATTAACCAGTGGAACAGCTTGCCTTCAGAAACCGTGGGCGCTCCATCACTGGAGGGTTTTAAGAAGAGACTAGACAATCACTTGTCTGAAATGGTATAGGTCAGGGGTCAGCAACCTGAAACAGTGAAAGAGCCACTCGGAACCGGTTTCCTCACAAAAGGAAAAACTGGGAGCCGCAAAAAATGTGTGTGCATGTGCAGAACAGGGTTTGACTGAAGAGTGGAGCCAAGGCGAGATATGCACCTACCCTGCATATTTGAATTGATTGGTTGAACTTTTTTAGTCCCACTTTTTTTTTTGTTTGGACTGCACATGGCAGAGGACTGGGAGCCGCAGGAGATGGCTGAAAGAGCCGCATGCGGCTCCGGAGGCACGCGTTGCAGACCTGTGGTATAGGTTCTCCTGCTTGAGCAGGGCACTGGACTAAAAGACCTCTAAGGTCACTTCCATATTCTATCCCTATCCCTATCCTCACAGTGAGTACCAAGCAAATCTTTCCTGTAAGGAATGATATAGTGAACCACAAGGCATCCAATACCGAGCAGTTCTAGCTTGTGCGTTGAGTACCAAACAAATTATGAGTACCGGGACAAATTTTTTAGCATCAAAATGCACTGAGTACTAAATTGGATGAGTTTCAAAGCAGTTGAGTACCAAGGTACCACTGTGTTTGTCTGTGTAATTATCTATCTCTATCTATCTATCTATCTATCTATCTATCTATCTATCTATCTATCTATCTATCATTGTGTATTTAAGTAGATTTGCCAGGAAAAATCATGTTCTGCTATAATACAGAAAAACAGCTTACAGTCAATGACTTTGTCAGAGATAAATTCACTGAGAGAGATGGTTCCATTGCACTGCCTGCAGAGATCCTCGCAGGAGGCTGTGTAAGTACTAACATTGTAGAAAGGATACCGCTGTCTGCTTTCTGTATTACAGTGACAACTTTATTCAGTTATTAACTAAGTCATGGGAAGAACTGCTAGAGTTTCAAGGTGAGAATGTACCAATCAGCATTTCCTATTGATGCTACAATTATGCTTAAATAGGATAGGTTCTAGCCATACGTGGACCATTTTTATGCTACAGAGTTAATATTGCTTCAGCCATCATGCATATGCTATAATAAATACTACTTGCTTTCACAAGGTAGTAAGTCTGGCTAGCCAGTGCCTGCAGGACATCTGGAAATGCTTTCTATTGTAGAGTAATATTGCAACGCACTCTACATAGGGCTGCCCTTGGAGAGTATTTAGACGTTTCAACCGGTACAGAATGCAGCAGAGTGAGCAGCTATGTGTGCTCCTAGGATAGTACATATTATACCTCTACCCTGCAAGCCTCGTGGGTTGCCAGTTTGCTTCCAGGTCCAATACAAGGTGCTGATTTTAACATTTAAAGTCCCTCATGGACTCTTTTTTTAATTTTTGTATCTTGTATTTTTATGTATGCCCTGTTCACCGCTCTGAGTCCTTCGGGAGAAGGGCGGTATACAAATACAATAAAACCTAAACCTTAGAGGTCTTCTAGTCTAACCCCCTACCTAAGTAGGAGGTCCTATACCATCCTGGACAAAGCGGTTGTCTAATTTCTTCTTAAAAACCTTCGATGGTGCAGCATCCACAACTTTTGAAAGAAAGCCATTCCGCTGATTTTTTTTTTCCTGTCAGGAAATTTCTCCTTATTTTCTAGGTTGGACCTCTTCATGATAAGCTTCCATTCCATTACTTCTTGTCCTTCCCTCAAGTCCTTTGGAGAGTAGGTTGACCCCCTTCCTCTCACTGACAGCCCCTCAAATACTGGAAGACGGCTATCCTGTCTCCCCTCGCACCCTTCTATCCATTAGACTGGCCATACCTGGTTCCTGTAAACTGTTCTCAGAGGGTGATTCTGGGTTAGAGAAAAGAGAGAGAAGAAGATCCTTGTTCCTTCTTTCCCCACCAGTGAGTTCCAGACACCAATGGTGTCTGCTTATTTTGGCCGTCTTATGCTATCTTTGCCCAGTGAGGAGGAGGGCTAGGGTGATCAGCCAAAAGATAAAATGGTTGATAGCTCCCGCTGCAAATTTATATTGCTGTAAGAGGAAATTGCACCGATTGATTAGGTCTACAGCAGGGCAAAGACGTTTCCAACATCAGATTTTAACTCTGGTGGTGGCTGAAAAAAGGGGGCCAGAGCCAAAATGGATTTATAATTTAACGGAGATAAGAGTTGTGCACTTAAAAATTAGAAAGGGGCAGGCGAGGCAATTAGTTATGACTCGGATTGGCTGCTGAACCTCAAAATGAACTCGTAAGTGGCGTGCGAAATTCAAAGCAGTAACGTAAGGCGGGTCGTCCTCAGTTTATGACCACAGTTGAGCCCCAGTTGTTAAGCGAGACCTTTGTTAAAGTGAATTTTGCCCCATTTTACAACCTTTCTTGCCAGAGGGGTTAAAGCGGATCCCTGCAGGTGGATCGATTAGTAATCCGGTTGTTAAGTGAATCTGGCTTCCCCATTGGCTTTGCTCGTCAGAAGGTCGCAAAAGGCGAATTGAGTGACCTTGGGACACAGCAGCGGTCATAAGTGTGAGCCAGTTACCCAGCATCTGAATTTTGATCCTGGGGGGGAGGGGTGCTGCGCTGGTCATAAGTGTGAAAAACGGTCCCAAGTCAAACTTTTTTTCAGGGCCGTTGTAACTTGGAACGGTCACGAAATGGATTGTGGCAAGCGGAGGTCTCCCTGAATTAACAGCGTACGGTTGAATAAGCAGCGCCATTTCTTGCGTCCAAGGCCTACACCGAATCAACTCTCAAAAGGCCTTCCAGAAAAAAAACCAAAAAGCAAGCGCGTAGAAACTTCCAGAACAACGTTTCTCAACTGTGGCAAGTTGGAAAATGTGTGGACTTCAACTCCCAGCATGCCCCAGCCAGCCTTGCTGCCGAGGTTGAGAAATAGTGCTGTAGAAACTTATGGGACTGAACGCCGTCCTCACCTTAGGGCAGGGCTATTCAAACTTGGCAACTTTGTGGACTTCAACTCCCAGAATTCCTCAGCCAGCCCTCAGGGCTGGCTGAGGAATTCTGGGAGTTGAAGTCCACAAGTCTTAAAAGTTGCCAAGTTTGAAGACCCCTGCCTTAGGGGATAAGTAGTAGTAGTCATATAATAATAATAATAGTAATAATAATAGCAATAGTTATAATAATAATATATTATCATAGGGGGAGGATATTATTCTTTCTATTCAAAATCTTTTGGGGATAAAATGGCCTTTTAGAGATCCATGTAAGAAGGCTGGTGAGGGTCTTAACGTGTTGTATCAACTCTACCTCTTTGTAAGGCCACACCTGGAATACCGCATCCAGTTTTGGTCAACACGATGTAAAAAAGATGTCGAGACTCTAGAAAGAGGGCAGAGAAGAGCAACAAAGATGATTGGGGGACTGGAGGCTAAAACATATCGGGAACGGTTGCTGGAATTGGGTATGTGTAGTTTAACGAAGAGAAGGACGAGGGGGGGGACATGATAGCAGTCTTCCAGTATCTCAGGGGCTGCCCCAAAGAAGAGGCAGTCAGGCTATTCTCCAAAGCACCTGAAGGCAGGAGAAGAAGCAACGGATGGAAACTATTCAAGGAGAGAAGCAACCTAGAACTAAGGAGAAACTTCCTGACAGTTAGAACAATTAGCCAGTGGAACAACCTGCCTCCAGAAGCGGTAAATGCTCCAACACTGAAAGTTTTTAAGAAGAGACTGGACAGCCATTTGCCTGAAATGGTCTAGGGTTTCCTGCCTGAGCAGGGGGTTGGTCTAGATGACCTCCAAGGTCCCTTCCAACTACTACTTCTTCTTCTTCTTCTTCTTCTTCTTCTTCTTCTTCTTCTTCTTCTTCTTCTTCTTCTTCTTCTTCTTCTTCTTATTATTATTATTATTATTATTATTATTATTATTATTATTTACGCTTTAGGCACCAGGGTGAATTCATTGAACGTGTTGTGAGTGTGTTGCAGTCATAGAGTGATTGGCAAGCTGCATTTCCAGGAGTCCGTTGCCAGATAGGATTTTTGCAGATGAAATTCTTCCTTCGCTCGCTCCCTCCCTCCCTCCCTCCCCTTCTTTCCTTCCTCTTTTCTATCTTGTTTTCTCTCTCTCCTTCCTCCCTCTTCATTCTTTTCTGTCTCAACTTCCTCCTTCCCTTCTTTCTGTCTAGTTTTCTCGTCTTCCTCTCTCCCTTCTCTGTTCTTTTGTCTCATCTTCCTCCCTCCCTCCCTTCCTTTCTTCTTCTCTCCCTCTCTCCCTTTACTTTTCTATCTTCCTTTCTCCTCTTCTTTCCTCCCTCTTTCCTATGTTCTTTTTCTTCTCATCTTCCTCCTTCCCTCCCTTCTCCCTTCTCTCCTTCCTCTTTTTTTACCTTCTTTCCTCCCTCCCTCCCTCCCTCTCCTTCCACTTTTCTATCTTCTTTTCTTTCTCATCTCCCTCCCTCCCTCCTTCTTTCCTATTTTCTTTTGTCTCTCACCTTCCTCCCTCCCTCCCCTCCCTTCCTCTTTCTCTCCTTCCTGTTTTTTTACCTTCTTTCCTCCCTCCCTCCCTCCGAGTTTGGTTTGGTTGTTCTAGCCACGGCCCAAAGTCCACTTTGTGTGGGGGGGGGGTGTTCCTGTTGGGCATGGAGGCCAGCAGTGATCTGCAACTTCAGTTGCGGCTGATTCGCTCCAGAGATGCAGCCCAAAACTTTCGCATTTTACATTCCATTTCAAAGCCTGGATTCCTTATCTCTTTCGGATCCTTGCAGTTGTGCAATCTTTCCTGGGCTGCCCAGTTCTTCGGTCCATCTGGCCGTTGTCCCCCCCCTCGTTCTTTTTTAGTGTAATCTCCCCCCCCCCAAAATGTGCAGGATGCATTTGCAGCGGGGTGGCTGTGATCAACTCTCGATTCAGCAAAAAAAGCCACATCTTAGGGCACCTCGAGGAGCCGACAGAAAACATTTGGGAATTACAGTCCGTAAATCTTTTATCTGAGGCATTTTGGCCGCCTGTTAGCAGAAAAACAAAACGATTCCAGCGGATAAACATTTGTCTGGAGGCAGTTCCAGGCGTCTTAAGAGCTATCGTAAAACAAAAAAAGAAAAAAAAGAAAAAGAATAATTTTTTTTTAAAAAAACTGCTTTGGAGATAAGCGTCATTGTCACTCTTAATGATATTTTTTCAAAAAAAAAAAAAAAGGAGATGGGATTTGAGCTGTTCTGAGTTACCCGTATTTCATTCGGAGATTTATTTATTTTTTTAAAAAAAATTATTGGTAAATGCATGTCGATCAGGATTGTCTGATTGCTTTGATTAGAATGAACGTTACGCCATCTGTCCATTAATACAAAATGCTCAGAGAGGCTTTACAGTTCCGATCGGCAGAACTGAAACGGGCATGGTGCAAATAATAAGAGCCATTAGAAAGGAGGAGACAGGGCAGCGGCGAATAACGCGTTGTGGGGAAATTAACATTTCACAGCTCAGCAGATCAGATGGCCCTCGGTGCGAGAAATGACCGTACACGGCAGAAGAAATCCATCAGGGAGAATGGTGGGGTGCTTTGTTTGGGTAAGGCCAGCCATGGAATTCAGCATCCAGTTTTGGTGGCCACGATGTAAAAAAAAAACCTTTTTGAGACTCTGGAAAGAGTGCAGAGAAGAACAACAAAGATGATTAGGGGGCTGGAGTCTAAGATATATATAATAACTAAAAGGTAAAGGTTCCCCCGCACACACGTGCTAGTCGTTTTCGACTCTAGGGACCGGTGCTCATCTCCGTTTCAAAGCCGAAGAGCCAGCGCTTGTCCAAGGACGTCTCCGTGGTCATGTGGCCGGTATGACTAAAGGCGCACGGAACGCTGCTACCTTCCCACCGGAGTGGTCCCTATTTTACTACTTGCATTTTTACGTGCTTTCGAACTGCTAGGTGGGACGAGTAACAGGCGCTCACTCTGTTACGCGGCACTCGGGATTTGATCCGCCAAACTGCCGACCTTCTGATCGACAAGCTCAGCGTCCTAACCCACTGAGCCACTGCGTCCCTTCTATATATATAACAACAACAACAACAACAACAACAACAACAACAACAATAATAATAATAATAATAATAATAATAGAGTTGGAAGGGACCTCGGAGGTCATCTAGTCCAACCCCCTCCTCAGGCAGGAAAGCCTATACCGTTTCAGGCAAATGGTTGTCCAGTCTCTTCTTAAAAACTTCCAGTGTTGGAGCATTCACAACTTCTATAAAGAACTGGAATTGGGTATGTCTAGTTTACTGAAAAGAAGGACTAGGGGAGACATGATAGCAGTCTTCCAATACTTGAGGGGGCTGCCACAAAAAAAGGGGGGGTGTCAAGCTATCCTTCAAAGCACCCGAAGGCAGGACAAGAAGCAACAGATGGAAACTAGTCAAGGAGAGAAGCAACCTAGAACTGAGGAGAAATTTCCTGACAGTGAGAACAATTAACCAGTGAAACAACTTGCCACCAGAAGTTATGGATGCTCCAACACTGGAAGTTTTTAAGAAGAGAATGGAAGCCACCTGTCTGAAATGGTATAGGGGTCTCCTGCCTGAGCAAGGGGTTGGACTAGAAGACCTCCGAGGTCCATTGGGGTTTGCTTTTTGACTGCCATGTTCTTTTAACAACCACTAGAGAAATAATCAAATCAGCCAAGTCATGTGGATGCTTTGACTTATGACTGTCATGAGATACGACAGAAATTCCAGTCTCCATGACGGTCACAAGTCAAGGCCTACCTGTAGAAGATTCAGAAGTGTTCTTATCCAAGGCTTAGTCCAGGGGGTCTTCAAACCTGGCCCTTTGATGACTTGTGGACTTCAACTCCCAGAATTCCTCAGCCAGCCCTGGCTGTCTAAGGAATTCTGGGAGTTGAAGTCCACAAGCAGGGGTCTTCAAACTTGGCCCTTTGATGACCCCTGCTTGTGGACTTCAATTCCCAGAATTCCTCAGCCAGCCCTGGCTATCTAAGGAATTCTGGGAGTTGAAGTCCACAAGCTGGGGTCTTCAAACTTGGCCCTTTGATGACTTGTGGACTTCAGCTCCCAGAATTCCTCAGCCAGCGTGTCTGGCTGAGGAATTCTGGAAGTTGAAGTCCACAAGTCATCAAAGGGCCAAGTTTGAAGAGCCTTGGCTTAGTCAAGGAAGGTTTTTTTCACAATGCATCTTTGTTATCACATATCAGTGTTTCTCAACCTTGGCTGCTTGAAGATGTGTAGACCATGGCTGGCTAGGGAATTCTAAGAATTGAAGTCCACTCATCTTCAAGCGGCCAAGGTTGAGAAACTATTATCATTTTGAAAGTCTCATTAAGCTAAAATGTAGCTGACTCGTTTGCAGTTGGGTCTGTTGTGGAAATGCCGCCAGCCACGTTGTGTCTTCCAACATCGGGGTCTTCACATGCCTGTTTGTTTGGTTTTTTTCCCCCTCCCTCCCCACCTATTCCGTAGATTTGATTTTCTCTGCATGCCGATTTTCCATCCTCGCTACAAAAGAGAATTTTTCCAGGAGCCAGCTAAACACCGACCAGGACCGCAGACTCGCTCTGATCTATTACTCTCCGGGAGAGGTGAGAACGTCAGGAAACTTGATTTCACTTAATGTCCCTAAACATAGAGGTCAAAAAAATTGCAGGATGTTCTTTCATTGTTCGTTCATTCATTCATTCATATCCCGCCTTTATTATTTTCACAAATAACTCAAGGCTGCAAACACATCCTCCAACAACAACCCTGTGAGGTGGATTGAGGGACTGGCCCAAATTCACCCAGCTGGCTTTCGTGCCTAAGGCGGGACTAGAACTCACCATCTTCTGGTGATTGGACCAAAGTCACCCAGCCGGTTTTCGTGCCTAAGGCGGAACTAGAACCATTTCCTTGTGATTGGCCCAAAGTCACTCAGGTGGCTTGCATGCCTAAGGCGGGACTAGAACTCACCGTCTCCTTTTGATTGGTCCAGAGTCACCCAGCTGGCTTGCGTGCCTAAGGCGGGACTAGAACTCACTATCTCCTTCTGATTGGTCCAGAGTCACCCAGCTCACCTGTAATTTATAAAAACGTACCTGGAGATCCGGGAAGCTTAATTAAGGCATTTCTGTTTTTCTAACTTCACTTATACACAATCCTGGCCTGTTTTGTGCTACCACAAACAAAAAAACTAAAAATGAGAAAATAGTGGAATTGCTTAATTCCTGGTGAATCCTTAATTAAGTCGGTTTGGCACAGATATTATTCATTGTTACGAGTCAGATTTTTCTAGCATGTGATTTGGGTGGTTTTAACCTGCCTACACCATTCCCAGCATAAACCAACTTCCATGTTTGTGCGAACGTACCCGATACCTTGTTCCTCCTTAGACTGGAACACGCTGATTGTGGGAAAACTATCGCCGTGGATCCGGGCAGATTCCGAACTGGAGAAAGTTCGCAGGAATTCGGAGGCGGTGAGTGACCTTGGCAAGGGAAGACGTATCGTGGATGCTTCGGTAATGCAGACACATTTTTTGTATGGTGGCAACAAGAAGCGAAGAATAACCTCGGAGAATATAATTTACTGGGCTAGTCTTCTGAATCCATTGATTCAGAATCAGTTACAGAATGCATGGGAAAGGATGGGAACATGTTGTAGTCTGGATTTAATTTTGCGTCAGAAACAATTATTTTGACAGATGATGGCTGTAGTTACTTCAGAGCTACTGGAAACAGTAGTTTAGAGAAGGGAATCTCCAAATTTGGGAACTTTAAGACTAGTGGACTTCAACTCCCAGAATTCCCCAGCCAGCTGGCTGGTGAATTCTGGGAGTTGAAGTCCACTAGTCTTAAAGTTGGCGATTTGCTCGCTGAGGAATTCTGGGAGTTGAAGTCCACTAGTCTTAAAGTTGGCGATTTGCTCGCTGGGGAATTCTGGGAGTTGAAGTTCACTAGTCTTAAAGTTGGCAGTTTGCTGGCTGGGGAATTCTGGGAGTTGAAGTCCACTAGTCTTAAAAGTTGGCAATTGGCTGGCTAGGGAATTCTGGGAGCTGAAGTCCACATGTCTTAAAGCTGTCAAGTTTGAAGACCCCCGGATTAGTGAATTGGAGGCATACAGGTGGTCCTTGATGTACGGCCGACGCCTTCACATGAACGCGGTGTCTATTTATTTATTTATTTATTTGCCAGAAACCAGCATTTACTTCCATTTTCTGACCAAAACCACTTCTTGCCACCGTTGTTAAGCGAATCACTGCAGTGGTTAAAATTAGTCGCCGGGTTGTTCACCGAATCCGGCTTCCCCCACCCCCGTTGACTTTGCTTGTCAGAAGGTCGCCAAAGGGGATCGCGTGACGCGGGGAGACTGCTGCGATCGTCGTAGATACGAGTCAGGTTGCCGAGCCCTCTGAATGTTGATCACGTGACCGTGGGGGATGCTGCAACGGTCGTAAGGGTGAAACACTGGTCCTAGGTCACCCGTGGCAACTTTGAGCGGTGGCTCAACGAAGGCTTGTAAATCCAGGAGAGTGTGCAGGACTGCAAGCTGTCATCTTAATATCTCTGATTTTTTATTTTTTCTCCGTTGCAGGCCATGCTGGAGGAGCTGAACTTCGGGGCTTATTTAGGCCTCCCCGCTTTCCTGATTCCCTTGACCCAGGCGGACCACCCCAACTTGGCACGTGTCCTGTGTAACCACATCCATACCGGCCACCACACCTCCATGGTACGTCCAGCGAGATATCTGTCGTCTGTCTCAGATAAGATGTCACCACAACCAGAGACCCGCACAACGTCTACGGTGCCCGAGCTGATAACGTCGTTTCCTTCCTATTTAAATTTACATTATTTTCTCTTCTCATCGAGCAAAAGCAGGGAAGATCTTAGCAAGAAATAACTTAAAAGGGATGTGACAATTACTCTTAGAGCAGGGGTAGGCCACCTTGGCTCTTTTAATGACTCGTGGACTTCAACTCCCAGAATTCCTGAGCCAGCCACGCTGAGGGAAAAGGGAGAGGTTTCCAAGCTGAGCCGTGCCGGCTGAGGAATTCTGGGAGTTGAAGTCCACAAGCAGAGGTCTTCAAACCTGGCCCTTTTATGACTTGTGGACTTCTACTCCCAGAATTCCTGAGCCAGGCACGCCGGCTGAGGAATTCTGGGAGTTGAAGTCCACAAGCAGGGCTCTTCAAACTTGGCCCTTTTGTGACTTGTGGACTTCAACTCCCGGAATTCCTCAGCCGGCGTGCCTGGCTGAGGAATTCTGGGAGTTGAAGTCCACAAGTCACAAAAGGGCCAAGTTTGAAGAGCCCTGGTCTAGGGTCTCCTGCCTGAGCAGGGGGTTGGGCTAGAAGACCTCCAAGGTCCCTTCCAACTCTCGTTATTCTCTGCATTATTCATACACATGTAAACCTATCCACCGCAGACTTAAGGCTCCTTTTCTTTCTCCCGTGCCAGTTCTGGATGCGAGTGCCGCTGTTGGCCCCAGAAGATCTGAGAGACGATGTGATTGAAAACGAGGCCCTGCAGGCCGGGGAAGAGGACTGCGTGGGCGAGGAGAAGACCTGGCAGTGGTAAGTGAGAAAGAAGTCTTTCTTCCAGGGAAGTTTGGCCGATGTTTGAAATACGAGATGAACTGAGCGATCAAATCAAGTTGCTCAAGCGGGTTTGAGTAGCTACTCAGCTGCCGAGATTGTTCTCGATTCAACGAGCACGGTTGGGGCCCAGAATTTCTGCTGTTTTAAGTGAGTTTTGCCCTGTTTTTACGATGTTTCCTGCCACCGGGGTTAAGTGAATCACTGCAGTGGATAATCAAATAATAATAATAATAATAATAATAATAATAATAATAATAATAATAATAATAATAATAATAATAATAATTATTATTATTATTATTATTATTATTATTATTATTATTTAATTTCTATACCACCCTTCTCCCAAAGGACTCTCGGCAGTGTACAGGGCAATACAATAAAATACAACATACAAAAATTAAAAAATATTAAATATTACAGCCCAATTCAATACATTAATACAATAACATTAAAATACCCCTCAACCCATCAGACCAGGCCGGCTTGTTCAAATAAATATGTTTTTAGGTTCCTCTTTGAACACCTCCAAGGAAGAATATAGCACCACTTTGTATGGCAGCCTGTTCCACTGGCTGATAACTCCTACACCAGTATGGAAAGGTTTGTCTGAAGGGAAGGGAACATGATATGTCATCCATGTGCTTGGAGCTTTCATAAAAAAATAAAATCATGGATTATTAAAAATGATTAATAATAAAAAATAATAAAAAGTAACCCGGTCGTTAAGTGAATCCGGCCTCCCCCGTTGACTTGGCTGGTCAGGAGGTCGCAAAAGGGGGAACCACGTGACCGTGATACGCTGCAACGACCGTCACAGATAGAAAATCGGCTGCCAGGCATCTGGATTTTGGTCACGTGGTCATGAGGATCCCGCAAAGGTCGTAAGTGTGGAAAACGGCACTTTTTCAGTGCCATTTCAACTTTGAATGGTCACTAAATGAACGGTTGTAAGTCGAGGACTACTTGCATGGGACGAATCGAACAGTTAAATTAAGTTTCTCAAGAACTTCAAATAGCTACCGAGTTGTAGAGGTAGTC
The DNA here is from genome assembly GCF_964194415.1 of Vipera berus. Lineage (NCBI taxonomy): Eukaryota > Metazoa > Chordata > Lepidosauria > Squamata > Viperidae > Vipera > Vipera berus. The sequence continues at coordinate 72,049,239 of NC_138210.1, read as the reverse complement.
CCTGACTTACGGCCACAGCTGGGAAACCAGAATTTCTGGTTCTAGGCAAAGTTGAGTCGCACCCAATTTTGTGGCTTCTTTTTCGCACGGCCGGTAAGCGAATCACACTGTTGTTTAGCGGATCCAACTTCCCCCATTGACTTTCCTTGTCGGAAGCCAGCTAGGGAGGGCGCAAATGGCAATCACATAAGATGCTGCAACCGTCGTAAGCACGAGGACCGGTTGTAAGTCAGTTTTGTTCAGTGCCGTTGCAACTTTGAACGGTTGCTAAGCGAACGGTTATAAAGCGAGGACTACTTGCATTCCTAGGAATAAGTCTCGCTGGATCCGAAATAAAGTGCTGAATTCAGTTAATTCACCACTATAATATAATTTATCTCAAGAGAGAAGTCAAGTCAAATGTGGCCTTGGATTATTCTCTTAAAAACCACGTGTTCCTATTTGACAGTACAGGTTAGTCCTTGACTTAACAACAGTTCGTTTAGTGACTGAAAACAAACTTAGGACCGTTTTTCCCACTTAACGACCATTGCAGCATCCCCAGACTCAACATTCAGACACTTGGCATCTGGTTCATAGTTACGACGGTTGCACTGTCCCGGGGTCATGTTAATCCCTTTTTTTGCACCCTCCTGACAAGCAAAGTCCCTGGGGAAGCCAGATTCATTTAACAACCGTCTGATCACCTTAATGACCGCAGCGATTCACTTGACAGGAAAGGTCGTAAAATTTGGCAAAAACTCACTTAACAGCCTGTCTCACTTAGCAGCCGACATTTCGGGCACCATTGTGGGTTGTAAGGCGACAGCTTCGTTTATTTATTTCGAGTGCTTCCTCTGTAAGAGGAAACGGCCTCGAGGCGCTACTTTTAGGCAGCTTTGAAACACAAACAACAAATCTGTTACTATTGTGAGGATTGTGAAGTGGGGAATTGCTTATTATTCCAATTAGTGAGTCATCTCCTGGCGATTGTCACCCCACACCTGCTAATTTTGTGAGCCCTTCCTGGCGAAAGAGAGAGACAGAGGGAGGGAAGGAGAGAGAGAGATAGAGGGGGGAGGGAGTGTGGGAGAGAGAGAGAGGGAGGGAGGGAGGGAAAGGGAGAGAGAGGGAGGGAGAGAGTGTGGAAGAGGGAGGGAGAGGGAGGAAGAGGGAGGGAGCGAGGGAGAGGTAGGAAAGAAATGTGGGAGAGGAAGGGAGAGAGGGAGTGGGGGAGGGAGAGGGGGAGTGTGGGAGATGGAGGGAGAGAGAGAGGTAGGTAGGGAATGTGGGGGAGGAAGGGAGAGAGGGAGTGGGAGAGGGAGGGGGGGAGTATGGGGGAGAGGGGGGAGTATGGGGGAGAGGGGGAGGGAGAGAGGTAGGTAGGGAGTGTGGGAAACAGAGGGAGAGGGAAGGAGCGAGGGAGAGATAGGTAGGGAATGTGGGAGAGAGGGAGGGAGAGGGAGTGGGAGAGGGAGGGAGAGAGGGAGTGTGGGGGAGAGAGGGAGGGAGAGAAGGGGAGGGAGAGAGGTAGGTAGGGAATGTGGGAGATGGAGGGAGAGGGAAGGAGCGAGGGAGAGAGGGAGGGAATGTGGGAGAGAGGGAGGGAGAGGGAGTGGGAGAGGGAGGGAGAGAGGGAGTGTGGGGGAGAGGGAGGGAGAGAAGGGGAGGGAGAGGTAGGTATGGAGTGTGGGAGATGGAGGGAGAGAGAGAGGGAGCGAGGGAGAGGTAGGTAGGGAATGTGGTGGAGGGAGAGAGAGGGAGTGTGGGGGAGAGGTGGAGGGAGAGAGGTAGGTAGGGAGTGTGGGAGACGGAGGGAGAGAGCAAGGGAGAGGTAGGGAATGTGGGAGAGGGAGTGGGAAAGAGAGGGAGAGAGGGAGAAAGAGGGAATGTGGGGGAGAGGGGTAGGGAGAGAGGTAGGTAGGGAGTGTGGGAGAGAGAGAGGGAAAGAGAGAGAGATGGGCAAGGCCAGTCTTTCTTGAGTGCCCCAATTCGCTCCCTTCTTTTTTGCAGGTGGCACAGCTTCCGAACATTGTGCGACTACAACAAGCGTGTGGCTGTGGGTAAGTGCCGAGACGAGAAGTTCCCGTGCCGTTTCGCTTCCTCCCGCTGATCAACTTTCTGTTCCCTTTCTTGGCAGCGCTGGAGGTGGGCCCAGACCTGCCATCCAACCATGTCATCGACCGCTGGCTGGGCGAGCCAATCAAAGCAGCCATCCTACCCACCAGCATCTTCTTAACCAATAAGAAAGGGTTCCCTGTTCTTTCCAAGATGCATCAGCGTCTGATCTTTCGCCTGCTTAAAGTAAGTAAGTCCCCCCAACCTCTGTTGGGTTTGTCCTCTTTTCGGTACACACAGACACTATCTATCTATCTATCTATCTATCTATCTATCTATCTATCTATCTATCTATCTATCTATCTATCTATCTATCTATCTATCTATCCATCCATCCATCCATCCATCCATCCATCCATCCATCCTTCAATTTTTCTCAACTCTTTTCCAGAACAGGCAAATGCTGATAACGTATACCACTTTTTGTTTAGAAATAGCAATAGCTCTTAAGACTTATATACCGCTTCACAGCACTTTACAGCCCTCTCTAAGGGGTTTACAGAGTCAGCCTACTGTCCCCCCCCCCCGCAAAAACCATCTGGGTCCTCATTTTACCGACCTCGGAAGGATGGAAGGCAGAGTCAACCTTGAGCCGGTCAGGATCGAACTCCTGGCAGTCGGCAGAATTAGCCTGCAATACTGCATTCTAACCACTGCGCTGCCACGGCTCATAAATGAATGGTCGTAAATCGAGGACTAACTGTATATTTCCCACAATTAGTTTGAACCTAAAAGTAAAAAGTTGGGCAAATGAAAAAAAAAAGAAGTCTGGCGCTTAATTGGCCTGCGTGACTCAGAAATAATCCTCCCGTCTCTGCTTAAAGCTGTTCTTATCTTTTCTCCTTGCTCTGATTGCTTCTCCACATCTATTTTTATATACAGATACATCTACATATATACACACATATACACATCATACACACACACACGCATATATACATACATACATACATATATATATAGTTAACAAGTTAACAAAATAGTTAACAAGCATATATATATATATATATATATATATATATATATATATATATGTATGTGTGTGTATATATATATATATATATATATATATATGTAGGTCTAGAGTCTTGGGTTTCTTCCCGCGTTCCTTTCATCTTCAGAAAGTTGTGGCGACGTTTCGACGAAATCCCATCCGTCGTCGAAACGTCGCCACAACTTTCTGAAGATGAAAGGAACGCGGGAAGAAACCTGAGACTCTAGACCTACACATACAGACACCCGCGAGAATCTACGAAAACATATATATATATATATATATGGGACGCGGTGGCTCAGTGGGTTAGGACACTGAGCCTGTCGATCAGAAGGTCGGCAGTTTGGCGGGTCAAATCCCGAGTGCCGCATAACAGAGTGAGCGCCTGTTACTCGTCCCAGCTTCTGCCAACCTAGCAGTTCGAAAGCACGTAAAAATGCAAGTAGAAAAATAGGGACCACTACGGTGGGAAGGTAACAGCATTCCGTGCGCCTTTGGCATCTAGTCATGCTGGCCACGTGACCACGGAGACGTCCTCGGACAAGCGTTGGCTCTTCGGCTTTGAAACGGAGATGAGCACCGGCCCCTAGAGTATGTGCAGGGGAACCTTTACTTTTACACACACACACACATACACACACACACACACATATATATATATAAATATTAATATTAATCATGCATTTTTATTTTATTTTATTTTTTGCTGGAAGCTGTGAACCTCTTATTTTTTTCCCCCTCACTCAGCTTGAGGTGCAGTTCATCATCACGGGAGCCCACCACCATCCAGGAAAGGAATTCTGCTCTTACTTGCAATACTTGGAGTATCTCAGCCAGAATCGCCCACCTCCTTCCGCTTATGAGCTTTTTGCAAAAGGTTATGAAGATTACCTGCAGTCTCCGTTGCAGGTGAGTCTTCCGTTCTTGGCATGTTGGACCGAACCTCAGAAAGATTTGGGGTCCGGAATGTCCCCAAAGGAAAGGATCCCGCAAGGCAATTAAAATGCCCCAAAGGTAAAACTTTATGGGATACACCGTCTCGGAACCGAAGAAGCAAAACCAGCTCTGGTTTTCCTGCGCAATAGCTTGCTTAGTTAAACAGTAGGTTCCCTTTGGCTCCACCTGCTGGGTGTTTACATTGTCCAATAGTAATGTTTCTTTTGGTTATGGGAACAATCCACTTCTCCTTCGAGCACCTGCGCTAGTGACCTTGGTGTTCTCGCAGGCTCTCGCGGTCCATGAATTCTGTTTCCTCCCTTCACTTTCTACCCCTCCCCGATTTCCTACAGCAAGTTGATCAGCGTTAGAAGCTAGCAGGCATCAGACCGGCTCAATCTTGACGATGCCTTAATTACAGGTAGTCCTCGATTTACGGCCACAACTGAGTCCAAACGTTCCACTGCTGAGCGAGACAGCTTTTGACAACTCTTGAGAATTGCCCCGTTTTACGACCTTTCCGGCTGCGGTTGCTAAGCGAATCCCTGCAGTTGACATCTTAGTAACCCGGTTGGGAAGCGAATCTGGCTTCCCCCTTGTTGACTTTGCTCGTCAGAAGGTCGCCAAAGGGGATGGCATGACGCCGGGACGCCGCGACCGTCGTAAATACGAACCAGTTGCCAAGCGTCTGAATTGGGATCACGTGAACCCGGGGATGCTGCGACCGTCGTTAAGTGTGAAAAACGGTCGGTTTTTTTTTCCCTGGGCCGTTGTCACAACAAACGTTGGCTAAATGGATCGGTCGTAAGTTGAGGACTGCCTGTATTCAGAATTATCTCAAATATTGAGGAGGGAAGTTGTGCCCTTCCAATTTGCTCTTTGCCTTCTGTGGATTATCCCCGATTCCAACGCCTCTCCTTGGTTCTTGATCCCAATAGCCCTTGATGGACAACCTGGAGTCCCAGACTTACGAAGTCTTCGAGAAGGACCCAATCAAATACTCCCAGTACCAGCAGGTCAGTTCTCAAGAGGTAGAGGGGGCGATTTGTTGAAATAATGAAAAAGTCTATAACTGTTGTGATTCCGTGCCAGCCAGTGGACCCGGCAGTTTAGTCTGGGGAATCGGAGGAGGAGGGGAGGGGGGCCTGGAGAGCCATCAGAGGCTCTGATGAGTGCCGGGACTTCCAATCTGATGAAGACCCTGGCCCTTTCCCTCGTTCTCAGGCTGAGGCCCAGCTGTGCTGGGAAGCTGAGTCAGACTCTGAGGACTCACAGCTGGAAGACATCGTAGACCAGCGATGACCGAGTGCCCAAACTGCAACCTAAAACTCACTTATGTATCATTGGGTGACGGGTGGTCAGTATGATAGATAGATAGATAGATAGATAGATAGATAGATAGATAGATAGATAGATAGATAGATAGATAGATAGATCTTGATTGTCATTTTTTACTGTGGGTACAATGGCACACATTAAAAATGAAATTTAGTTGCTTGCTCTCAAAGCGTACACATACATAATGCACATTTAAACATGCTATATACAACCTATGTATAGGCCAGTGATGGCGAACTTTTTAGAGACCGAGTGTCCAAACTGCAACCCAAAATCCACTTATGTATCGTCGGGTGCCGGGTGGGCATGGCCCATTGGGTGGGCGTGGCTGCGGTGGCTACGGCAGACTGGCTGGGACTAAAAAGTTCAATCAATCAATTCCAACTTTGCCAGATCTTTTTTTTTTCCCAGCGAGAAGTTGAATTTTTTTTTTTTAATTCCATTTATATCCCGCCCTTCTCCGAAGACTCAGGGCGGCTTTTTTTTGTTTTGCACACGACGGCAGAGGCCTAAAGCGAAAAGGTTTTATAAATCCCAGCTGAAAGGTTAGGACTGGGGCGACGGCTCGTGTGTCCACAAGAGAGGGCTCTGCGTGCCACCTGTGGCACGCGTCCCATAGGTTCGCCACCACGGCCATAGACGCTCGCAAACGCCGACAGGCAACAAGAGCAGGACAGAGGGAGGCAATGGGGCGACTCCAAGGGCGAAGGAGAAAGCATTGAGAAGCCACCCCTTGGGGCTGCATAATAAAAAGGGAAGGTGTGGGCGGTGCTGGCTGCTGAAGGCAACCATTTGCAAAGGACTCCAGTTTTGTGGGATCAGGTTCTGATTGCCTTGCCTGTGAACAATTCTCGGGTTTGAATCGTGTTCTGTTTGCCTTTGTTTTGGGGACATTTTGCAGGTCTGTAAGTAATATTAAAAGGGGTTTGTTTTTCCTGCACTTCCAGCCTACTTGTTGGAAGAGGGGTTTGTCCTAGTGAGTTAACAAGGACTCAAGTAGGCTGGGACAGAACAATAACAGCCTTCCCCAACCTTTTGGGGTTTGGCGTCCAAGAGCTGGGGGAGGGGGCAATGAAGGGATGGTTTTGTGGGGACAGGGTTTGTGTGCTCAAATGCACGCACGTGTGCACAAAAACCCATTGCTCGTGAGAGTGGCGCCATGAGTGCTCGCACGAACGGGGCTGTGAATGCCCGCGACACTCATACAAATGGGGCTGCGAATGCCCATGGTGCTTGCATGAACCGAGGTCTGCACAAAACCTGCATCCTTTTGCACCAACTGGAGCTTCCGGATGCTCTTCAAGAATACGATACGTAGTCTTATGCAACTGGCCCTTTGAGGGCAGCCCTAATGCTTGTGTGACCCTCAATGTTCTGCAACCTTGGCTCTTTTATGACTCGTGGAGCATGGCTGGCTCAGGAATTCTGGGAGTTGAAGTCCACGAGTCATAAAAGAGCCAAGGTTGGCTATCCCTGTTCTAGACCAGAGGTCCCCAACCTTTTGAGCACCAAGGACCCGTTCCGTGGAGAAAGGTTTTTCCGCAGACCGGAGAGTGCGTGGTTTTGTATGCTGCCTGCATCTCGCGGATGGGGTTTTGTTTGTGCGGATCGGTTGCTGGCATGCCGCGGCCTGGTACTGGTCCACAAACCGGGGTTCGGGGACCCCTGTTCTAGATCGGGAAAACTAAAGTTGTGTTGCTTTTCTCTGTTCAGGCGATATACCGGTGCCTCTTGGACCGTGTTCCCGACGCGGAGAAAGAGACGAATGTCCAGTGAGTAGAAACCCCAACATGGAGGCAGGCCTGTGTGTGTGTGTGTGTGTGTTCACAATCCTTGGACGTAGGTTGACAAAATGTGTCAGATCCATCTGCCTCCTCTTTGCCGCGTTTCAGTCCTCCTACAAAAGTGTACCACGTCGTCCTCGACTTAACAGCCATCATGGAAGGCCTCCCCATCATGGTCGTAAGTTGCAAAGCTTGTAAAACTCTCTCATTTTTGCAGCGGTCCTTAAGCAAATCCGTGGTCACTAAGTGAACCCTGCTGTGGTCAGTGGTTTGCTATGGGCCCGTTTTGCCGACCACTGGGAGCAAATCGTTGTCAAAGGCGGTCACGTGACCACGGGACGCTGCCAATGGCTGTAAAGGCGGGCTGGTTGCCAAGCAGCCAGATTGTAGTCACATGACTGTGAGAGAGAACCTTCAGGTCTTCAAATAGGGATTGTAAGACACCCCCCCCCTTCCGTTTAGGTCTGTCGTAACTTCGAGCAGTTGCTAAGCAACCGGTCGCAAGTCAAGGAGTTGACTTGGGACTGGTTGCTGAGGAATTGTTTGAAGTTACGACGGACTTACCGTCCTTGACCTGCGACCGGTTGCTCAGAAACTATTCGAAATTACAACGGACCCACTGGGGATGCAAGGGTACCTGTCAATCATCCTGGGTCCCTTGGATTAAATAATATTAGTGACTACAGGTAGTCCTCGATTTATGTCGACAGTGGGACCCAAACATTCGGCTGCCAAGCAAGGCAGTTGTTAAATGAGTCCTATTCCATTTTACTACCTTTTTTTTTTTGGCCACAGTTGTTAAATGAGTTGCTGCGGTCGTTAAGTGAATCTGGATTTCCCACTTGACTTTGCCTGTCAGAAGCTATCTAGGAAGGTTGCAAATGACAAATTCGGGACTCCGGTTGCTGCAACACCGGAAATACATGACGTTTGTCACCCAAATTTGAATCCCATGACCGGGGGGGGGAGGGGGGGAATGCTACAGTGGTCATAAGTGTGAGAACTGGACATATGTCCCCTTTTCAGTGTCGTTGAACTTCAAACGGTCATGAAACAAAAGGGTTGTGAGTCGAGGACCACCCATAATAAGCTGAAATGTGGCCTCTCCCTCAATTTTTAATCCTTTTTTTTTTCTATAGCAATAAAGCACTAATGTCCCAGGTAGGCCTCGACTTACCACGGTTCCTTTAGCGACCGTTCGAAGTTACAGCGGCGCTGAAAAAAGAGGACTCACAACCGTGTTTCACACTTAACTACCGTGGCAGCATCCTCCGCGGTCACGTGGTCGGGTTTCTGATGCCTGACATCTGACTCGTATTTACGACGGTCACAGCCTCCCGGGGTCACGTGATTCCCCCTTTTGTCACCTTCTGGCAAGCAAAGTCAATGGGGGGGGAGGGGGAAGCCCGATTCACTTAACGACCGTGTTCCTCGCTCAAGTTCAACGATTCGCTGAACCACTTTGGCCAGACTTTGGTAAAAACGGGACAAAATTCCCTCAACCGTCTCGCTGAGCCACAGCCGAAATTTGGGGCTCCGTTGTGGTCGTTTTAAGTCGAGGACTGCCTGCTGACCCCTTCCAGTCCCTGGAACACAACATCACACCACGCAGCTCCGTCCAGGATTACATGGCTGGCGGCTGTGCGATCCGAGACAAACTCATTTTAAAATAAAAGGGGCAGCTGGGCAAATACCCCAATGCAAAAGTCACCTTTTTTAAAATTAGAATTCACTTTTAAGCACATTCTCTACACACACACACACACACACACACACACACAGACACACACACACACACACACACACGCCAACTCCCCTTTTTAATGAAAAGCAGTGAGACCAGCCACTCGTTCGGCTTCATTGGCTGCCGGTGCTTGTCGCCCAACGGGTGGGCGGCCTTGTGTTTGATTGTGAGTGGAGACACACTTTCTGGCCCTGTGGGACGACAACAATCACTCGCTCTCGCCAGCTTGGTTTTTAGCTGGATTGCTCCCAGCGGGGCGCCCGGTTTAGCCAGGCGCTAATGATAGAGAACGGCCTGTTGTTGTTGTTATTGTTTTGTCGACTCCTTGCCTTGTGTCCCACGCTTCTCCCTGTTTGTTTTTTACCCCGACCCCGCAGGGTGGTGATGGTCTTGGGGGCCGGGAGGGGTCCCCTGGTCAACGCCTCCCTCCGAGCGGCCCGCCAGGCCAACCGGCACGTTAAGATTTACGCCGTGGAGAAGAACCCCAACGCTGTGGTGACGTAAGTGGGTTCTGGCCCGCCAGGGACTTCGTGTCCTTGGCGTGAAGCTCTAGTTCCAACGGGGGGGGGGCGTGGTGTGTGTGTGTGGGGGGGGGGAATCTGCCTGTGGATGTCATTGTGCAGGAAAATGTGTTTTGAGGAGACCCAGCATGGTCTAGTGCAGGGGTAGGCAACCTGGGCTCTTTTATGACTTGTGGACTTCAACTCCCAGAATTCCTGAGCCAGCATGGGGGAACTCTGGCCCCTTCATGACTCGTGGACTTCAACTCCCAGAATTCCTGAGCCAGCCATGGCTCAGCATGGAAACCTCTCCCTTTTCCCTCAGCGTGGGTGGCTCAGGAATTCTGGAAGTTGAAGTCCACGAGTCATAAAAGAGGCCAGGTTGCCTACCCCTGGTCTAGTGGTAAAGGCTAGAAGCCAGGAGAATGGGAGTTCTAGTCCCGTCTTAGGCACGAAAGCTGGCTGGGTGACTTTGGACCCGTGGCTAGGAGACGGTGAGTTCTAGTTCTGCGTTAGTCACAAACGCTGGCTAGAGGACCTTGGGCCAGTCACCCAGAGAGTTCTAGTCCCACCTTAGGTAGGAAAGCCACAGGATGATTTGGCGCCGATCACCAGGAGACTGGGAGTTCTAGTCCCACCTTAGGCAGGAAAGCCACAGGGTGATTGGAGCCAATCACCAGGCGACTGGGAGTTCTAGTCCCACCTTAGGCAGGAAAGCCTTAGGCTGATTTGGAGCCAATCACCAGGCGACTGGGAGTTCTAGTCCCACCTTAGGCAGGAAAGCCTTAGGTTGATTTGGAGCCAGTCACCAGGAGTCTGGGAGTTCTAGTCCTACCTTAGGCAGGAAAGCCATAGGGTGATTTGGAGCCAATCACCAGGCGACTGGGAGTTCTAGTCCCACCTTAGGCAGGAAAACCTTAGGTTGATTTGGAGCCAGTCACCAGGCGACTGGGAGTTCTAGTCCCACCTTAGGCAGGAAAGCCCTAGGTTGATTTGGAGCCAATCACCAGGCGACTGGGAGTTCTAGTCCTATCTTAGGCAGAAAAGCCAGTGGGTGATTTGGAGCCAATCACCAGGAGTCTGGGAGTTCTAGTCCTGCCTTTGGCAGGAAAGCCACAGGGTGATTTGGAGCCAGTCCCCAGGAGACTGGGAATTCTAGTCTCACCTTCGGCAGGAAAAGCACCGGGTGATGTGGGGGCCAGTCACCAGGAGATTGGCAGCTCTAATCCTGTCCTAGGCGGAAGACTTGGAGCCTTAGGGCCAATCGCCAGGAGACTGGGAGTTCTAGTCCCACCTTAGGTGGGAGGCTGGCTGAGTGACTTTGGGGACAATGACCAGGAGAGGGTGAATTGTTAGGCTTGCTTTAGGCATGAAAGCCAGCTGGGTGACCTTGGGCCAGTCACACACACTCTCAGCCCAACCCACCTCACAGGGTTGTTGTTGTTGTTGTTGCGGAGAAAATAGCAGGGGGAAGGAGTATTAAGTATGCTGAGCTATTTATGAAAAAAATAAATAAAACATAAAGGCAGGACACGAACGACTGGATCCAGGAAACCCACTCAAGGCTTCTTGTTTTGTCTGCTGCTGGCAGCGATTCAGGCCTTTTTACGTGACCTGGGTTTGGCCTAGATCTTGGATGTCCGTTTAGTTAAGGCAGTATTTCTTCCCCGAGCACCCTGTCAGTGAAGGGTCTTCAGTTCCCAGAATTCCCCTGCCAGCATGCCTGTTGAGAAGGCCAAGAATTGAGAAGTCACACATCTGGGGAAGGGACAGTGGCCAGAGAAGACTTGACTGATTGTGTGTTTTGCGGCTTAAGCTATTGGAACCATTGCAGAGTGCAGTGTGTGGGGGGTGGGAATCTACCCATTAGTATCATGGTTTCTTTCCAATCCGGTTTTTCCTACCCAGAACCCAGGGGGGTGAGATGGGGTGTTACGTGCACTTCTGAAGTGGGGCACAGGATTTAAAAAAATTGTGCACCTACCTATTTTCCTCCTTTCCTTCTCCAAAGGTGATGAATAAAGCCAGGGGTCTTCAAACCTGGCCCTTTGATGACTTGTGGACTTCAGCTCCCAGAATTCCTCAGCCAGGCACACGTGCCTGGCTGAGGAATTCTGGGAGTTGAAGTCCACAAGTCATCAAAGGGCCAAGTTTGAAGACCCCTGGATGAAACAAGTGGAAGTAGTTTTGTTCATCTTTGGGGAACCTTAAGATAGGTGGACTTCCAACTCCCAGAATTCCCCGGCCTGCCTGCTTGGCTGTGGAATTCTGGGAGTTGAAGTCCACTAGTCTTAAAAAGTTGCCGGGTTCGGAGAGCCCTGTTCCAAACCACAGTTTAACACAGCCATCATTCTTGGTCAAAATAATGGTTTCTTAGGCCAACTTAAATCCAAACGGATGACAAATTCTGCTCAGAAAAACATCACCCTCTTTCTTCTCTTCCTTACCCAACGGGGACGGATGCAACAATGGAAGTCTTAAGAGTAGTTTTGGTCAACCTTTTGGGGGGGTAGGGGGCGTAAGATACGTGGACTTCAACTCCCAGAATCCCCCCCAGCCAGCTTTGAGAGCAGTCTCTCTCATCCTTTCCTCTCTACCTCTTGCTTCTGGGGAATGGGGAGATGAACATTTAATCATATTTAATCCTAGTCTGCTCTGTGGGGCGGTTTTGTGGAGAGAAAGTCTTCCACGCGAGCGATCGAAGGTGCTAGTCCCTTTTAACCGCCTGCACCTCTTCCCGCCCTTTTTTCTTCCAGGCTGGAGAGCTGGCAGTACGAGGAATGGGGTTCCCAGGTGACGGTGGTCTCCCGGGACATGCGCGAGTGGGAGGCCCCCGAGAAAGCGGATCTGATGGTGTCGGAATTGCTGGGCTCCTTCGCGGACAATGAGTTGTCTCCGGAGTGTCTGGATGGGGCGGAACATTGTCTGAAAGGTGAGTCGGGGGAAAAAGAGACTATGGAAGCTTTAAAAAAATGACAGTTGTGGTCAGAAATATTTAGAATATTTATATATCACAGGGAGTCCTCGGCTTACGACCGCAACCAGAGGGGGGAGGCAGAATTTCCGCTGTTGAGCAAGGCAGTTCTTAAGGGATTCATGCCTAGTATTATTTTATTTTTAATTTAATTTTGTTTTATTTTTATTTTATCATTCTGCATTTTATTATAGTTTGTTTATTTTGTTTGTATTTTTAATTTACTTTTGTTTTATTTTTATTTTGTTTCATTTTTTTATTGTATTTATTTTATATATTGATTTATTTTTTATTTTATGGTTTTGGTTTAATTTACCTCATTTTTTATTTGATTATATTTTATTATTTATTTTAATTTATTTTTTGTTTTATTATTTTTTATTTTAATTGAATTTGTTTCATTTTTTAATCTGATTATATTTTATTTTGTTTATTTTAATTCATTCTTCTTGTTTTATTGTTTTTATTGATTTCATTTTATTGTTTTATTACATTTTATTTTAGTTTAGTTTCCTTTTTTTGTTTTTACATTTTATTTATTTTAATTTCATGTTTTTGTTTTTTATTTTACTTTACTTTTTTATTGTTCTGTTATTTATTTTGTTTATTTTTTATTGTTTTTGTTTAATTTCATTTTTTATTGTTTTGTTACATTTTACTTTATTTTAATATCATTTTTTGTTTTATTGCTTTTTTGATTTAATTTAATTTAATTCAGTTTTTGTTGTTTTATTATTTTTTATTTTATTTTATTTTTCTTTATAAAATTTATTGGCCACCCATCTTACCACACAGGGTAAGTTTGGGCAGCTTCCGATCCTGACCTTTTTTTGCCATGGTTCTTAAGTGAATCACCATGGTCATTAAATGAATCACGGGTTTGTTAAGGGAATCTGGGCTTCCCCCAGGTAGAATTTGCTTGCCAGTGTCAACTCCTCGTCTTCGCCGGATTGACAAGCCCACAGGAAAAACCACGACGAAGTACGGATGACTGGAAAGAGTACCTTTAATAGCAGGATCTCTATACCTTAACAAAGTCAGCGTTGAGAGCCACACGCTCTCAACGCACCTTTTATTCTGAATCTGTAACTAGGTAGCAGCCCCACCCCTAGACTCCACCCCTCCCTCGTGCAGACCAGCATCCGCCTGGCCTGCGTAAATACTCCACCCCCCTACTCCTTCAACCCACGCCCAGCTCCCTCCACCGGCACCGTGCTTCCCAGCGTGAAGGTAAGTACAAGCCCACCCCCCTCCTAACAACCTGAGTGTGCTCCCCTCCACCAATGCATCTCCCCGCGCCATCCCCATGACCCCCTGGCAGCCCCCAAGGTCCGGGTGCAGCTGTTCAGCACCCTGCGTCGCTGCCGGCCGTCTCCCTGCTGGCTGCCCCGGCGTAGCCATCCTGCAGCCACTCACGACCGCCCTCAGCCTCCTTTCAGATAGCGGCACGCCCGTGGGTCCGGCGCTCGCCCGCCGGACAGCTGGAGGGTGTGGGCGCGGCTGGACTCTCGGCGTCGCACGGCTGCTCGCCCGCCGGTCAGCTGAGGAGCTTGGGAGCGGCTGGGCCTTCGGCGGCGCGCGGCTGCCTCCCCCCCGGCCAGCTGGTGATGGGAGCGGCTGGGCCTTCGGCGGCGCGCGGCTGCTTCCCCCCCGGCCAGCTGGCGAGTGTAGGAGCGGCTGGGCATTCGAACGGCTGCTCGCCCGCCGGTCAGCTGGGGGCTTTGGGGCCGGCTGGGCTTTCGGCGGCAAACGGCAGCTCGCCCGCCGGACAGCTGGAGGGTGTGGGCGTGGCCGCTGCTGTTGCCGAGGGCTGCGAGCCGAATCCCCCTCCCGGCGAGTTTGTCGAACCCGAAGGGCTCGACAGTCGGCCCCTCCTACCAAGGCTCCTCCTGAAAGGCAAGGTAGAGAAGTCAGACAAGCACTAAGGAGAGCAGCAGATCCCCCCCGACCCCCTCCCGAGGGTTTACCAGGGTGCTTCTGGTGGAACGCCTTAACCAATCTAGGGGCCTGAACGTTTGACTCCGCCACCCAGGATGCCTCAGTTATTGGGTATCCTTTCCACAGCACCAGGTATTGCAGTCGCCCTCTCCGCATCCTGGAGTCTAAGACTTCTTGTACCTCATATTGCCCATCACCCACAGGCCCCGGCCCGACTGGCTCCCCCCGAATAGGAACAGGGGCTGGTTTCAGTAAGCTGCCGTGGAACACGGGATGCACTTTGCCTAGAAATTTAGGCAGCCGAAGGCGCACCGTGACCGGATTGACGATGTGGGTTACCTGGAAGGGGCCTATGTACTTAGGGCCCAGCTTTCTACTAGGTATTTGTAATCTCAGGTATTTTGTGGATAAGTACACCCAGTCCCCAACCCCTGGGGTGTAGAACGGTTGGCGCTTCTTATCCGCTTGGGCTTTTACAATACTGGCTTGCTTGTTTAGAGCCTGTTTGGTCGCCGCCCATACTTTTCTGACTTGTAGCATCCACTCCTGGGGTTGACAAGAGGAGGCCGGCCCCTGGTCACACTCGGGAACAGGAGGGAAATCGTAGCCAGACACCACTGTATACGGTGGGAGACCAGTACCACTGTGCACAGCGTTGTTGTGGGCGATTTCTGCAAACGCCAATAGGTCAGCCCAGTCTGCCTGCTGGTACGAGACATAGCTGCGTAGGTATTGCTCCACCGCCGCGTTGGCTCGTTCTGCCGCGCCGTTTGTGCAGGGATGATACCCCGAGCTTAGTCCCTGGGATGACCCGATGAACTGGAGAAATTCACGCCAGAACCTGGCGGTAAATTGTACCCCTCGGTCCGAGATAATACGTCTAGGCGCCCCGTGTAAACGGTACACGTGGGTTATAAAAAGCCAGGCCAGACGCCGGGCCGAGGGTAAGCCCCTTAACGGAACAAAATGGACCTGCTTGGAAAACAGGTCAACTATGGTCCAGATGACGGTGTATCCCCGACTCTCTGGTAGGTCTGTCAAGGCTTGACGGCTGTCAAGGCTGCAAATGGTGATTGCATTTGCAACCCCGGCGTGCTGCAACTGTCACGGATACCTGCCAGTTGCCAAGCAGCTTAATTTTTGAACACATGACTGTGGGAAAATGCTGCAATGGTTGTAAATGCAAGCATCAGTTGTAAATCACTTTTTTTCAACTTTGACTGCTTGTAAGTCAAGGACTACCGGTAATAATAATGCCGTAAGCCAGCTGGAAGATCTGTGGATTAGGATAGATTCAACGACCTATTTTAATTGCAAGTGACTGATGTTTCTTTGCTTTTTGCCCATGCACAGAGGGCGGGGTCAGCATCCCCTGTGATTACACCTCTTTCTTGGGCCCCATCTCGTCCTCGAAACTTTATAATGAAGTGCGGGCCTGTCGTGAAAAGGATCGCGATCCTGAGGTGAGTGGGTCTCCAAATGTGTTTTTTGCTAGAAAGAAATTAAAATCTGTTTGGAGAAAAGAAAAGGAAAGGAAAAAAGAATTCTTGATCTTTTGGGGGGGGGGGGAAGTAAGGCTTTTCCTAACGGAAAAAAATATGTATGCAGTAAAGGTCAGGTTAAAATTCCTAATTTTATTGTTTAAAAAAATATGCTCTGTTGATTTTTAACATACACCTTAATATTGTGTTGTCTGGGTTAATGTTTAAAAAACAATACCAATTAATTTCTATAATTCTATAGTCCATATAATAGTCTTACTTGATTGCCCCTTCTTCCAATAATATTCTCGCTTTTGCCAATCTTAAATTAATACAGTTCTTTTTTTTTTAATCCCATTTATATCCCGCCCTTCCCCGAAGACTCAGGGCGGCGTACAATCTAAAGCACAAATTGTAAATGACAATTAAATATAAACATTTTTCTAATGTTTCTGCAAATAATAGCCACATCAATATAAAGCTTCTTTTCATTGATCATTTCGATTGCCTCGTCATAAATCCTGTTTACAAAATTCTTATTTAAATTTGTTTTTCCCCACAGTATTCAAAACACTTTTACTGGTTAAGATTTTCTCAAAATTACTTACACTTAGGTATTTAAGTCTTTTTTCCCATACAAGCCATGACATTTTTACATTTCTTGTATCTTAAAACAAAATTTATTTTATTTATTTATTTTATTTTAATTCCATTTATATCCCGCCCTTCTCCGAAGACTCAGGGCGGTTAAGAGCAAAAAGAAAAAAAAGATAAAACAGAAAACATTTCTTTTATATAAACCACCCCAACGTTTTTATATTTCTCATGTCAAAAAAACCAAACACAAAAGAAAAAAAAAGAAGGCATATTATATTACTTTAAGGGCTCATCTCTCTTAAACTAATCTTCATTTATATTCACAATCTTTCTATTACTTTAACCATATTTCAAACAAATGTTTAATTTTTAAACATTCCCTCTGGTAATTTCCATCATCTAATTTCTTAATTCTCACTTTAGCCTTCCCCCCCCCCCGACGTCTAAAATTCCTAAAATTATTTACTGTCAAATATTACGTGTTTTCAAATAATCAAGTTACTTCCGTTAAAATAACATTGTTAAAAGATAATGAAGGATCTCGTGTCTTAAAATGACGTATATAATCAAACATACGTATTTTGTAATCAAATCTCCTAATTAAAATACATCCTTTAGATTTGCAGGACGCCCCGGAGGAATTTTTAAATTTAATTTTATCAGTGATACAAAACTAAAAGGAATCTTCAGCAGCATGCAGAATCAAACATATAGTATACTCCACCCTACATGTAGAAGAGAAATTATTACAAACCTTTAATTTGATCCTTAGAGACAAAGGGAAATTGGAACCTTTCTATTAAAAAAAAGATTTGGGAATGGCATCTTCCAGTAGCCCTAATGATGTTTCCTAGGTGGGTTGTGAAACGTTTGCAAGAAGAAAAAAACCAAGCTCAGAGAGCACCCTAACACATTTGGCATTTTTTAAAAAAACTGGTTTTATTCTGTTTTATTTCGTTTTGCTTCCCAGGCTCAATTTGAAATGCCGTACGTTGTGCGCCTTCACAACTTCCACCAGCTAGCACCCCCAAAAGCCTGTTTCTCCTTCAAACACCCCAATCCAGGTAGGGACAATGCTTTCGGAGAGCAAAATACCCCTACGGTGTTATGGAAAGGAATACTTGCCTGAACTAGATGGTTAGTTGTCTAGAAATCAGGGCTTTTCAACCAGTGGTACGCGTACCACTGGTGGTACTTTAGCACCTGGCAGGTGGTACGCAACCCCCTAGCCAAAGTGTAACGGGGAGGGAACAAGCTAAAGCGGCTCTACTTAGGCCTGGACAAGATCAGCTGGAGCTGCAGGACTCGGCAGAAGCCTCAGGATCTCCGCACGCGGCTACATGCTGATCGGAGCTTCCAGCGTCTCCAGAGGAAAAAAGGGAGTAGGACGGAGAGAGGAGAAGCTCTAAAAGGGGCAGATTTCGGCGGGAGAGAGAGAAAAAAAAACACAGAAAGAGAGAGAGAAGAGAAGAGGCTTTTGTTAATGAAGCAGTGAGGAGAGGGCGAGCGAGTGGCCTTTGCGAGCGAAGTGTGAGTGAGTGAAAGAGAGAGAGAGCGGCTTTTGGGAGCAAAGTGTCCGTGAGCGAGAGTGAGGGGCTTTTGGGAGCAAAGTGAGTGAATGAGAGAGAGAGTGGCCTTTGCAAGCAAAGGGTGAGTGAGTGAGAGAGCGAGTGAGGGCCTTTTGCGAGCCAGGGGTGAGAGAAAAAGGGAAAAGTGAGGGGGAGAAGGGAAAAAAGAAAAGGCATTGACTTCTGACTTCCTCGGTTGTAGTAGAAGGAAGCATTAACATTGAACCCCGACTTTTTACTTTCCCTTAATATTAAAAAGGTAAAGGTTCCCCCGCACATGCGTGCTAGTCGTTTCCAACTCTAGGGGCTGGTGCTCATCTCCGTTTCAAAGCCGAAGAGCCAGTGCTTGTCCGAGGACATCTCTGTGGTCATGTGGCCGGCATGCCTAGACGCCAAAGGCGCACGGAACGCTGTTACCTTCCCACCGTAGTGGTCCCTATTTTTCTACTTGCATTTTTACGTGCTTTCGAACTGCTAGGTTGGCAGAAGCTGGGACGAGTGACAGGCGCTCACTCTGTTACGCGGCACTTGGGATTCGACCCGCCAAACTGCCGATCTTCTGATCGACAAGCTCAGCGTCCTAACCCACTGAGCCACCGTGTCCCTTTCCCATAATATTATAAACTAGCCATTTCTATCACGACCAATGAATCCAACCAGTAAAGCCCAAAATCCCCCCCCCCTTTTTTTTTAGTCGTCATGTTTTTGACACCTTGCTAAGCACTGGTGGTCTTCGAATATTGTCATGTCCTAAAAGTGGTACGATCTGTAAAAAGGTTGAAAAGCCCTTGTCTAGATAAGAAGAGCTGACTGCACTTTTTTTTTAAAAAAAAAAATTTTTTTTAACTTTACTAGAAAACCTGGGTTAACCCGCCCCACAACAAGCCATCTTCCACCCTGTTCGAAACAGCTGGATCTGGCTTGGATATTTTATCCTTGCTTTCTTTAGAGCAGGCATTGTCAAACTGCCGGCCGACCGGCCGGATGCGTCATGCCGAAACCACGCCTACTCCATTGCCGGCACTGGGGAACAAGTCACGATATGTCGCCAGTTTGACACGCCTGCTTTAGAGCCTCCGGGGTGTGTGTGTCCCATAATACCTTTTGCCTCGTCTTTTTCCCCTCTTGCAGACCCTCTGAAGGACAACAACCGTTATCAAACGCTGGAATTCCAGGTGGACGTGAACACGGTGCTTCACGGCTTCGCCGGCTACTTTGAGACGACGCTATACGGCGATATCACACTCAGTAGGTTAAGGGAAGCCTCAGACGGAAGAATGTGCCCTTCTCCTTTTATCATTTATTACATTTATACGAAGCCCATCGCACTATCCAAAGTGATTCTGGGGCAGCTTAACAATGTAATAAAAATATTTTTTAAAAAAATTAAATTACAAGGATGGGTTACAAGTAAAAACCGCAGGCTTGAGTGGAGGAGGTGTGTGTGTGGGGGGGGGTACACCAGCCACCCACCTTTCCAATGCATCTCCATCGGGGCTCTGCGCCAACCCGGCACAGCCAAATTTTAAGGTCTTGGAAGGCCTCGAATCAAAGGTACAAGCGCAGATGGGGCAAGACCGGGCTCAAAAACGGTAACTCTGAGAGCGACCTTGGAGTGCTAGTGGACGATCACTTGACCGTGAGCCGGTGGTGTGCAGCAGCAGCAGCCAAAAAAAAAGCTAATAACAATCCTGGGTTGTATAAATAGAGACACAGAACGAAGATCACGCGAGGTATTAGTACCGCTGTATAAAACCCTAGCGAGGCCACACCTGGAATGCTGCAGCCAATTTTGGTCACCACATCACAAAAAAGATGTTGAGAGTTTGGAAAAAAAAAATTCAGAGAAGAGCAAGTAAAATGATCCAAGGCCTGGAGAGTAAAACGTACAAAGAAGGGCTGCGGGACTTGGATTTGGCTAGTCTAAAGAAAAGGAAGAAATAGGGGTGACGTGATAGCAGCGTTCCAGCATTTGAGGGGCTGCCACAAAGAAGAGGGGGTCAAATTATTCTCCAGAGCACCAGAGGGCTGGACGAGAAACAATGGCTGGAAACTGATCAAAGAGTGAAGCAACCTGGAACTAAGGAGAAACTTCCTGACAGGACAATTAACCAGTGGAACAGCTTGCCACCGGAAATCCTGGGTGCTCCATCACTGGAGATTTTCAAGAAGAGACTAGAGCAGGGCACTTCAAACTTGGCTCTTTTATAACTTGTGGACTTCAACTCCCAGAATTTCTCAGTCAGTGCCTGGCTGAGGAATTCGGAGAGTTGAAGTCCACAAGTCATAAAAGGGCCAAGTTTGAAGAGCCCTGTCTTAAATCAAACAAACAAAATGGAGGTTGGCTGAGGAATTCTGGGAGTTGAAGTCCACAAGTCATAAAAGGGCCAAGTTTGAAGAGCCCTGTCTTAAATCTAACAAACAAAATGGAGGTTGGCTGAGGAATTCTGGGAGTTGAAGTCCACAAGTCATAAAAGGGCCAAGTTTGAAGAGCTCTGTCTTAAATCTAACAAACAAAATGGAGGTTGGCTGAGGAATTCTGGGAGTTGAAGTCCACAAGTCATAAAAGGGCCAAGTTTGAAGAGCCCTGTCTTAAATCTAACAAACAAAATGGAGGTTGGCTGAGGAATTCTGGGAGTTGAAGTCCACAAGTCATAAAAGGGCCAAGTTTGAAGAGCCCTGTCTTAAATCTAACAAACAAAATGGAGGTTGGCTGAGGAATTCTGGGAGTTGAAGTCCACAAGTCATAAAAGGGCCAAGTTTGAAGAGCCCTGTCTTAAATCTAACAAACAAAATGGAGGTTGACTGAGGAATTCTGGGAGTTGAAGTCCACAAGTCATAAAAGGGCCAAGTTTGAAGAGCCCTGGACTAGACAGTCCGTTGTCTGAGATGGTATAGGACGGGTTCTTCTGCTTGAGCAGGGGGCTGGACTAGAAGACCTCCAAGGTCCCTTCCAGCTTTTATTCTATTCTGTTCAAGGCCAGAAGGGTAGGTGGGGGCCTCACCCTCAGTGGGAAGATGTTATAGTTGCCTTGATATTGCTGAAACCTCTTTTTTTTCCCCTTTCTCCTCTCCCCACTCATTCTTACAGGTATCCGACCTGAGACTCATTCACCTGGCATGTTTTCGTGGTTCCCTATATTCTTTCCCATTAAGGTAGGTCTTTTGTATTAGTTTTTTTTTTAAATTCCCGGCATGGGAATAAGCCTTCCTGTCAGCAGTATTTGAAGATTTTTCACCGAGGAAAACTATTAACAAAACGAAACTTTTGTTTCGCTGCAAGGGTTTTTACATTACAGGAAGTCCTTGTCTTAACGACTGCCCTTGAGCGCCAAATTTCTGTGCCAAGGGAGACATTAGTTAAGTGATAGGTAGATAGGTAGGTAGGTAGATAGATAGACAGATAGAGAGAGAGATAGATAGATGATAGATAAGATAAGATAGGTAGATGAATGGATGGGTGGATGGATGGATTAGTAGTAAAGAATATAATAATGATAAATAATAACACTGCAGCCATACTACATGGGTAAATATACATAGTCATTAGACAGCAGTGTGAGAATTAGGTGTTTATTTGAAATGCGTTTGAATATTTATTGATGTAGAAAATAAATGGCGACTCAAGGCGGCTTACAGGATATAAAAACCATGCTTTAAAAAGAATTTAAAAATAAGAAGGAAAATAATAGCCCACCACCCACCCCAGTGACAACACAGATTCAAACTAACCATTTAATGGGCTCTAGCTCCCCAGACCCGCTGGCAGAACCAGGTGTTCAGCCAATAATTCAAAAATACTTGGGTTCCTATGACCTCTCTACTTCTGTACGGAAACATGCTGGTGGGACTGACTCTGTGGGGGAGGCCTGACCCCGTGGGACCTGACTTTGTGTGTGTGTGTGAGGGGGGAAAGTAATGTTTATATGGCCCAGAATGATTGTGCTGCTAGTAACGGTGTCCCACCCACAGCAACCCATGACCGTCCAGGCGGGCGAGAAGATCCGAGTGACCTTTTGGCGTTGCAGCAACTCCAAGAAAGTGTGGTACGAGTGGGCTGTGGTTTCCCCAATGTGTTCGGTCATCCACAACCCCACGGGACGTTCCTACACCATTGGATTGTGAGCAGGAGTTCAATTTGTCGTCGTTCCCCCCCTCCCCTGCCCCGCCATCGCTCCGGCATCGAGACCACAAGGAACCTCCTTCTGCTTTGCACTCGGGACAAGAGAGAGACTGATTTTTCTACGCAAAGTCACAAGGTCTTTCACCGTTTGCTGGTTTGCAGGTTGGACTCAAAAGTCTTTAGCTTGGCTGCTTCCACCTGCCTCGATCATGTTTTCCGGTCGGTGAAATTTCAATAAAGTTGCTGAAATGTGTTCTTGGAAGCCACTACCCAAGAGAAACAAGGACCTGGAGCAGTATGATAGATAGATAGATAGATAGATAGATAGATAGATAGATAGATAGATAGATAGATAGATAGATAGATAGAACTTTATTGTCATTTTTTACTGTGGGCACAATGGCACACATTAAAAATGAAATTTAGTTGCTTGCTCTCAAAGTGTACACATACATAACGCACATTTAAACATGCTATATACAACCTATGTATAGACCAGTGATGGCGATCTTTTTAGAGACCCAGTGTCCAAACTGCAACCTAAAACCCACTTATGTATCGGGTGCCGGGTAGGCATGGCCCATTGGGTGGGCATGGCTGTGGTAGTAATGGCAGACTGAGTGGGACTAAAAAGTTCAATCAATCAATTCCAACTTTGTGAGATCTTTTGGTTTCCTGTGAGAAGTTGAAATTGATTGATTGAACGAACCTTTTTTTTTTTTTTTGGCCAGCTGAAGGCCTAGGACAGGGGTGACGGCACACGTGCCCACAGATAGCGCTCTGCGTGCCACCTATGGCATGCGTGCCATAGGTTCACCAGCACGGGTATAGACCACGCTTACATATAAGTAACATAAATATTAATCATTGTCCATCTTGAATACATAACGGAAGGAGGAAGCTTTAGAGTTCACAAAGTTAATACTTTATGGAACAAAGCTGTGACTGAATCTGGATGTTCTGCTTCAGATACCACGGAGCCCCCTCCCAGAAGGTAACAAGAAAAACAGGTCGTGAAGAGGATGTGTCGTGTCCCAGATAATCGTATGGACCCTGCTCAAGCAACGCTTCTGTGCCATGTCCTGGGTGGAAGGGAAGGAACTGCCGATGATATTTTCAGCCATCCTCACTACTCTTTCCACCGCTTTCCTGTCCAAATCAGGGATGCTTCCAATCCAGACTGTGATCCTGTATGACAGGATGCTCTCGATCACAAAAGTGGGCGCAGTGGTTCAAATGCAGTATTGCAGGCCAATTTGCTGCTCGCTGCTAGCAGTTTGAGCCTAACTCCATCCTTCCGAGGTCAGTAAAATGACCCAGATTCCTAGGGGGGGGGATTAGGCTGATTCCATAAATTAGGGCTGCTAAGCCCCATGAAACTGTCTATAAGTCTTAGTGCTATTAATGACTGCATTCCTCATATTTAGAGCAATGCATATATCCTGCCAGTAGTTGCTTCTGAGCTTGACTACTCCAGCAGACTGTATGTAGGGCTTCCCTTGAAGAGTATCTAGAAGGTGCAAAATGAGGCAGCCAGGCTGTTAAGCTAGCCTGATGCAGGTAGTCCTCAACTTAACAACAGTTCGCTTAGCGACCATTCAAAGTTACAAGGGCTGCGAACAAAGTGACTTAACGACCGTTTTTCGTATTGGGATCGTCGGTGCGTCCCCAATGGTCCGGTGATCAAAATTCAGACGCTCGGCATTTATGACGGTTGCAAGCCAAGTCAACGGCAGAAGCCTGATTCACTTCGCAAGCGTGTGACCTATTGTTGGAAGAGAAATCTTCATCGTGGTTCCGTCCAAGCTGAAAACAAACATGGTGACCGCTTTAAGGAAGAAGGTTGTAGTTTATTGAAAAAAAGAACCAGACAGGAAGATGGCTGACAGAAAAAAAAAAGGGTGAACACATGTAGGGAGTGGGTTTTTATACCCTCTGGAGCCTTTTGTTTGGAGCTGCTTCCTGTTCCTGTTTGAGGCTATTTCTTGTGTCACGTATTTTAATTTAATTTAATTTAATTTAATAATATTTATATACCGCCCTTCTCCCTGAGGACTCAGGGCGGTTCACAGGGCAAAAGTCAAATACAAAGTACAAACATTAAAAAGAGATTAAATAATTGCCCAAGTTAAAACAATTAATACAATAATAAAACCCCAAAAATAAAATTAAGAATACAAAAAAATAAAACCCCCACCAATCCCCATCAGGCTAGGCTGGCTTGTACAAACAAAAACGTCTTGAGATCGCGACGAAAGGAGCGAAGATCGGGCGCCATCCGGAGCTCTACCGGCAACTGATTCCACAGCTCCGGAGCGCCCACAGAGAAGGATCTCCCCCTGGGCGCCACCAATCGACATTCTCTGACCGGTGGCACCCTGAGGAGGCCCTCTCTGTGGGAACGCACAGGGCGCAGGGAGCTTGATGCCGGCAGCAGATGTTCCCTAAGGTACTCCGGCCCCATGCCATGAAGGGCTTTGAACACCATTACCAGTACCTTGAATCTCACCCGGAAGGCAACTGGCAACCAATGCAGCTCACGGAGCAAAGGTGTAACGTGGGAGTATCGGGAGACTCCCAACACAACTCTCGCGGCTGCATTCTGTACCAGTTGGAGCTTCCGGGTGGTCCTCAAGGGCAGCCCCATGTAGAGAGCGTTGCAGTAGTCCAGACGAGAGGCCACGAGCGCATGAGTGACCGTGCATAAATCATCCCGGCTAAGATAGGGCCGCAACTGGCGCACCAGGCGAACCTGGGCGAAAGCCCCCCTAGTCACAGCTCCTATATGGTCTTCCAAGGTGAGCCGTGAATCTAGGAGGACTCCCAAGTTGCGAGCCCTATCTACGGGGGGTAATAGTTCACCCCCCATAGCAAGAGGTGGAATGTCCAAATAGACCCGGGATGAAGATATGCAAAGCCACTCAGTCTTGTCGGGGTTGAGTTGAAGTCTGTTCCTCCCCATCCAGACCCGAACCGCCTCCAGGCAACGGGACATCACGTTGAGGGCATCACTGGGGTGGTTTGGGGTCGAAAAGAAAAGTTGGGTATCATCCGCGTACTGATGATACCCAACTCCAAAACCACGAATGATCTCACCCAGCGGTTTCATGTAGATGTTGAACAGGAGAGGCGAGAGGACCGACCCCTGAGGGACTCCACAAATGAGAGACCTCGCGGTCGACCTCTGCCCTCCTGCCAACACCGACTGCGAACGTCCCTGGAGATAGGAGGAGAACCACTGTAAGACTGTGCCTCCCACTCCCAGTCCCCTGAGACGCCGCAGCAAGATACCATGGTCGATGGTATCGAAAGCCGCCGAGAGGTCTAATAGGACTAGAACAGAGGAATATCCCCTGTCCCGAGCCCTCCAGAGATCATTCACCAGCGCGACCAATGCCGTCTCCGTGCTGTGCCCGGGCCTGAAACCCGATTGGTACGGGTCTAGATAATCCGCTTCATCCAGGACCAGAGGGAGCTGATGCGCCACCACACTCTCCACAACCTTCGCAAGAAAGCGAAGGTTGGAGACAGGACGAAAGTTGTTCAATACAGCTGGGTCCAAGGCAGGCTTCTTGAGGAGAGGCCTCACCACCGCCTCTTTCAAGACGGCGGGGAAGCTACCCTCACCCAAAGAAGCCGATATAACTGCCTGGAACCAGCTGCGTGTCCTCTCCCGGGCTGCATAGACCAGCCAGGAAGGGCACAGGTCCAGTAAACATGTGGTGGTGCTCAGCCTCCCCATGATCCTGTCCACTTCCTCAGGGGTCACAGAATCAAACTCATCCCAGGTGGTATCGACAAGACCGCCCGTGTCCTGATCGCCAGACTCTGCCCAGTCAGAGTCCAGACCGGTCCGAATCCGAGCGATTTTGACCTGTGTGCCTTCCCTTCACTATTATGTGCTGTCTTTAAGAGTTTGGGTGGGGTATGTAGATTTTAGGTGCCTTTTGTCTTCTTAATTTTCTAGCTTCAACCTTCCTGGATTTACACCTGCATTTCTATAGAGCTGGTTTCTGCTTGGGGGAGGGAGACTTAGGACTATTAAGAAAACTGGGCTTGCTTTCCTGCCTCTCCAAGATCCTTTGAGGAAATAATATTTTCCTGCCCTTTTAACATTTCCTTCTCTGGTGGAGGGGGCTGACTTTCCACTCTTTATCTTAACAACCGCAGTGATTCCCTTAGCAACCGTGGCAAGAAAGGTCGTAAAACGAGGCAAAATCCACTTCACCAATTTCTCGCTCAGCAACATAAAATTTTAGGCTCAAAGGAGCAGGCTTGCTGCCATTGTGGAGAGATGTCCTTGATTTACCGCTGTGTTATGGGCAGATGGAAGGGGGTGCTTTTACTTTTATCACCCCTTAAGGGCCTGGATGCACGAGGGATGCCGGCTCCCAATTTGAAGCAGGATTAGCTGAGGCGACCCTGTTGAAAGCGGCCTCTTTTACCTCACATAATGGGCTCCCTCAGGAATTGCGCTCAGCTGCCAGGTTTTAATAAGGCTTTAATAATAAGGGATTATGGAGACCTTTGGCCCTTCCGAATCTCCATCCCGCCTCGGCAGCCTACAAAACCTCCCCAGTTTCGGGACAAAAGGCCGCCTATTTTGCCTCCTCGCTAGGAAACTGGGCGAGGCGAGCAACTCGCCAGGCCTCAGCCGGGAGACCAGGCCGCTGTTGCCGTGGTAACTGCGCGACCCCTCCCCTTTTTCCTTCGCTACAGGAGCTTCGCGGCCTCTGACCCGCCCGGAAAGTGGCTCTCTTTACCGACTCGGCGACCAAAGGCCCAATCAGGTCTTTGTTTGTAGCCGGAAGGGCTAACCAATCAGGGCAAACCTCGCAGGGGAGGATCCTTTCGCTTCGCTCCACCCGCCACGCTGTAGCCCAATGATATTCGCTGTACTTAATACACTTTCGCGTTTTTTCCGCTCGTCCAGCCAATCAACCGGCCCGATAGTTTATTTTTTTTTCCCGTCGGCTTGCCCAATTGGCTACTAGGAAACCCCGCCTCTGTCTTAACAACCATTGGTTTTCTTACCTGCGAGGGAAGTAAAGGTAAAAAGAAAAAAAAAGATCTATCTCAATACGCCTTTCTGAGCCGTGATCGAATCAGCGGGAACGTCACTATAGAAGCCCGCCTCCCCGAGGCAGACAATCCAATCGGCGCCCGAGATTTTCCCTTCGGGTCCCTCCCTCTTTTGACACGCTTCATCTTCCCTCCTCATCTTTTCAGCCAATCCGCGGTTCGGACGCCCCTGCGCACGCGTGCTGCGCCCCCTCGCGAGGCGAAGGAGAAGGGGAGGGGTACGGTCCTGGAGGGAGCAGCGTCCGCCGCCATCTTAGAATCGCTGCTGCTCCTGCTTCGTTTGCCGCCGCGTCTGAGGAGGGAGCGAAGCCCTTCGGAGGCCGACGGGACGGACAAAATCGCCGCGGTCTAGCGGCCAAAAGGGAGGGGGAGGTGGGTGAGTGACTTAGTGGGTGAAAAAGAACCCAAAACAGCCAGGCCTCCGGCGGTCGAAACGACGAACGGATAGTGGCGGTGACGTCACGCCGCGGACGGTGACGTCAAACGGGGGCTTAGAATTTCCATCAGGGCTCCGAAAGAGGTGGGGGGGGGGAGAGAGAAGAGGCGCAGCTGCCGAAAGGGGCGTGGTTTCGGTGGGAGGGCGTGGCCTGCTCCCCCGTCCGGTACCTTTCGGCCTTTCTTTCCCGGAAGTGCGTTTTGGGGGAGGGGGGGCTGTTCGTCTTCAGGGCAGGTAGGTGACAAGATGGAGCCTTGGGGAAGGCAGGGAGCCGGGGAACATGGCGCAGAGGGTGCCCTGGTCCATGTGGCGCTGTTTTTTCTACCCACAGGCGCTGGGGCTGCGGTGTGCCGGTGGTTCGTTGCCTTAGTCGGGGCGAGGCAAGGAGGAAAGGAGGAGAGGGAGAGCGAGAGAGGTAGGTTGCCATCATTGGGCCCATCGGATAAAGGCAGTGATTCTCAGCTGGAAGACGTAGGGACTTCGACTCCCATCATTCCCCAGCCTGTATGGCTGCCTGGGCGATTCTGGGAGTTGAAGGCCAGACAACAATCTTCAGGACCCCCTCCCATCCCCGTTCCCCAGGGTGGGGAATTCTGGGAGTTGAAGGCCAGACATCTTCCAAGTTGCCAAGGTTGAGAAACCGCTGGGATAAGGAATAAGCCACAGCCCTTTCAGGCTGAGGGGTGGGGGAAGTGGGTTAGAAATCTGCTGAAAGGCCTTGTGTTAAATGGGATGGAATTTCAGAATAACTGAATAACAAAGAGTTGGAAGAGGCCTTGGAGGTCTCCCTAGTCCAGGGGTCGGCAACCTCGGCTCTTTTATGACTCGTGGAATTCAACTCCCAGAATTCCTGAGCCAGCTATGCTGGCTCAGGAATTCTGGGAGTTGAAGTCCACGAGTCATAAAAGAGCCGAGGTTGCCAACCCCTGCCCTAGTCCAACCCTCTGCTCAGACTTGCAATAATGGAATTGGAATGTTCTTTTTATTGGCCAAGTGTGATCGGACACACAAGGAAAACCCGGCCTAAACTAAACTAAAGGAGACCCTGAATCGGTGCTTCTCAACCTTGACTTTTTTTAAGGGGAATGGGCTTCAACTCCCAGAATTCCCCAGCCATCTATGCTGGCTGGGAAATTCTGGCTGGGAGTTGGAAGTCCAATCATCTTAAAAGTCACTAAGGTTGAGTCACTGCCCTAGACCATTTCAGACAAAAGGTTGCTTAGTATAGCCTTGCCTTGATTTATTCCTTGGCCTGGCCCTTGCTTGGGGTCTTCCTTTGCAGGTTTGTTTAATAGAGCTGATTTCCAGATGAATTATTCCCTGATAAAGCTTCCTCGAGGAAAAAACATTTCTACCTCAAGGGGGGAAAAAACCCCCATAGTTCAGTTGCCTTTTGAAAAATGCACCTTTGAGACAACCATGACCTGGATGACTGAGAATCTTCGTAGACGTTTATTTTCGGTGAATTTGAGATCTTAGCAGGGCGAAATTGCCCTGATTTATGCTGTGCTTATGCCCAGAAGAGTGGTCACCTGCCATCTTTGCAGGCCCTGTGAAACTCTATTTATGTCATTTTTGTTTTTGAATTGGATAATGAGCGAATTAGACTCTTCAGTAAACATGGAATAAGAGAGTCTAAAGGCATGGAGGTGGCTTAGAGCAGGAAAATGAAATTGGTTTCAAGCCTGTTTTTAGAAATCTAGAAGCCTGTGTCTTGTTAGAAAAGGCTTGTGGTAAGAGATTATCTGGCTTTGCATGTGTGACTTCTTCAAACAAAGCCTAGTAAACAAGGAAGTTGTGTGGATATGCTGTAGTGCAGATCCTTCATAATAATAATAAAAGCAGTGGGTTTGGGTGAGTGTGTTATTATACTATGGGATTACAAAATCTATTTTTGTTTTCAGATTTCAAAAAGGATTCTTAACTGCCACTTGGAACAAAAAGATCTTGGGAAAGGGAGGTAGCAAGGTGAAATTTTAATAACAATTGGAGGTTTAGGAAGTTCCAGCTTTTTTTCCCCCCCAAAAGTGAATGTTGGGAATATTTCTGATCTATTGGATCTCAAGGCTGTTAAATGTGTTTTGAGAGTGCACTTACTTGCTTTTATTCACAGATCCTAAAATTTGGCAGTGTGGAATTTTGCAAAGTTATAGAATAACCATGAGTGTTGGCAGTGTGGAAATAGGGAGAGAACCTTCTTTGCGTGTTTGTGAGTTTTAAGTAAATAAATCTGAATGTAATGTCCTCTTTGCATAAGGCTCTTATGGGTACCTTGGCATTTCAAAAGGCTTCTTGTGTCTGTGAGCAGCCTTACTCTGTGCAAAGAGCTACAGTTGGCTGATTTCAGCAATCTGCATAGTATTTTTGTTAAGTTTTCCACAATTTGCATGACTTAAACTAGGAACCATCAATGGTGAACCTTTCTGCTTATGAGCCTGTAAGTTAAAAATTTTTGTGTTCCCCACGCCTGCTGGTTGGAAAATTTTAAAACTCATTTGTACTGTTTGCTTTTCCAGTAGAATGTTACAGTGTGTGCTTCCAGAGCTCTAGTTGTTTAAAAAAAAACTAGGGCAATATATGTTCTTTATTGCTAGATATTGTCAGGGTTGTTTTTGTTTTTTGGCTTGGTTAAATTGTTAGGAAATGAAAAGGGGTTATTTGGTTGAATTTCCCACTTACATTCCAGTAAATTTCCTTTTATTTTGGAATAAGTAGTAACTCAAGTCCTTTCCTGGGTAACAACAGAGTGCAAAAAACATCAGAGTAGATGTATAGTTGCTGATAACTTCTAAAGCAGTTCCATTACAGTTATGCTGATATATTCTTACTTTAGAAATAAGGATGAACAGTCTTGGGACTTTGCTGGAAGGAAGAATATAAAGGGTTTGCCCCTGGAAATTCAGATAAGCTTTTTAGAAACTTACATGTGCTTATATAGAGCAACTTGCAAATGATAGCTAGCTCCTTTATCGAAGATCGTGTCTGTAAGGATTACTGGTAGGTGGGTGGCTTGGCTCTCTTTCGGAAAGAAAAATTCAAGGAAAGCAAGGCAGGAGGAGAGAGAACTAGACATGCATTGGCAGCTGAAATTTAACGGTGCCTATGATGAATTTATGAGTATAGTCAAGGCTATGGTCTTCCCAGTTGCAATGTATGGCTGTGAAAGTTGGACCATAAGAAAGGTTGAGCACCAAAGAATTGAGGCCTTTGAACTATGGTGCTGGAGAAGACTCCTGCGAGTCCCTTGGACTGCAAGGCGATCAAACCGGTCAGTCCTAGAGGAGATCAACCCTGACTGCTCTTTAGAAGGCCAGATCCTGAAGTTGAAACTCAAATACTTTGGCCACCTAATGAGAAGGAAGGACTCACTGGAGAAGAGCCTAATGCTGGGAAAGGTTGAGGGCAAGAGAAGAAGGGGACGACAGAGAATGAGGTGGCTGGATGGAGTCACTGAAGCAGTAGGCGTGAGCCTAAATGGACTCCAGAAAATGGTAGAGGACAGGAAGGCCTGGAGGAACGTTGTCCATAGGGTCGCGATGGGTCGGACACGACTTCGCAACTAACAACAACAACAAATGTTGAAAAGGTTCCGCGAAAGACGCGGAAATAAACGGACCGATTCCTTCTGCTGACAACATTTTGGAGCAGCGGTTTTCAACCTGTGGGCCACCAGGCCGTCACAGGAGGTCCACGGAGGCTTGAAGAAATGTGACAATTTAAATCTTAAGTCTTTGGGGCGGGGTCCGTGGCCACAAAAGCAATTTAAAGGGGGGGTCCATGGTGAAGAAAAGATTGAGAACTGCTGTTTTGGAGAATGCCTCCCCCTCCCCCCCCTTAAACTTGTTTCAGGAAGGTATTTTAAATGCCTTGTTCTGTTCTTCTAATATGAGCCTCGCTTTAGTGCTCTGGTACTTAAGGCTCACGGTACAACTTCGATTTCTCATCCTCAGCTACTAAAAAGCTAGCAGCGGGAGGATAGAAAAAGTTTAAGAAAGGGCCAGAATTGTTGTGAAATCTTCCTGGGAGTGAAAAGAGGATAGTTTTGCTCCTGTTTCGGGTTGGTGAAACCCGTTACGTTTATGCCACTGGTGATCCTGCGGGTTGTAAACGTTTACAACTAGGATTGAGCCAAATGGGACAACTCTAAAAGGTAAAGGTTTCCCCGCACGTGCGTGCTAGTCGGTTCCGACTCTAGGGGCCGATGCTCATCTCAGTTTCAAAGCCAAAGATCCAGCACTTGTCCGAGGACGTCTCCACGGTCACGTGGCCAGCATGACTAGACGCCAAAGGCGCACGGAACGCTGTTACCTTCCCACCGGAGTGGTCCCTATTTTTCTACTTGCATTTTTTACGTGCTTTCGAACTGCTAGGTTGGCAGAAGCTGGGACGAGTAACAGGTGCTCACTCTGCTACGCGGCACTCGGGATTCGACCCGCCAAACTGCCGACCTTCTGATCGACAAGCTCAGCGTCCTAACCCACTGAGCCACCGCGTCCCTTGGGGCAACTCTAGAATTTTCCGTTTTGCCCACAGGATGGCAAGGTCCAGAAGGGCTGCGTAGCATTCCCAATTTTTCTCAGAATTTGTGGATTCCTAGCTCCCAGAATTGGTGGGAGTTGAAGGCTAGGGCATGCTGAGAATTGAAATCCACGTATCTCCGAAAAGTTGCTAAAATTGAGAAATGCTGCATTCCCAAATCGTCAAGCTTTGCAAGCTCTACTTAGATTCCAAAGTTCTGTGAAAGTAACTGCATGTTTGACTAAAGTTATGGGCGCCTGAAGTGTTATTGCAGGATATTGTGTTTCTCCCCCCCCCCAGCCAAAAAGCTGGGATTCATTTTTTTTTTTCTTTCCCCTCCTCCTTCTCCCTTTCTCATCTCTCTTTCCTTCCTTCCTTTCTTTCTTTCTTTCTTTCTTTCTTTCTTTCTTTCTTTCTTTCTTTCTTTCTTTTTCTTTCTCCTTTTTCTCTTTCCTTCTTTTAAACATGTTTATAAAATGCCTCTTTTTCTCTCTCTTTAAGTTAACACTTCATGCTTGAAAATAGATGAATATTTGATTGCAGTATTGTGGCAAACCATTTGAACCAGAATTGTAAAACTCATTTACAAATCAACTTTTAAAAAAAAGAATGATAATGTGGCTTTTAGGATTTCTTAGCTACTGATAGATAGCACAGATTTTTTTCCTACTCTTTCCCTTCATCTTTCCATCCAAACATTTTCTAGGACTTTCTTCTCCAGTCTGTTGATTTTAAAAAAAAACTGGATTTGAATGCCGATCTGGCCATCTCCTTCAGAAGCAAGTTATGCTCGCAAAATACTTTTAAGTTATAGTTCTACCTTAACCCAGTGGAGAAACAAACATTTGAATGAAATAGAGCTGGAAGGGACCCTGGAGGTCTTCTAGTCCAGCCCCCTGCTCAAGCAGGAGAACCTTTACCATCTCAGACAAGGGACTGTCCCAGCCTCTTCTTAAAAATCTCCAGCGATGGAGCGCCCATGATTTCTGGCGGCAAGCTGTTCCACTGGTTTAATTGTCCTTGCTGTCGGGAAGTTTCTCCTTAATTCCAGGTTGCTTCTTCTTCTCTCTGGTCGAGTTTCCATTTGCTCGTCCTTGACAATCTGAGGGGTTTTGAAATAGGAGGTCTCTTAGGATGGCCTGGAGTACAGATATGTCTGTGAGCAAAGCAGAGAAAATAGAAGCAAAGGCCAATTGTTATAAATTACGGTTTCCTTTATGTAAAAAGTTGATGGATAATTAATTTGAAAGCGGGGGTGGGTGGGTGGGGGGGTGGGGGTTGTTCTTTGCTGGATACGCTATCCAGAGGATTCCAGAAAGGGGTTTTTAGAGCACAATTCCATTCCAGAGTGTAGAACTTTTTTGTCTCCAGGCAACTTATATGGCCCCAGCTCCTGTTCTATATTCCACTTCTCAGAGCCATTCTGGCCTCCCCTTCTTCTTCCAGGCTGTGACCAGCTCCTTTGCCTGCTAGACCCGCTTCTCCACCAGCGGCTCCTGTGCCTCTGGGTGGTGGGGAGCCCACCCATTTGGGCCAGCCATGGATCCGGCGTTCCCCCATCCATCCCGGGATCCTGTGAGTATCCAGCCTTCTTTCCCTTTCGTTTGGAGAAGATGGCATGGTGGGTTAGGGTTATTAGCCTCTGACCTTCTTGTTTCTTAACTCTTCTCATTCATAGACCCAAGAAGATGGCATGGCCTCAGACGACTTTGACATCGTGATAGAGGCTATGTTGGAGGCCCCGTACAAGAAAGAGGAGGTGAGGAACGAGAGATTACAAATCAGAAAGGTGCTCAACCTGTGGGAAAGTATTACTACTACTTTGTATTTTGCCAGGGATCCAGAGATAAGTTCATAGCAGTTTGCCGCAGCCAGCCGCTGCTTTTGTGTTTGCTTCTGGCTATGCCGACTCCCATGAATTGTGGGGGAGGGGGGGAACTGTGGGGAAAACGAAAGTAAGGGCTGTATCTCTTGGAGATGCTGCCTCAAGGCCACCCAGCTGGAAGAAGCAGGGGGACCGCATACCAAACTGCGCTTGGACTGTTAGGAAAACATCATGCCTGAACCTAATGGGTTACAACACTGGGGGAGGAGCAATGAGAGATAGTTAAGGGACGGAAAAAGTAGAACTTAGGGATTTGGGGGCACGGTCTTGGCTTTGCAATACTCCAATCCACTTGACCTCTAATACAGAGGTCCCCAACCTTTCGGGCACCAGGGACCGGTTCCGTGGAGAGAGGTTTTTCCCACGTGGTTTTGTGTGCTGGCGGCATCCCGCAGATGGGGCTTTGTTTGTGCGGCCCGGTTGCTGGCATGCCGCAGCCCGGTACCGATCCACAGGCCAGGGGTTGGGGGACCCCCTGCTCTAATAAAACTATACCTTTCTCAACAAACGGAGTCAAGGATCATTTCTGTTTAGAGGTGGTAAGTTGTGGCAGGTCTGACACCCATGTAATTCAAGATGGTTTTCAAAATATTGGTCAGTGTCCTTTCTTAGCAGAAAAAGAAAAGGTATAGAAAGGTATGTCAGGAATTTGTATAAAGTTAAAATAAGGTGGCTGGCTGTCCCTTTTCTGCTGAATTAAGCCTCCAGTAGGTGTTCCTAGGCGTAGCTTATGCCTCCTAGACCAGGGCTTTTCAACCTTTTCACCCACTGGACCACTTTTAGGATATGGCAACATCCGAGTACCACCAGTTGCCTAGCAAGGTGTCAAAAACTTGATGACCCCCCCCAAAAAAGGAAAAAAGTGATGAAGTACAGGTAGTCCTCAATTTACAACAGTTTCGCTTAGTGACTGAAGTTACAATGGCACTGAAAAAAGTGCCTCCCAAGCCACAGCCGAGCAAGACACCTGCCTGCCCGCCCGGCGGCGCTCTTCCTCATGTCCGAGGTTTTCATTGTTGTGAGCAATTTTCTTGAGGATTGGCAGTGGGGGTGGGGTGGCGGGTGTTTGGTTTTTATTCCTCCCCCCCATCTGCTGGATGGTTGCAGCAGGTTTTGGTCACTTCACATGACCCTGGGACACTGTGACCGTCATAAATATGAATCAGTTGCCAAGCATCTGAATGTAAATCACAAGACCCTGGAGATGCTGCAACATTCCAGCTGATTGGCGCTTCTTCTGGGCTCAGCAGAAGCGCCGGGATCAGCGCTGAGCTCCAGCCGGAGCCTGGCGCTTCCGCTGAGCCCTGACAGCCCTGCAGCTCCAGCCGTCTCTCGCTCAGGCTTGTGCAGTGCTGCCACCGGTTCAGCTCCTTCCCATCCCCCGCTACCACTTTTCTAGGATGGTTGTGTACCACCTGCCAGGTGCCAATGTACCACAGGTGGTACCTGTACCACTGGTTGAAAAGCCCTGTCCTAGACACCCCATCTCGCCTCGAAGAAGGGCAAATCTCTCTTGGAGTCTGACACAGGATGAAGAGGAAGGCAGAGGGTGGGTGGGGATCCCACTCCCAGTGTTGCTGGTCTCCATTTACTTGGGAGTCCGTCTTACGACCGCAGTTGAGCCCCCACCTTTCTGTGGCTAAGCAAAACGGTTGTTAAGTGAGTTTTGCTCCATTTGACAACAATCTGGCTTCCCCGTTTGACTTGGCTGGTCAGAAGGTCACAAAAGGACTCCAATGACCCTGGGCTGCAGCTGTCACGAACCAGTCGCCAACATTTTGATCACATGGCCACGGGAATGCCGTGGCAGATATAAGTGTGAAACACGATCAAAACTCACTTTTGGGGTGCTGTTGTGACTTTGAATGGTCACTAAGTGAATGCTTGTAAGTTGAGGGCTACCCGGAATGGAAACATAAGTGTCCCCTTTTTTCATTGTTCGCCGCTTGCGCCAGCCTCATTCTCGCAGTCCCTGTAACTATTTAGTCCCGAGTCTGTGTTGTGCAGAATATTGTGTTTTAAAGATGATCATCACTCCAGTCTCAAATGACGTTTCAATCTGTGTTAATCCAGCTCTAAACTCTTATATGTTAATATTTATTGGAGACAGTCTCTCAGCTGTCCTCCTCGTTCTCTGCATTCTCAGTAACGAAAAATGCAAACGTTGAGAGGTGACGTGGGGTGTGTGATGTCTTTAGTTGGGCCAAAGTGACTGGATAGTTCAATCTTTTTTTTTTTGCTTCTAAAAATTAGGACTGAAATTCTAAGGAACACATGAAAAAATGGAGGATGCCCTTTGGAGGTTAGAGTTCAGGATTCCGCCCTCCGCATTTGCAAATGACAGTTGAAGCCTGCTGATTAGCATTCTCTCTCGGGGGTCACTTTGCACCTCTAGCTAGCAAAAAATCAGGCTGTGGGTTGATACAGGTTTTAAGTGCAAAAAGGGGATCGTCTTTCCGTGCCTGCCTCCTCTTGGTGCCTCTTTCCTGCTGAATCCACTCTTGTATTTGTTCCAGGCCCAGCCAGGACCCTCAAAGCCACCAGCTGACCCCCCCACAGCCCAGGTAATGTCCAAAAACGGACGGGGTGGAGATATGAGAGGGAGCTGGAGGACTACACTCTATAACTGTGGTGGCGAACCTATGGCACAGTTGGCACGCAGAGCCCGCTCTGTGGGCACGTGCGCCATCGCCCCAGTCTTAGGCCTTCAGCTGGGTTTTATAAAAAAATTTCGCTTTAGGTCTCTGCCGCTGTGTGCAAAAAAAAAAAAGAGGTTCAATCAATTTCAACTTCTCACGGGGAAAAAAAAAGTCTTGCAAAGTTGGAATTGATTGATTGAACTTTTTAGTCCCACCTAGTCTGCCGTTACCACCACAGCCAGGCCCACCGGGCACCCGACGATACATAATTGGGTTTTTGGATTGTAGTTTGGGCACTCGGTCTCTAAAAGGTTCGCCATCACTGCTCTATAAACTCCTTTCTCCCTTAGCCTTCGCAGGAGGAGCAAGGAAAAGAAACGAAGAAGGACAGCGCCCCCAGCAGCAGCAACGGGGAAAGCAGCAGGTGAGCTGCAGAGGCTTTGCGGATCCCCCTTTGCTTCTCCCTCCTTCCCTCCCTGTGTCGGAGTGACTCTCATTGCTGCCTTGCTTCCTCCCTCACAGCAAAAAGAAGAAGAGTAGGAGTCGTAGCAAGAGCCGAGACCACAGACACAGGTAGGGATGGTCCTAGAGAGAGATCACAGAGGAAGTGGGCAGGCCCAGGCTGGGGTTGGTGCAGAAGCAGAGGTGTGTGTGTGTGTGTGTGTGTGTGTGTGTGTGTGTGTGTGTGTGTTTCCCCACGTAGGGAAGCTGGCACAGGGCCTTTGAAAAGTGGGGTGGGATGGGGGATCATGGCATGTCAGCTGCCACCTTAACGCTTGTTTGTTGCTTTGCCACGAACTCTGGGGATGGGTGATGCTTAGGGGAAAGCGAAAGTAATAGCTGTATGTCCCTGAGATGCTGCCTCAAGGTCACCCGGCTGGGAGAAGAAAGCAGCTGCATGCCACAGCCTACGCTTGAACTCACCTTTCTGAAAACCTCTTGCTTAAATCTGATTGGTCATTTGGGGGTGGGGGGGTGTGAGCGATGGGAGGCAGTTAAAGGAGGGAAAAGTTGAATTTAGGGATTTTGGCAGGTGACTCTCAGGTCCGGCTATATGCATTGCTGCGATACGCTTTCTAATGAAAGTTACATCTTCTGAACAAATGTTTAGAGGTTTTAAGTGCTGGCAGGTCTCACGTGGAAGGTGAGGAGTCAAAAGAAAGGCAGGTTATTTCGGTGTTGCTTGCAGGTAGTCCTCAATTTACGACTGGTTGCTTAGCAACTATTTGAAGTTACAACAAACCTGCAAAAATTTAAGACCTAGATTCGAAATTCCAAACTTTTTGGACGGGGGGCCCTCTGCAGTCACACGACTAAGCTTCCAGCACTTTCAAACACAGCCTCGTTCATGGCTGTGTGTAGTGTCCCACGGTCAGCAGGGATGAGGATTGCAGGCTGACTCTGACCACTGCCAGCAGTTCGATCCTGACCGGCTCAAGGTTGAATCAGCCTTCCACCCTTCTGAGGTCGGTAAAATGAGGACCCAGATTGTTGGGGGCAATAGGCTGAGTCTGTAAACAGCTCAGAGAGCGCTGTAAAGCACTGTGAAGCGGTATATAAGTCTTCAGGGCTACCGCTATTGGCATTCTGATTTTTTGGCAAAACCATGCCCTTAGAGAACCCTATTACTGCTGCTCCTGCTAAAAAAAAATAAAAAAATAAAATCTGGTTGCTCACATGATCACTTTGCAACCCCTTGTGACATGGCAGCTGTAATTTGCAGCCTCCCATCTAGTGGTGGGATTCACATACGTGAACAACCGGTTCTTTTGTGGATGCCGCTTCTGGAAGTCCATTCCGGGCCTGGGCAACAAAAAAATTAGCTACCAGTTCTGCTAAAGTAGTGCGAACCAGCTGAACCGCTGGTTGTATGTTGCTTTTTTTTTTTTTACCATTGTTGCTGCGGCTGTTGATTTGAAAACTCCCGTAAATAAATGGAGAGACTGTCGGGATCTTTCCAGAGTTTGTGGTTGGTCAAAGGGCTGTTCCGCTTTTGAGGCTTTCCGATTTTTTTTTTCCTCCTGCTGGGCTAAATAGAGAATTGGTTCCCTCAGCAATCCAGTTACAGGGGAAAATAGCAAAAGACACACACACACACACACACACACACACACACACACGATGCGCAAATCGGATATGCTTGTCTTCCTAGCCGTAGTCGGGACCGAGACCGTCATCGCAGACGCAGCCGAGATCGCCGCAGCCGTCACCGGAGCAGAAGCCGCCATCGGAGCCGCAGTCGGGATCGTAGGCGGGCCAGCCGATCTCGGAGCCGAGAGCGCCGACGGGAGGAAAGAGTCCGCTACCGCAGCCCACCTCCCCCCGGGTAAGCCATCCAAAAGCTCGGCCGAGACCATAGTGTGGTTCTCCCAAAACTGAAAGAATGAAAGCTCAGTTTTACTACGAAGAATGGTTGAAGTAACTGGGTAGGCCTGGTCTAACCTTTCTGAAAACCTCTTGCTTAAATCTGGATAACCTGTTCTTTGGAATTCCTTATCTGGCTGATCCGAAGCCATTTTAAAGGATCCATTTTTCGAAAAGGGCCGAAACGTCTTTACCACAGCCAGTACTGTTGATGGGACAGAACAAATTGTTTTGTTTCTAAGGATTACACAGGTAGTCCTTGACTTACGATGAAGACCAGGTTCAAAGTTCTGGCGGTCGGGCTTCCTCTGCAGTCACGTGACTGAACTCGGGGCATTTGGCAACACGGCCAGATTTACAGTCGTTGGCAGCACCCTGTGGTCACCCGACCATGTTTTACAACAGTTTTGCCGAAAACTGGCATTTCCAGTTTTTGGCAAACCACCCCCACCCCCCGCATCCATAGCAAAGCCTCGATTTGCTTAATGACCGCTGCAAAAAACAACGTAAAACCGAGACAGTCATTTAACCAACCTGTTTTTTAACAACCATTATGTCATATGACTGTAATGGGCAGGCTGTAATGCGATGATGAGCAAGGCAAATTGTGCTGCGTCACCCGTGCTGCGATTGTGGGGCCGCTGCTGAAGGTTGCGATCTGGGCTTGTGTTGTGTTTCTCTGCAGGCGACGGTTTGGACACAGCAAGAGTCCCTTGTTCAGAGAGAAAAGCCCCCTCCGGTGAGTAGCGCAACTAGGGAGTAACTGAGAGGACTCGTCACGTGCCACGTCTCTTTTCCCGGGCATCCGTTCCGTGTCTGGATCACCCCTCTTGTCTCCAACAGGGAACCCCTGGGCAGCTTGAGCCCCGAAGAGCGTGATGCCCGCACCGTGTTCTGCATGCAACTGGCTGCCCGTATCCGCCCTCGAGACCTTGAGGATTTTTTCTCTGCTGTTGGCAAGGTCAGGTCCCCTTCCCTTCTTACTTGGCCCCAAGCAAGGGCTTCTGGCCCATTCTGGTGCTTACTTCCCACCAACCTAGTTAGCACAGTCCATGATTGCAGTTAAGCGGAGTAGTAGATACCTCAGTCTCTGGTTTTATCCCTGATTTGGCTAGTGGTTAAGGCACTGGCTTAGGAACCTGGAGACCGTGACTTCTACCGTGTTTCTCTGAAAGTAAGGCCTACACCAACAATAAGCCCTAGCTTGATTTTGGGGGGGTGGGCCTAATATAAGCCCTAGTTTTGGGGCGAGGCACACACCTAAAAATCAAGCTAGGGCAGGGATGGGGGTGTGGAGCTGCCCCACCCGCCCCGCACCCACTTACGTTGGAGCCAGGCCTCTCCTCACTAGCCCACTTCTTCTAAGGCCTCTTCTGCAGCCAGGCCTGCATTTCTCAGTCCCGGGGCTTTCCGGAAGGCCTGTGCAGCCAAGAACCGAGCTATGGGTTCAATCCATAGCTTGGTTCTGCAAGACCTCAGCCGAGCACCAAGCTATGGATTGGATCCATAGCTCGGTACTCGGCTGCTTAGGCCTGTAAAACGCAGGCCTGAATGCAGCTGCACAACTTTGGCCCCAGAAGAAGTGGACCGGCTGGGTGGGGCTGTTGGTGCCGGAGGTGAGGTAAGGCCTACCCTGAAAATAATACCTGGTGCCTCTTTTGGAGGCAAAAAAAATAAAATAAGACCCAGTCTTATATTCGGGGAAACACAGTAGTTCCATCTTAGACACAAAAACTGGGTGTGTCTGGTTGAATCACCAGGAGACAGTGAATTCTAGTCCCACCTTAGGCAGGAAAGCCAGCAGGTTGACTTTGGACCAATCACACACACTCAACCTAATCCATCGCATAAGGTTGTTTTTGTGGGAAGAAATAATGCCTGCGTTCTCTGCCTTAAGTTATTTATAAAAAGAATAAAGCTGAGGTAAAACATCTAATAAATAAAAAGAACAAAGGAGACCCAAGCACAAAATGTTTGGCACCTAGGACTCTTCCGGTAATGTTCTCCTGAACTGTCACTTTGGCCAGGTGCGTGACGTACGGATCATCTCTGACCGAAATTCCCGCCGCTCGAAAGGCATCGCTTACGTCGAGTTTTGTGAGATACAGTCGGTGCCGCTGGCCATCGGGCTGACGGGGCAACGCCTCCTGGGCGTGCCCATTATCGTTCAGGCTTCCCAGGTTTGAAACATTTTATTTTTTTAAAAAAATTTAAAATCTGCGGTAGGGGTCTTCAAACTTGGCCCTTTTAGGACTTGTGGACTTCAACTCCCAGAATTCCTCAGCCAACGTGCCTGGCTGAGGAAATCTGGGAGTTGAAGTCCACAAGCAGGGGCCTTCAAACTTGGCCCTTTTAGGACGTGTGGACTTCAACTCCCAGAATTTCTCTGCCAGGCATGTTGGCTGAGGAATTCTGGGAGTTGAAGTCCACAAGCAAGGGCCTTCAAACTTGGCCCTTTTATGACTTGTGGAGTTCAACTTCCAGAATTCCTCAGCCAGGCGTGCAAAGAAATGAAGGAAGGAAGGGCAGAAGACAGGAATGCGATTTTTTAAATGCACATTAAAAATAATAATACAGGTGGGATAGAAAGTACGATTTGTGGGATTGCGAACAGAGCAAGCCAAAGGGAAGACGGAATCTCCCATGATTAGGTTGAGCAGAGTCAGGAATCCTTAATTTTTATTTATTTATTTTTTTTAACAACGCTTAATCTCCGTGGCTCTTTTCTGCCTGCTGTTCACCCGCACACAAAACAGGTGTCAAAAACCTTCAAACTGCGGCCGTCTTCACTACGTTTTTTTCGTTTGCCTACAGCAACGGGAAGGGGGAGATGCTTGCTTCTGGTTTAGTCATAACAATAACTTTCCTGTGGGAACCAAGGTCAAGCTGTCTACATTTTGGCGGGCTGGAGCTGGCGCATTGGTTAGAAAGCCCTGCCAAAGTAGTTAATTGGGGATTGTGATTTATGACATTTATGAATTTGTCCCCCAGTCTAGGCAACTGGACTTTTTGTTTTTTTTTCCTTTGAAGCCCTTTCACTTCTCATCCACGGAGCTTCCCCGGTTCATCTTGCATTGCTGAAGAACTGAAGAAGCATCTCGGATGAGAAGCGAAACGTCTTCACAAAGAAAAAGAGGGTCCAGTTGTCTTTTTTGAAAAAGCATCTTTGGGACAACCATGACTCAAACTTGGCAACTTTATGACTTGTGGACCTCCACTCCCAGAATTCCGGCTGGCTGAGGAATTCTGGGAGTTGAAGTCCACGAGTCTTTAAAAGTTGCCAAGTTTGAAGACCCTTCCCTAAATATTCATGGGCCCTGCAAATGGAATTTGTTCTCTCATTGTTTTTGGCCAGACGTGGGGTTGCAGGTAGTCCTCGATTCACGACCGCAGTCGAGCCCAACGTTTATTTACGTCGCTATGTGAAACATTTGTTAAATGAGTCTTGCCTCAGTTTTTTACGACCTCCCTTGCTCCAGTTGTTAAGCGAGCCGCTGCAGTTGGTAAATTTAGTTAACACGGTTCAGGGAATCTGGCTTTTCCCCCGTTGACTTTTGCTTGTCAGAAGGGTGGCGGAAAGCGATCCCACGACTCGGGGACACCGCCACCACCACCACCGTCATAAATACGAACCCGTCGGCGAGCCTCTGAATTTCTGATCACGCGGCCGCAGGCATGCGGCCATGTTCTAAGCACGAGAAACGGCCTCTTCCCCCCCTCGTGACGTCGTAACTTCGGGTGCTAAATGAAAACCGTTGCAAATCGAGGACTACCTTTAAAAAATAAACAATGGGTTATTCCTGGCTGTTTTTGACACCCACACCCCTCCCAATTTGTGACCTTAGGCGGAGAAGAACAGGCTGGCAGCCATGGCTAACAACCTTCAGAAAGGCAGCGGGGGTCCCATGCGGCTCTACGTCGGTTCTCTTCACTGCAACATCACCAAAGAGATGCTGCGGGGGATCTTTGAGCCCTTTGGCAAGGTAGGGTCGGAGGAGGACACAGAAAAGGGTGTGTGGGGTGCGTGTGTGTATTTGTGTTGATCCTGAAGCCCCAAGGGCACGGCCTTGGCTTTATAACTGGGGCCGCCACCTCTTCTCCTCCGCAGATTGACAGCATTGTGCTAATGCGGGACCAGGATACTGGACAGTCCAAAGGCTACGGCTTCATCACCGTAAGTTGGGGGTGGATTTTCTCCGCACGGGGCAGAGCGGAAATTGGCCTCGGCTCTTCTTTACCAAGACACAGGCACCTGCAACGTAACAGAATCACAGAGTTGGAAGGGACCTTGGAGGTCTTCTAGTCCAACCCCCCCCTCCTCCCACTCAGGATTCCATTTGAGACAAGTGGCTGTCCAGTCTCTTCTTAAAAACTGTCCAGTGTTGGAACATTCACAACTTCTGGAGGCAGGTGGTTCCACTGGTTAATTGTTCTAACTGTCAGAAAATTTCTCCTTAGTTCTAGGTTGCTTCTCTCCTTGATTAGTTTCCATCCGTTGCCTTCAGGCGCTTTCGAGAATAGCTTGACTCCCTCTTCTTTGGGGCAGCCCCTGAGATACTGGACCACTGCTATCGTGTCCCCCCTCGTCCTTCTCTTCATTAAACTAGACATACCCAATTTCAGCAACCGTTCCCTATATGTTTTAGCCTCTCAAGTCCCCTAATCATCTTAGATGCTCTTCCCAGAGTCTCAGCATCTTTTTTACGCTGTGGTGACCAAAACTGGACGCAGTACATGTGTAAAAGGTTTACAGTTGAATAAAAATAATAGAATAACAAGAAACCCTAGACCATTTCAGACAAATGGTTGTCTAATCTCTTCTTAAAAACCTCCAGTGTTGGAGCACCCATAACTTCTGGAGGCAGGTGGTTCCACTGGTTAATAGTTCTCACCGTTAGGAAATTTCTCCTCGGTTCCAGGTTGCTTCTCTCCTTGATTAGTTTCCATCCGTTGCTTCTTGTCCTGCCTTCGGGTGCTGTGGAGAATA
Organism: Vipera berus; assembly: GCF_964194415.1. NCBI lineage: Eukaryota > Metazoa > Chordata > Lepidosauria > Squamata > Viperidae > Vipera > Vipera berus. The sequence goes on along the minus strand of NC_138210.1, from coordinate 72,005,254 downwards.
GGTTGCCCCCCCCCCATTTCTGGCAGCCCCTCAAATATTGGAAGCCCGTTATCATGCTCCTTTCTCCAGTTTGCAGAAGCAGAATGTGCCCGCCGTGCCCTGGAACAGCTGAACGGTTTCGAGTTGGCTGGACGGCCCATGCGGGTCGGACAGGTCACCGAACGGCTGGACGGCACCACCGACATCACTTTTCCTGATGGGGCTGATGAGCCTGACCGGTCAGCTCTGAACTTGGGGACCACCGGCTCCCAGCTGCAACTAATGGCAAAACTGGCCGAAGGTGAGGCACCCTGGTTGAAATTTGGAGGCCGGGGGATGGATTCGGTTTACATTTGGGAAGGCCCAGTAGCAATGGGGTTACCGTATTTTTCGGACCATAAGACGCACCTGACCATAAGACGCACCTTGTTTCTAGAGCAGGAAAACAAGAAAAAAACTATTCTGAACCAAATAGTACCGGTATACTAGGGAGGAAGGAGGGGAGAGAGAGAGAAGGAAGGAAGGAAGGAAGGAAGGAAGGAAGGAAGGAAGGAAGGAAGGAAGGAAGGAAGGAAGGAAGAAAGAAAAAGAAAGAGAAAGAAAGAAAGAAAGAGAAAGGAGGAAGGAAGGAAGAAAGAAAGGGAGGATGGAGGGAGCAAGGAAGAGAGAGAGAAGGAAGGAAGGGAGAAGGAAGAAAGAGAGAAGGAAGGAAGAAAGAAAGGGAGGGAGGGAGGAAGAAAGAGAGAAAGAAAGAAAGGGAGGTACCGGTAGTTTCTTTTCCCTGAATAGGTTTTCTAAGATGCCGAAGCAATTTCAAACAATTAGCAGTATTATCTTGCAAATGGGAAATCACTTCCAATAAACTTCGCAGAGAAACCTGCAGGGACGACTCCTCACGGCTTTGCTGGGGCAAGTCGCCTATGAGGTTTAGTTCAGCAAAAACTATTTCTTTAGCAGCGAGGTAAAAGAAAGAAAATGTGCGCGCGCAGGGAGGGGGAGGCAGTCAGAAGGCATGGCAGGCACGTCCGTATTTCCTCCCCTGCCGACCAATCACACGGGCGGGGCGGAGAATTCCACGTCTTCATTCAATCACGTCTCTCCAATGGAGCTGATGGACTGCGTTGACTGAACAGGAGACAAGTGTTTTCGCTTACCTTCGGCCCATAAGACGCACCTCGTTTTTCCACCCACTTTTGGGAGGGGAAAAGTGCGTCTTATGGTCCGAAAAATACGGTAATTCCTTTCTGGATCATAGAGGTATATTTTAGGAAGCATGTTTGGCAGAATAACGGAATTGGATTGTGTGTGTGTGTGTGTGTGTGTGATGAAGTCTGTGTGGAAGAGAAGGAGGGACAGAAAATTGCACAAAAAAGTGACGTTTGACCAATTGGCCAAACAGGGCTGTGTCTTTTTTTATTACAATTTTTATTAATTTTCCAACTTTACATCAAAATATCAAAATGTTTTAGAAAGCAACGTGGTGATTGGGTAAACAATAGTCCAGTACCAAAATCATTTGTGCCTATCTCAGGTTAGAACATCTAACATTTTCCTCTCTTGTTTCCCACAATTACTATGTCACAATCAAGTTACTACAATTCTAGTTATAGCACAGTCAGTTAAGATATTTATCAGTATATTTTTAGTTATAGTTGTTGTGTCCTGTTTTTTTAAAATTTTAGCCATTTTCAATTACAGTGCTCCAATTTAGCCTTTAAGATCCATAGTATTTAAGTTTCGGGTGACCCAAATTTCCCCTACTTCATTAAATAATAGTTGAACAGGACTGTGTCTTGATCTGGTGTGGAAGGCAACTGCATAGATCCAATCTGGGTCTGTCACCAGAACCAGAGATTTTTGTCTTTTGAGCTTTTGGACTTGTCCAAACTTTTCTCTACGGGATTATGTGTGCTTTGGGCTATTCTGATGCTTTGTATTCATGTGGTACCGTCCTACTGGTTGGTTGGTGTGTTGATGGCCAGCGATTGGCTGTTGTTTCCTTGTGCTGTCAACTCCTCGGCCCCTAAGTACTTAATAAGCTGGTGGCAAATCAGCACTCCTATTGACTGACAAGGGGCCCATTTCCCAGGCTTCAATCATTTCCCTGGCTGTTTTTGTCTCTGCTCGGCCAACAATCTCAGTAGCTGCGAAATTGTATGTCCTTGTTCACTGCAGTGTGAGGCTACCAATGAGTTCCAATCTCCCTGTCTGGCCATTCGCTCATGTTCTTGTAATCTGGCGGTTAGCTTCCTCCCCATTTGTCCTACATAAGGTGCAATCCCCCTTATCAGGTACTCAATTTTGCAGCTACTAGGATTGTTGGCCGAGCAGGGACAAAAACAGCCAGGGAAATGTTCAAATCCTGCAATATTATCCCGGGACGCCTAGATTTGCCTTCATTCAGAATGGCATCAAATAACAGTCAGCGCCAGAACGTCTCCGTGGCCTTAAAGATGGAAGCTGTAATAGTACATCTTCCCAGCCATAATTTTGGGAGGACCAAAGAGACGATGGCCCTGTGTGTGCAGGTAGTCCTCTACTTACAACAGCTCCCATAAGTCACGGCCCGAATGCTCCCTCCCCTCGGGAAGAGGGTGGTCTTTTTTCACTGCCCCGAGTGCGGCAGCCTCATTCTTCCCTCCCCAAAGGTCTTGTCTTGTGTTTGCCCCACACAGCAGGTTCTGCGATCCCACTGTCGACCACAGCAGCAGCTCAGGCTGCTTTGCAGCTGAACGGAGCGATACCTTTGGGAGCCCTGAATCCGGCTGCCCTGACAGGTAAGATTTTTAGGGGGTGGGGGGGACCCAGGAGCAATTGGGAGTGGTCCTGAGGACAGGTGACTCAGTGTGTGTCAAACGCGGCAACTTTTAAGATGGTTGGACTTCAATTCCCAAGCCAGCTGGGGGATTCTGGGAGTTGAAGCCCGCCCATCTTAAAGTTTGCCAGCTGGGGAATTCTGGGAGTTGACATCCACCCATCTTAAATGTTTGCCAGCTGGAGAATTCTGGGAGTTGAACTCCACCCATCTTAAAGTTTGTGGGCTTGGGGATTCTGGGAGTTGAAGTCCACCCATCTTAAAGTTTGCTGGCTGAGGAATTCTGGGAGTTGAAGCCCACCCATCTTAAAAGTTAGCCAGCTGGAGAATTCTGGGAGTTGAACTCCACCCATCTTAAAGTTTGTGGGCTTGGGGATTCTGGGAGTTGAAGTCCACCCATCTTAAAGTTTGCTGGCTGAGGAATTCTGGGAGTTGAAGCCCACCCATCTTAAAAGTTAGCCAACTGGAGAATTCTGGGAGTTGAACTCCACCCATCTTAAAGTTTGTGGGCTTGGGGATTCTGGGAGTTGAAGTCCACCCATCTTAAAAGTTTGCCAGCTGGGGGATTCTGGGAGTTGGACTCCACCCATCTTAAATGTTTGCCGGCTGAGGGATTCTGGGAGTTGAAGTCTCTCCACATTGTAAAGTCACCAGCTTGCGTAAACTAATCTAGTGAATGTTTCTCCAGACTGCTGCTTGGCATTACACCAAATATCTCCTTTTAGCATCTTTTTTTTTTCCTTCCCCTCCTACGGGAAATTATTCCTGGGTTCCTAACGCTTTATCTTTCTCTCACCCCTACAGCTCTTAGCCCAGCGTTGAATCTGGCTTCACAGACACTGGCCTCCCAGTGCTTCCAGCTTACAGGCCTCTTCAGTCCCCAAACAATGTAAGTCGCTAAAACAGCAACGTCTAGGGTGTGTGTGTGTGTGTGTGTGTGTGTGTGTGTGTGTGTGTGTGTGTGTTTGGCAGGAAAGAAGTCTTTGCTTGGGGGGGGGGAGGAAAGAAGATTTTTCACCTGCGTTACGTTCCAAATTTGACAATGCAGACCTTTTACAACCTAACTTTAAGATCTGTAAGTCGACCCAGGGTGGATTTTTGCCAAACGGGATACCTGAAAACTCAAGGTCTTCTCTGCCTCGTTCCCTACCCCCCCACCCCGCAAAAAAAAAATATCTGAGCCAGGCGACCCTTGAACCCCAAAGTTCCCCACGGCCCTTCGATTTTCTGTGAGCAGTTTTACAAGACAAAATGGCTTACCCGCGAAGACCTTGGTGCTCTCCGAGCTGGGTTGTTTTCTTGCAGACGTTCCGTGACCCAACTAGTTAACATCACCAGTGCTAGCAGGGAGTTGGGTTTGTGGAGTAGAGGAGGAGGAGGAACAAAAGGTGGAGGAGGAGGAGGAGGTGGCAAGGAGGAGGACCGTGGGATCCTTGGTGCTCTCTGAACCTGGTTGTTTTCTTGCAGATGTTTCATGACCCAACTAGGTAACATCATCAGTGCTAGCAGGGAGTTGGGTTTGTGGAGTATAGGAGGAGTAGGAACAAAAGGTGGAGGAGGAGGAGGAGGTGGAAAGGAGGAGGAGGACCGTGGGATCCTTAGTGCTCAATGAATTTGGTTGCTTTCTTGCAGACGTTTCATGACCCAACTAGGTAACATCACCAGTGCTAGCAGGGAGTGGGGTTTGTGGAGTAGAGGAGGAGGAACAAAAGGTGGAGGAGGAGGAGTAGGTGGAAAGGAGGAGGAGGACCGTGGGGTCCTTGGTGCTCTCTGAACTTGGCTGCTTTCTTGCAGATGTTTCATGACCCAACTAGGTAACATCACCAGTGCTAGCAGGGAGTGGGGTTTGTGGAGTAGAGGAGGAGGAGGAGGAGGAGGAACAGAAGGTGGAGGAGGAGGAGTAGGTGGAAAGGAGGAGGAGGACCGTGGGGTCCTTGGTGCTCTCTGAACTTGGCTGCTTTCTTGCAGATGTTTCATGACCCAACTAGGTAACAGTGCTAGCAGGGAGGTGGGTTTGTGGAGTAGAGGAGGAGGAGGAACAAAAGGTGGAGGAGGAGAAGGAGGTAGAAAGGAGGAGGAGGACCGTGGGATCCTTGGTGCTCACTGAACTTGGTTGCTTTCTTGCAGATGTTTCATGACCCAACTAGGTAACATCGCCAGTGCTAGCAGGGAGTTGGGTTTGTGGAGTAGAGGAGGAGGAGGAACAAAAGGTGGAGGAGGAGGAGTAGGTGGCAAGGAGGAGGACCGTGGGGTCCTTGGTGCTCTCTGAACTTGGCTGCTTTCTTGCATATGTTTCATGACCCAACTAGGTAACAGTGCTAGCAGGGAGTTGGGTTTGTGGAGTAGAGGAGGAGGAGGAACAAAAGGTGGTGGAGGAGAAGGAGGTAGAAAGGAGGAGGAGGACCGTGGGATCCTTGGTGCTCTCTGAACTTGGTTGCTTTCTTGCAGATGTTTCATGACCCAACTAGGTAACATCATCAGTGCTAGCAGGGAGTGGGGTTTGTGGAGTAGAGGAGGAGGAGGAGGAACAAAAGGTGGTGGAGGAGGAGTAGGTGGAAAGGAGGAGGAGGACCGTGGGATCCTTGGTGCTCTCTGAACCTGGTTGTTTTCTTGCAGATGTTTCATGACCCAAGTAGGTAACATCATCAGTGCTAGCAGGGAGTTGGGTTTGTGGAGTAGAGGAGGAGTAGGAACAAAAGGTGGAGGAGGAGGAGGAGGTGGAAAGGAGGAGGAGGACCGTGGGATCCTTAGTGCTCAATGAATTTGGTTGCTTTCTTGCAGACGTTTCATGACCCAACTAGGTAACATCACCAGTGCTAGCAGGGAGTGGGGTTTGTGGAGTAGAGGAGGAGGAACAAAAGGTGGAGGAGGAGGAGTAGGTGGAAAGGAGGAGGAGGACCGTGGGGTCCTTGGTGCTCTCTGAACTTGGCTGCTTTCTTGCAGATGTTTCATGACCCAACTAGGTAACAGTGCTAGCAGGGAGTTGGGTTTGTGGAGTAGAGGAGGAGTAGGAACAAAAGGAGGAGGAGGAGGAGTAGGTGGCAAGGAGGAAGACCGTGGGATCCTTAGTGCTCAATGAATTTGATTGCTTTCTTGCAGACGTTTCGTGACCCAACTAGGTAACATCATCAGTGCTAGCAGGGAGTGGGGTTTGCAGGAGGAGGACGACTGTGGGGTCCCTGGTGCACTCTGATCTTGCTTCTAGGAAGTTTCATGACCCAGCTAGCTGACATCAGTGGTAGTAGGGAGTTTGCAAAGTGGAGGACGGAGGGGGGGGGGAAATTCAGAGGTGAAGGACTCCTTGGTGCTTCTGAACTTGGCTGCTTTCTTGCAGACGTTTCATGACCCAACTAGGTAACACCATCGGTCTAGAAAGGAGTTGGGTTTGTGGAGTGGAGAAAGAGGAGGAGGAGGAGGAGGAGGAGGAGGAGGAGGAGGAGGGATGATGGGACTGCGAGGTCCTTGGTGCTCTCTTAAACCCGACTGCTGTCTTTTAGACATTTCATGACCCAACTAGGTAACGTCATCCGTCTAGCAGGGAGTGGCCTTTATTCTCGTTTTTACAGCTCGCCCTCGGCTTACAGCCACAATTGAGCCCAGGACTCAATTTCTCAATTCTCAATTTGAGAAATTTGTCGGCTGAATTTTTTGCCCCATTTTACGACTCTGCCCGCACCCGTTAAGTGAATCGCTGCAGTTGTTCAATGAGGCACACGGTTGTTAAAACGAATCCGGCTTCCCCGTTGACTTTGCTTGTCAGAAGGACGCAGAAGGGGGGAATCGCAGGATTAAACCCACCACCACCACCACCCCGGGACACCGCGGCCGTTGTAAATATGAAGCGGTCGTCAAGCATCCGAGTGTAACTCACGTGACCCAGGGGGAATGCCGCAGACGGCCGCAAGTGTGAAAAACGGCCCCAAGTCCCTCTTTTTTTCCCTCCCCCCAAGGCCGTCGTAACCTTGGTCACTAAAGGAAGCGTCGTAAGTCCGGGGACAACCGGTATCTCCTGCTGGCTTGTCCTGGGGAAGCGGTCTGAGCGACCGGCCATGCAGATTCTCCAGCGCCCAGACTCCTTCCTCGGCCCGTTAAATTCCCTCCCGGCCCTTGGAAGTTTCCCCCTCCGCCCTAGGGCGAAATCGCGAGTGGGAAACCCCAACCGCGCTGGGAGGGACCTCAGGAGGTCATCCAGTCCAGCCCCCCCTTCCCTGCTGAGTGGGGAGGCCGAGGCGTAGAGAGCAGGGAGTGGGAGAAGGACCTTGGGGAGGGAGGGACCTCGGGAGGTCATCCAGTCCAGCCCCACCCCTTCCCTGCTGAGTGGGGAGGCCGAGGCGTCGAGAGAAGGGAGTGGGAGAAGGACCTCGGGGAGGGACCTCGGGAGGTCATCCAGTCCAGCCCCCCCCTTCCCTGCTGAGTGGGGAGGCCGAGGCGTAGAGAGCAGGGAGTGGGAGAAGGACCTTGGGGAGGGACCTCGGGAGGTCATCCAGTCCAGCCCCACCCCTTCCCTGCTGAGTGGGGAGGCCGAGGCGTCGAGAGAAGGGAGTGGGAGAAGGACCTCGGGGAGGGACCTCGGGAGGTCATCCAGTCCAGCCCCCCCCTTCCCTGCTGAGTGGGGAGGCCGAGGCGTAGAGACAAGGGAGTGGGAGAAGGACCTTGGGGAGGGACCTCGGGAGGTCATCCAGTCCAGCCCCCCCCTTCCCTGCTGAGTGGGGAGGCCGAGGCGTCGAGAGAAGGGAGTGGGAGAAGGACCTCGGGGAGGGACCTCGGGAGGTCATCCAGTCCAGCCCCCCCTTCCCTGCTGAGTGGGGAGGCCGAGGCGTCGAGAGAAGGGAGTGGGAGAAGGACCTTGGGGAGGGACCTCGGGAGGTCATCCAGTCCAGCCCCACCCCTTCCCTGCTGAGTGGGGAGGCCGAGGCGTCGAGAGAAGGGAGTGGGAGAAGGACCTCGGGGAGGGACCTCGGGAGGTCATCCAGTCCAGCCCCCCCCTTCCCTGCTGAGCGGGGAGGCCGAGGCGTAGAGACAAGGGAGTGGGAGAAGGACCTTGGGGAGGGAGGGAGGGAGGGAGGGAAGGAAGGAAGGAAGGAAGGAAACGGGGCCGTGTGGAGAGGAAGATTGCTAACCTCTCTTTATTTTCCCCTTATTTTGCAGGTAAGGCCCGATCCGGTCTCTCTCCCAACCCCCCCCCCCAACTTCACCCTTCCGGCCCTTCCTCTCCCAGGGAGCTCGGAAAGGAGGGGGGGCGGAAATAATCATCTCCACACCGTTAACAGCCTCATCCGGACAACCTTTTTCTCTCTCCCCCACCCCCGAATTGGATTCCAAAGCTGGGGGACGGACTTTGAAGGAACGGATCTCTCTCTCTCTCTTTGGGGGGGGGGCGGGAGAGGAAGAAAATCCTTCTGAACACGAACTCTGATTTTATTCCGAATTTCCCTCCCGCCGAGTGCTGGGGAGGAGGAAGAAGCTTGTATTCTGAAACACCCCCCCCCCTTTCTCTCTCCCCTCCCTCCCTCCCTCCCTCCCACCCACCCTCCCCCTCCTCAAGCCGTAATTGGAGGAGGGTGCACTATCCCCCTGGGAGGAGCTCCTCCTCTCCCCCCCCCCAAGAGATGGAATTGCAGCTTCTCTTGCTTGGTGGGCTTCGGAGGGCCAGGAAGACCCTTGGCTCCATCCCTCCCTCCCCTCCCTCTTTTTCTCTCTCTCTCTCTCTTTTTCTCCTCCTCCTTCTCACCCTCTGCTCTCGGATCAGGCTGCTGGATGGCTTTGGGCGGTCCTGGCAGCCGAGACGGGATCCGTGCGTGCGTGTGTTTGTGCGCGCGCACGCACGTTGTACATAGACCGGAGAGGCGCGCAAGCCAGCGTGTGGGTGGGAGGCCCGCGCGGTGTATATCTCTTCCCCGTTTTCCCACTCCCCACCGCCCCCCCCCTCCTCGATCTGTACCCATGGGGATGTTTGGGTGTTTCCCCCCCCTTTCTCTCTCTCTCTCTCTCTCTCTCTCTCTCTCTCTCTCTCTCTCTCTCTGTCTCTCTCTCTCTCTCTCTCGACGCTCGTCTCCCCTTCTTGGTGTCTCCCCGTTCTTCTCCGGCTGCACCCCCCTGTCCGTCCCCCCCCCCGTGTCCTCGGAATCCTTCAGAGAGAAACAACCCCGTCCCCTCCTTTTCAGATTTTCAAAGGTGTATTTTGGTTTTTTTTCTTTTTTTTTTCTTTTTATCTCTTTTCGATTTTTCTGTTTTTCTTCTTCTTTTGCTTATAAATGAATAATAAAAGTCACCGAACGGAACCGTGCGTACGACTGCTTTTTTTTTTTCTTTCTTCTTTCTTTCTTTCTTTCTTTTCTTTCTTTCTTTCTTTCTTTCTTCTTTCTTTCTTTCTTTCTTTCTTTCTTTCTTTCTTTCTTTCTTTCTTTCTTCTTCTCTTCTTTCTTTCTTTCTTTCTTTCTTTCTTTCTTTCTTTCTTTCTTTCTTTCTTTCTTTCTTTCTTTCTTTCTTTCTTTCTTTCTTTCTTTCTTTCTTTCTTTCTTTCCTCCCCCCCCCAAGGAGCGGGAAAGAGTTTCTCCTGAAAAGAGAGGGGGGGAAAAACACCTTTAGGACGAGGGTAAAAGTGTTTGGAGAGGGAAGGGTTTTTCCTCGACATCCGAGAGTCCGTGCAAGAAAGGAAAGCAGTCCTCAGTTCCTTACTTTGATCAGCGTTTTCCAAATCAATCTGTCTGTCTATATCTGTGTATCTGTCCGTCTTTATATCTATCTGCCTTATCTATTTATCTCTTATCATCTGTCTTATCTATCATTTGCCTATCTGTATCTATCTATCTATATCTTATCATCTGCCTATCTGTCTCTTATCCTATCTATCATTTGCCTCTGCCTATCTGCCTCTTATCTATCATCTGCCTATCTGTCTTATCCTATCTGTCTTATCTAATCATTTGCCTCTGCCTATCTGTCTCTTAGGGACGCGGTGTGGCTCAATGGGTTAGGACGCTGAGCTTGTCGATCAGAAGGTCGGCAGTTTGGCGGGTTGAATCCCGAGTGCCGCGTAACAGAGTGAGCGCCTGTGACTCGTCCCAGCTTCTGCCAACCTAGCAGTTCGAAAGCATGTAAAAAAAAATGCAAGTAGAAAAATAGGGACCACTACGGTGGGAAGGTAGCAGCGTTCCGTGCGCCTTTGCCATCTAGTCATGCCGGCCACATGACCACGGAGACGTCCTCGGACGTCTGGCTGGCTCTTCGGCTTTGAAACGGAGATGAGCACCGGCCCCTAGAGTCGGAAACGACTAGCACACACGTGCGGGGGAACCTTTACCTTTATCTGTCTCTTATCTATCATCTGCCTATCTGTCTCTTATCCTATCTTATCTAATCATTTGCCTCTGCTTATCTGTCTCTGTATCTATCAGCTGCCTGTCTTATCCTATCTAATCATTTATTTATTTATTTTATTATATTTGTATACCGCCCTTCTCCTGAAGGACTCAGGGCGGTGAACAGAGCACATATAATAATACAGAATACAAAAATTAAAAAGAGAATTAAATACGAGCCCGAGCTAAAAACAGTAGAATAATATAAAAATCCCCAATAAAAACCCCATTTGACTGCCTATCTCTATTGGCTGCCTATCTGTCTCATCTGTCTGTCTGTCTGTCTATCTAATCTGCCCCTGCCTATCTTATCTATCATCTGCCTATCTATTGTCTGCCTATCTGTCTCTTACCTATCTAATCATTTGCCTCTGCCTATCTATCGGCTGCCTGTCTATCTGCCTATCTGTCTGTCTATCTAATCATCTGCCTCTGCCTATCTGCCTTATCTATCATCTGCCTATCTATTGTCTGCCTATCTGTCTTATCTATCTAATCATTTGCCTCTGCCTATCTGTCTCTATCCATCGTGTATCTTATCATCTGTCTATCTGTCTCTTATCCATCGATATCATGATCTGCATCTATCTGTTTCTTGTCTGTCTATATCATACCTTTTTTAGAAAATTAACTATAGCTGCCTACATGCTCACAGCAACTCTAGGAAGCCTACAAACAAAATACATAGGGGGGGGGGAAACCCACCCCACTGGTGACAACACACAAGCAAATAGCCAATTGATGGGCTCCATCCCAACCCAAGTTCCCCAGGCCCGCTGGCCAAGCCAGGTCTTCAGGGCCTTACGAAAGAGTCTCCCAAGTGGGGTTCAATCTTAATTTCTCAAGGGATGGCATTCCAAAGGGAGGGGGCCCCCACGGAGAAGGGCCCCCCCTCCTGCCAGATGTCTCTCCTTAGGGGACGGCACCCAGAACGTTGCTTGCCTCCCCGCTCTTTGTTCAACCTTATTTCATCCCAAGTTGGTTGTTTTTATTAAAATGCGTATTGTTTTAATGCATCCCTCCTTCCCTTCCCTCTCTCTTCCCCCACCCTCCAAAGTATGTTTGATTTCGGGATAGATCAGGAGAAAAAAAAATGAAGCATTCGTCCGTGCAAAATAGTTAAAAATTGTTTCTCCGTAGGGGAGATGAAAGGGGAAATTTGCTCCTTTGAAAACAACTAAGCCGATCAAAGGCCTGGAGACTTAAAATGTGAAGAACGGTTGAAGGAATCAGGAATGGCCAATCTAGAGAAAAGAAGGACTATGGGGGGGCATGATAACAGTATTCCAGTATTTGAGGGGCTGCCACAAAGAAGAGAGGCGTGAACTTAATTCTCCAAAGCACCAGAAGGCAGGACAAGAAGCAACGGATGGAAACTCATCAAGGCGAGAAGCAACCTGGAGTTAAGGAGAAACTTCCTAACAGTGAGGACAATTAACCAGTGGAACAGCTGGCCACCGGAAATCGTGGGCCCTCCATCACTGGAGGGCTTTTAATAAGAGACTAGACCAGGGGTAGGCAACCTCGGCTCTTTTATGACTCATGGACTTCAACTCCCAGAATTCCTGAGCCAGCTTGGCTGGCTCAGGAATTCTGGGAGTTGAAGTCCATGAGTCATAAAAGAGCCGAGGTTGCCTACCCCTGGACTAGACAGTCGCTTGTCTGAGATTGTATAGGTTCTCCTGCTTGAGCAGGGGGCTGGACTAGAAGACCTCCAAGGCCCCTTCCAGCTCTTATTTCATTCTATATGGAGATGAAACCATCGAGAATCTCCAGAGACAAATGGGACCAGAATTTTCTTCCCTTAAGCAAAGCGGTTATTACGGTAGATGAGTTGTGGCTGATTTTTACGATTTATTTATGATTTATTTTATTAGATTTATATACCGCCCTTTCCCGAAGGACTCGGGGCGGTTTACAAGGCATTTTAAAATCACACCAATACAAAATACAAAAGTTAAAAGACAAATAAAAAGATTAAATTATCCCTGAAAATAAAAACCCCAGTTAAAAATTCTCAGCCTGGGCCGGAGAGCTCAAAGAGCCAAGTCTTCAGGTCCCGGCGGAATGAACGCAGGTCGGCGGCAGTCCTGAGCTCCACGGGCAGCTGGTTCCACAGGGCAGGCGCACCCACAGAAAAGGCCCTCCCCCTGGGTGTTCTCCGCCGGCAATCTTTTACCGGCGGCACCATGTGAAGGAAATCATTTCAGTCGCTAAGTGAGTCGCACGGGCGTGCAGCGACTCCCACCTTCCCCCCGTTGACTTTGCTTTCGGAAATTGGGTGGGAAGGTCACAGATTTTGATCGCGCAACCACGACTAGGCCAAAAAAAAGCTCCCGTCGTAAATCACTCTACAGTGCTGGTGTAATTTGGAACGGTTGCTAAACTAACGGTCGTAAACAGAGGACCGGCTGCCGATGTTCTTTCTGGTCCCATCGCCCTGGAGGCGGCCACGTTCCTGATTCCACAGTTGGTGCGATAGATGCCACAAAAGTGTCGCTGAGACACACAAAAAAGCAATGGATTCGATGACACAGAATAACAAGACTTGGGCGGGGCCTTGGAGGTCATCTAGTCCAACCCCCTGCTCAGGCAGGAAACCCTATACCGTTCCAGACAAAGGGCTGTCCAATTTCTTCTTAAAAACATCCCGTGTTGGAGCAGCCACAACCTCTGGTGGTAAGCTGTCCCACCGGTTAATTGTTCTCACTCCCAGGAAATTTCTCCTTGGTTCCGGGTTGCTTCTCTCCTGGATTCATTTTCATCTGCTTTGAAAAACAGGTTCACACACACACACACACACCGCCTTCCTTGGGGCAGTCCCCCCAAAATATTGGAACGCTGCTTATCGTGTCACACCTAAGCCCTTCTTTTCTCTAGACTTAGACACACCCAATTCCCGCCACCGTTCTTCGTACATTTTAGTCTGTTTTGAGTCTGTTTTTGCTTGCAGACAAATTTAATTTTGGAAAGATTGCGTGTCATTGTCGCACATCTCTTCTTTTCTCTGTCTTGCCTGCTCGTGGGGAGGCTTCGGATGACTCTGGGCGCAGGTCAGGGACAATTCAGGGGGTTCCCTCATTTTGCCCCTTCTTTTTTGTGGCAGCCCCTCAAATATTGGAATATGTCACACACACACACACACACACACACACACACACACACACCAGTCCTTTTTTCCCCTCTCAACTTAGACATGCAGGTCCGTGACAATTCAGCTCCCTCACTTTGCCCAGTCTTGGGGAGGTGGTGGTGGCGGGGAAAAACCTCTGCATCATGGGGACTAGAAACCCAGGCTCCGCTTTGCCTTAAACAACCGCCCCCCCCCTTCCTTCCTTTCTCCTCCCCGTTCTGCAAGTGCCTTACCTCCCCTCCCCGATCCCCAAGGCTGAATGCTGGGCACGAGTTGCTTGGCTGGTGCTAAGAAGCAGAAGTTGGTTGCCACAGCAACGGGAAACATCCTGTCTCCCTGGCAACTCCCCAAGCGGGGACCACAAGGACGTTTCCATGGCAAAGGGATGGGTGTCTCATGCCTTTTTCCCCCTTCCCCCTTGGCAAACTGGTTCCTTTTCGGGAGTCGTGAGCCCTGGGAAGCTTGATGGAGGAAGGTGGCGGGCAGGCGGTGGCAGTGGGGGGGCGCGGAGGCAGGAAAGGGGGGGGAAGCTTGACTTTGGGGAGCATGAAAGAACAGGCAGCTCTGCCGCAGTCAATCAAACTCAGCATCTTCCTCTCTAGATCTCATCCCCCCCCCATTCGTTCAGTGACTTCGGTAGGGATAACTTGAAAAAAGAATGACAAAAGAGGGGACAGGGACCTTGGAGGTCATCTAGTCCAACCCCCTGCTGGAGCAGGGATCTCTCTACCATTTCAGACAAACGGCTCTCCGCTCTCTTCTTTAGAAACTTCCAGTGTTGCAGCAGCCACAGCCTCTGAAGGCAAGCCGTTCGGCGGATGAATTGTTCGAATTGTCAGGAAATGTCTCTTCAATTCTGTTAGGGTTGCTTCTCTCCTTGGTTAGTTTCCATCCGTTGCTTCTTGTCCTTGCCCTCAGGTGCTTTGGACAATAAGCCGACCCCATCTTTTTTTAGGCAGCCCCTCAAATATTGGAAGACTGCTATCATGTTCCCCCTCCCCTACTCCTTCCTTTCTTTAAAGTAGACGTACCCAATTCTTGCTGGGACGAGTAACAGGCGCTCACTCTGTTACGCGGCACTCGGGATTCGACCCGCCAAACTGCCGACCTTTTGATCGACAAGCTCAGGGTCCTTACCCCTCTGAGCCACCGTGTCCCTGTTATATATATGTATATGTATGTGTATGTATATCTACATAGGGACGCGGTGGCTCAGTGGGTTAGGACGCTGAGCTTGTCAATCAGAAGGTCGGCAGTTTGGCGGGTCAAATCCCGAGTGCCGCGTAACAGAGTGAGCGCCTGTTACTCGTCCCAGCTTCTGCCAACCTAGCAGTTCGAAAGCACGTAAAAATGCAAGTAGAAAAATAGGGACCACTACGGTGGGAAGGTAACAGCGTTCCGTGCGCCTTTGGCATCTAGTCATGTTGGCCACATGACCACGGAGACGTCCTCGGACAAGCGCTGGCTCTTCGGCTTTGAAACGGAGATGAGCACCGGCCCCTAGAGTCGGAAACGACTAGCACGCGTGTGCGGGGGGAACCTTTACCTTTACCTTTACCCAATTCTTGCAAGCATTCTTCCTACGTTTTAGCCCCCAGTTCCCCTAACCGTTTTTGTTGCTTTTTCTCCACGCTCTTTCTAGAGTCTCAACATCTTTTTTTTTTGCATCGTGGCGACTAAAACTGGATGCAATATTGCCACCAATTCTGAACCGATTCCTGACTTGGGCAGGGGGTTGGACTAGATTTTCATTTCATTTCATTTCATTTATTATATTTGTATACCGCCCTTCTCCCGAAGGACTCAGGGCGGTGAACAGGGCACATATAAAAATACAGAATACAAAAATTAAAAAAGAATTAAATAAGGGCCCGAGCTAAAACTGTAGAATAATATAAAAATCCACAATAAAAACCCCAGCACATCCCCCATCAGGCCAGGCCGGCTTGTTCAAATAGGTAGGTCTTCAGACCGCGTCGGAAGGAGCGAAGGTCCGGTGCCATCCGGAGCTCAACCGGCAGCTGATCCCATAAAGATGACCTCCGAGGTCCCTTCCAGCTGCACGCTTTGACGATTTGGGGAGGGAGACGTCTTTAGGATCAGGGTCAGATTGGTCGATCGGGGAAGGCCTCAGAAATGCCCCGTTTCCCCCCCCCCAAAAAAAAATATATATCAGGAATGTATGAGTTCTAGTCCTGCCTTGATTGACCTTGTGCCAGCCACTTTCTCTCAGCCCTAAAATGGAGGCAACGGCAAATCACTTCTGGGGGAAAAAAAACAAATCTCTTTTATCTCACAAGCCTGCAGAATGTATTTAAAGCCTCCCCATCCCATTCTCCAGCTGAAAAGATTCTGAGAATCACTTGCAAAGAACAAGATAGCGCTGGATTGCAAGCATGAACTGGCACGACATTAAAGGAAAATGAGATGAGGAGGGCAGAGGAAAAGAAAAAAAAAAGCAAGCTCCGGTAGCAGACGCAGATGTGTTAGAAGAGAAGGGATTAAAGACGAAGGTGGCCCTTTTTTGAGTTTGAGACCATATCCTGTTACTCTTGATTACAATATGGAGCCCGACCAGCCCCAATCATATAGATAGAGCTGTGTCCCCATGTTGCGTTGGTCGTCAAATGGACATTTTGGTTGTGAGTCAAGGATTACCTCTATATGAATCATGACAGTGATTGTCGGACTATAGTCCATGACCGGGGGGGGGAACCTCAGTGGGGGCACATTCTCTGGCCAAGATTGTGATTCTCCACAAAGTGGGGGGGGAGACTTGAGAAGTAGTCACGGAAGGAAAATGCCACAGGAAGGTGATCCCAAAGATGCTTTTTCACGAGGCAACTGGACTTTCTTGGTTTTCATTGAAGACGTATCGCTTCTCATCCCAGAAGCTTCATCGGCTCTGACTGAATGGTGGGGAATGGAAGGATTTATACTCCTTGCAGACAGCCGGTCATTTGCATTCTTTTAGAGGATCGTGGAGGCCACTTGGAGGTTTGTCTGTGTCCTCAGGGCCACCCGGGTGTTTCTTGTGTTTCTTTGAAGAGGTTTCACTTCTCATCCCAGAAGCTTTCTTCAGTTCTGACTGAATGGTGGGGAATGGAAGGATTTATACTCCTTGCAGACAGCTGGTCATTTGCATTCTTTTGGAGAGTCGTTGAGGCCACCTGGAGTTTTGTCTGTGTCGTCGGGGTCACCTGAGCGGTACAAATGGGTGACAGCCCTCTCTCAACAGAGGGGGGATAGGACACACCGTCATCCCAACTCCAGTCTACCACACGGTCCTTTCAGCAGTTCCAAGAAGGCTCCACACCCATTTGATGTCCCTGAGGACACAGATAAACCTCCAAATGGCCTCAACGACTCTCTAAAAGAGGGCTTTTCAACCAGTGGCACGGGTACTACCTGTGGTACCTTGGCATC